>NW_028318654.1:1200000-1527500 GCF_062004578.1 Staurois parvus | reverse complement strand
AAAGGGAAACTTTTGTATCACCCTTTCCAATCTCCTAAAGGGAGGAGCGAACCCCTTATTGTTTGGATTAGAGATGGGAGTAAGACACCTCTAGTCTAACAAAGCTTTACTTTACTTTGTTTTAGTTTTTAGGAGTGCTTTTTGGTTCACTTGAGCTGTAGTACAGGGAATGGCTATTGCTCTTGCCATAATGTGCATACATTGTCTTGAAAAAGTTTTCATACCCCTTGAAATTTTCCACATTTTGTCATGTTACAACTAAAAACGTAAATTTATTTTATTGGGATTTTATGTGACAGACCAACACAAAGTGGCACACTTTTCAGATATTTATTTGTAAAAAATTTTGAAAACCATTTATCATTTTCCTTCCACTTCACAATTATGTGCCACTTTGTGTTGGTCTATCACATAAAATCCTATTTACGTTTTTGGTTGTAACATGACAAAATGTGGAAAATTTCAAGGAGTATGAATACTTTTTCAAGGCACTGTACATGGATATTATGGCAGACTTGTCTCTTAGCTTGCCCACCTCTAGTGCTGACAGTTCCATACTCCCTATCCCTCCCGTCTTCTCCAACGTTACCTTCTCCATCAAACATCTTCCTTCTTCAGCCTTTAGGCGGGTAATAATTAAGCAACCCCTGTGCTGGAAATACATCCTCCCTGCACATGGCTTCATTCTCATCATCTTGTAGATGCCAAGAGCTTCCTTCCGCATCCAGCATCTTCCTTTTTCAGGCATTGGGCAGCCATTGATGATGTCATTGTAACTCCTCCTTGTTCCTGGCTTCATTCTAGGCATCTTACAGATGCCAAAAGTGAGCAAAAATCTACTTACACAGAAAAATAAGTGAAAGGAGAAATAGTTTTTTGACAGAAACATAAAGTCTTTTCTACCAAAAAAATGTTTCTTTTAGCAATTACTTTTTTGTCTTTAGTTTATTCATTTATTTTTTTTTTAAGAATGTTTATTAATAGTAGACAATAAGTACAACACCTTACACACCCTTCTTACAAAACATTGCTTCGAAAAACAGGTAACATAGGGCCAAGTTTCATGTGGTTAATATACTGTATATATATATATATATATATATATATATATACTAAATATACTGTACATTGCGGAAACACTCACACAAAGATTTTTAGAAAAAGGATACAGAGGGAGAGAACTACAGAAAATCAAAAAACAAGTGAGGGATATGGAAAGAGAACAATTGCTCGAAGAAAAAAAGAAAAGGTCGCCAAGGACATGCTTCAGAAATAACATTTACTACGTGTTTCAACCGACAATATAAACATTTTGAGAAAATTATCAAAAAATATTGGCCTATTCTGAAAAAGGACACAGTTTTAGCAAGAACATTACCCAACAGACATAAATTCATTTATAAAAGGGCCAGAAACCTTAGGAATCATTTGGTACATAATGCAGTGGATCCACCAAAAAACACCCCACCCTTTCAAGAATTCAAAGGTTTTCATAGATGTCAAAAGTGTTTACCACGTTGGACAAGTAAACAACAAGAACAAGGAAACTATCACACTTTGAGTCTTCAGTAACAAAGAAGTAATATAAAATTAACAAATTCATCACATATGTTATTGAATGTCCTTGTTGACTTCAATACATAGGGAGGACAACCAGACAACTTTCCAATAGAAGAGAACATGTAAATAACATTAAAATGGGTTTTAAAAGGCACAGTCTTTCGAGACACTTTAGAGAAGTACATCATAAGGACCCAAGTAAATTACCGTATTTATCGCTCCATAAGATGCACTTATATCTGTGCATCTTATGGAGCGAATATGGAGCAGCCAGCCCGGTATTTTCCCTGTCGCCGCCGTCGTGTTAGAATACTGGGCCGGCCACTCGGCTCTGCTGTGCAGCAGAACTTGCTCCACAGTCCTACCTGTTCCTCAGTCCTACCCGTTCCTTAGTCCAGAGGTGTGTTCTCACCGTCTTCTCTCCCTGGCCCCGGCATCTTTAGTGTGGGCATCCGACTGTGACAGCTTGCGGCTTCACAGCCGGGTGCCCACTGCGCATGCGTGAGAAGCGCTGTGCTTTGTGAATGGCCCTGTAGTCTTCTGGGACCTGTCATGTGTCCCAGAAGATTACGGGGAGGGAGGACAACTCCACTCCCCAAAGGTCTGCAGTCTCTGGTCATCTCCTGTACTATTTCTGCAGTCTTTGGTCATCTCCTGTACTATGTCCACAGTCTCTGGTCATCTCCTGTACTCTGTCTGCAGTTTCTGGTCATCTTCTGTACTATGTCTTCAGTCTCTGGTCATCTCCTGTAGTATGTCCGCAGTCTCTAGTCACCTCCTGTACTATGTCCACAGTCTCTGGTCTTCTCCTGTACTGTGTCCGCAGTCTCTGGTCATCTCCTGTACAAAGTCCACAGTATCTGGTCATCTCCTGTAGTATATCCGCAGTTTCTGGTCATCTTCTGTACTATGTCCGCAGTCTCTGGTCATCTCCTGTACTCTGTCCGCGGTCTCTGGTCATCTCCTGTACTATGTCCGCAGTCTCTGGACATCTCCTGTAGTATATCCGCAGTCTCTGGTCATCTCCTGTACTATGTCCACAGTCTCTGGTCATCCCCTGTAGTATATCTGCAGTCTCTGGTCATCTACTGTACTATGTCCACAGTCTCTGGTCATCTCCTGTAGTATTTCTGCAGTCTCTGGTCATTTCTTGTACTATGTCCGCAGTCTCTGGTCATCTCCTGTAGTATGTCCACAGTCTCTGGTCATCTCCTGTACTATGTCCACAGTCTCTGGTCATCTCCTGTAGTATATCTGCAGTCTCTGGTCATCTGCTGTACTATGTCCACAGTCTCTGGTCATCTCCTGTAGTATATCTGCAGTCTCTGGTCATCTACTGTACTATGTCCACAGTCTCTGGTCATCTCCTGTAGTATGTCCACAGTCTCTGGTCATCTCCTGTACTATTTCTGCAGTCTCTGGTCATCTCCTGTACTATGTCCACAGTCCCTGGTCTTCTCCTGTACTGTGTCCGCAGTCTCTGGTCATATCCTGTAGTATGTCCGCAGTCTCTGGTCATCTCCTGTACTATGTCAGCAGTCTCTGGCCATCTCCTGTACTATGTCCGCAGTCTCTGGTCATCTCCTGTACTATTTCTGCAGTCTCTGGTCATCTCCTGTACTATGTCCGCAGTCTCTGGTCATTTCCTGTACTATGTCTGCAGTCTCTGGTCATTTCCTGTTACCAATGTTTGAAGTCCATTGGTTCAGAATATTATTTTCTTGTTTTCTTCCTCTAAACCCTACGTGCATCTTATGGTCAGGTGCGTCTTATGGAGCAAAAAATAGGTTATTTTTTATTACGGGATTGATAAGGTCACAACACACTGGAGAGGTAGTAATATGAAAATTTTGATCTCTCAGAACGAAACCAAACGGATACATGAAATGGGGACTCTAGCACTGGGAGGCTTTAATATAGATATTTATTTTATTTATTTATTTCAGGTACTTATATAGCACTGTCAATTTACATATATATTGTACATTCACATCAGTCCCTAACCCTCAAGGGGTGTACAATCTAAGGTCTCTAACTTACATTCACACATACACATACTAGGGACAATTTAGACAGGAGCCAATTCACCTACCAGCATGTCTTTGGAGTGTGGGAGGAAACCGGAGTACCCAGAGGAAACCCATGCAGGCACAGGGAGAACATGTAAACTCCAGGCAGGTGGTGCCATGGCTGGGATTCGAACCAACAACACTAGTACTGCCAGGCGGAAGTGCTAACCATTTAGCCACTGTGTTGCCCCACTGTGCCCTCACTGTGCTGAGATATAGACCTCAATTGTTTTATTTCTAATTATGAAATAGATTGTATTTCAAGGTTTTGTCTGTATATCTGGTCAAATAAGTGTATATTGATGCATTATGACATAGGGTTATGCTATATAATCACCATCTATTCGGTACATAGGATAGAAATTGAGGAGGGTATATGTCACACCTCATTGTGTTTAAGTAACATCAATTCCTTTTTGAGGAGCTTTGGAATATATAAGATAGATTTGGTACTAGTTCACACCACAGGGCTTTAGTACTATGGCCCCCTACTCAAAGGACCAAAGGGTCCAGAAATTAATTATTAATTTAAACCAATCCCTTTTGACATCTATACATACTGTATTTCCCCCATAAAGGTATATTGTAGATGTGGGAAATAGGAGGTTAATCATGCCAATATTATACTGCAAAAAGCATGGATCGGGATTCCAGTAATATGGCTCCCTATCCGAATATAGGATCATATTTTAGGCCAATTTTTTGAACATTTGCTTTCTTCCCATATGATTTAATAGATTATGGATAACAGGGGGACACTGTATTTACATCATACAACAGTGTTGCTAGATACACGGATCAGGACCTCATCACAGCGGCCACTAGTGCATGGTAAAGGTTGCTAGGTACCAGTATAGGATCAATTCCTCAAACACCTCCCTCCCATATATTGAGGCCATACTGCTTTCACAATACAGTGAAGGAAATAAGTTTTTGCTCCCCTGCTGATTTTGAATGTTTGCCCACTCACAAAGAAATGATCAATCTAAAAATCGAATGGTACGTGTATTGTAACACTGAGAGACAGAATAGCAACAAAAAAGTCAAAAGAATGCATGTCTAACAAATGATGACTGATTTTCATGTTCATGAGGGAAATAAGTATTTGATCCCCTTCACAAAACATGACTTAGTACTTGGTGGCAAATCCCTTGTTGGCAATCACAGAGGTCAGACGTTTCCTGTAGTTGGCCACCAGGTTTGCACACATCTCAGGAGGGATTTTGGCCCACTCCTCTTGGCAGATCCTCTCCAAGCCATTAAGGTTTGGTGGCTGATGTTTGGCAACTGGAACTTTCAGTTCCCTCCACAGATTTTCAATTGGATTAAGGTCTAGAGACTGGCTAGGCCACTTCAGGACCTTAATGTGCTTCTTCTTGAGCCAAACCTTTGTTGCCTTGGCCGTGTGTTTTGGGTCATTGTCATGCTGGAACACCCATCCACGACCCATTTTCAATGCCCTGGCTGAGGGAAGAAGGTTCTCACCCAAGATTTGATGGTACATTGCCCCGTCCATCGTCCCTTTGATGCGGTGCAGTTGCCCTGTACCCTTAGCAGAAAAACACCCCCAAAGCAGAATGTTTTCATCACCATGTTTGACAGTTGGGATGGTGTTCTTGGGATCATAGGCAGCATTCCTCTTCCTCCAAACACGGCAAGTTGAGTTGATGCCAAAGAGCTCAATTTTGGTCTCATCTGACCACAACACTTTCAACCAGTCCTCCTCTGTATCATTCGGATTTTTAGTGGCAAACTTCAGACGGGCCTGGACATGTGCTTTCTTGAGCAGAGGGACCTTGCGGGCACTGCAGGATTTCAATCCTTGTCAGCATAGTGTGTTACCAATTGTTTTCTTGGTGTCTGTGGTCCCAGCTGCCTGAAGATCATTGACAAGATCCTCACGTGTAGTTCTGGGATGATTCCTCACTGTTCTCATGATCATTGGCACTCCACGAGGTGAGATCTTGCATTGTGCACCAGACCTAGGGAGACTGACAGTTGTTTTGTGTTTCTTCCATTTGCGAATGATTGCACCAACTGTTGTCACCTTCTTACCAAGCTGCTTGGTGATAGTTTGGTAGCCCAGTTCAGCCTTGTGTAGGTCTACAATCTTGTCACTGACATCCTTGGACAGCTCTTTGGTCTTTGCCATGGTGGAGAGTTTGGAATCTGATTGTTTGATTGCTCCTGTGGACAGGTGTCTTTTATACAGGTAAAAAAATGAGATTAGCAGCACTCCCTTTAAGAGACTGCTTCTAATCTCACCTTGTTACCTGTATGAAAGACACCTGGTAGCCAGAAATCCTGCTGAATGATAGGGGATCAAATACTTATTTCCCTCATGAACATGAAAATCAGTGCATCATTTGTTAGACATGCATTTCTTTTGAATTTTTTGTTGCTATTCTGTCTCTCAGTGTTACAATACACCTACCATTCGATTTTTAGACTGATCATTTCTTTGTGAGTGGGCAAACATTTAAAATCAGCAGGGGATCAAATACTTATTTTCTTCACTGTATATGGAATTTAAGGTGTACGGATTAGGACTCCAGTAACATGGCCTCCTGATCCGAGCAGTGAGCATAGGAGCTTATGAGGTAACATCCGGTTCTGACCACTACATCATGGCATCTGCCAGGGAATGCTAAGTGTTGCTAGGTTACCAGATTGTATATATAGAAAGAATCAAGTGGGGCATTATGGCTCCGCTCCTGATGGCGTCAATATGACGAAAAGCATTGGGCGGGGCTAATTGTGTCACTTCCGGTTCATACGAGGCTGAATGTGGAGCGCAATGGCATTCCAGAAAACATAATTTTAAAGTGCCACATACATGGAAATGATGTAAGTGCACTTTTATGTGATTTTACTCAAACAGTATAAAGCTATGGGAGTTTCCCTTTGATTATTCCTACTGCATATCTCTGTGGTGGAGGAGGACAAGTGGTCATCTGGTATATTGATAGGTCTCCTTCCGTCAGGGAGATCCTAATAGAGTGGATAATCACGTTAGCAGCTCACAGGAGGCTAATCCATTGCAGGGGCTTGAGGAAGGAAAGCATCTAAAAGCACTTTTGACCTACCCTGCACAGGGGTCAATGTACTGCGGTGAGTGAGGTTCTGGAGGGGGAGCATGAGTGATAGCACAAATTACAAACTACCTGCTACGGATGTGGAAGGTGTTTTGTAGTACCGGGACTTTATAAAGACGAACTGACACATATATTGCATTGCTATATATTGACCTTTTTAAGGACATTTTCTAGCACAAAATTTCAGTGTGTTGCATAGGGGGAAGATGTATTGTAGTCCCTTCAATATGTACATGTTTGTTTAACTGATGTTTTCATCATGTGATTTATGTTTTTCATCACAAAGTATTTTATTTATCACAGAGTGTTGTATGGGTATCCTCACTGAGGAGAGAGGTGCTCTGTAGTACGATACATCACGGAGTGTTGTATGGGTATCCTCACTGAGGAGAGAGGTGCACTGTAGTACGATACATCATGGAGTGTTGTATGGGTATCCTCATTGAGGAGAGAGGTGCACTGTAGTACGATACATCATGGAGTGTTGTATGGGTATCCTCATTGAGGAGAGAGGTGCACTGTAGTATGATACATCACGAAGTGTTGTACAATTATCCTCAGTGAGGAGAGAGGTGCACTGTAGTATGATATATCACAGAGTGTTGTATGGGTATCCCCATTGAGCAGAGAGGTGCACTGTAGTACGATACATCACGAAGTGTTGTACGGTTATCCTCAGTGAGGAGAGAGGTGCACTGTAGCACGATGCATCACAAAGTGTTGTACGATTATCCTCAGTAAGGAGAGAGGTGCACTGTAGCATGATACATCACGAAGTGTTGTACGGTTATCCTCAGTGAGGAGAGAGGTGCACTGTAGTACGATACATCACGGAGTGTTGTATGGGTATCCTCACTGAGGAGAGAGGTGCACTGTAGCACAATACATCACAGAGTGTTGTACGGTTATCCTCAGTGAGGAGAGAGGTGCACTGTAGTACAATACATCATGGAGTGTTGTATGGGTATCCTCACTGAGGAGAGAGGTGCACTGTAGCACGATACATCATGGAGTGTTGTAGGGTATCCTCATTGAGGAGAGAGGTGCACTATAGTACGATACATCACGGAGTGTTGTATGGGCATCCTTATTGAGGAGAGAGGTGCACTGTAGTACGATATATCACAGAGTGTTGTAGGGTATCCTCATTGAGGAGAGAGGTGCACTGTAGTACGATACATCGCAGAGTGTTGTATGGGTATCCTCATTGAGGAGAGAGGTGCATTGTAGCATGATACATCACGGAGTGTTGTATGGGTATCATCACTGAGGAGGGAGGTGTATTGTAGCACAATACACTTATTTAATCACGTAGCTTTTTAAAGTGGGGTTCATACACTCACTTATCACTCTAACTATTTTTTCACAGTTTTAGGAGTGGCAGCGCAGCATCCTAATTGATTTATATTGTACATTGTGTTTGGCCCCACCATTTCTTCCCTAACCTGTCATTGCCCATTGAAACCAGTGTCACAGAAATGAGGATGTAGTAAGTCTAGGCAGTACTTGACCCATTCAAAAATCCAACAATAGGGAGCAACCCATAATGGGGAGGGCCAATGAAGGGTACAATGACACCATACAGGAGAGAAGGAAAAAAATGGAAGAGAGAAAGATATAAAGGGAGATCCCATGACCATGAGCCCACCAGGAACCCCCTGCTACCACTCTGAGTTCTAAGACGATGTCACAGGAATGACTGAAGTTAAAGGACGTGGAAAAGTCAATCCTGGTAAACAAAACTAGCAAACAAATTCAGGTACCTCTCAAATCAGCTGGCCGTTGACTCTTCCATCCGCATGATTGCATTGGCTTCCTCTACTTTAGTTATGTTTTAATTCCATCTCATGTTAACCTCTCAGGTTCTACTTCCTAAACATAACTGAAAAGGATGTTTTTGTAAAATGCCACATTGTGGGCACTAGATAGAGCTGACAATCATGGGAAATAAATGTTTTAGGCCAGGGGTGTCCAAACTATGGCCCTCCAGCTATTGAAGTACTACAAGTCCCATCATGCCTCTGCCTCTGGGTGTCTTGCCTGTGGATGTCAGAGTCTTGCAAGGCCTCATAGGACTTGCAGTTCCTCAACACCTGGAGGGCCATAGTTTGGACACTCCTATTTAGGCAAATTGAGAGGATTATTCGTGACAGCTTTGTGAATGCTTGAAATGTTCATGCAGCAAGGCCCTTAAGTTGATGTGTACAGACGTCAGTGCTAAACTCGCTACCTACTTAATATTTAAATTTTTTGACAAGGGGAGAGAGAAGCAATTCCTGAATTCATAGATTAAAGTGGTTGTAAGCCCTTACATATACCCAGTGAAGTGACTGGCCTCAGGTGATACACAGAGATAAAACAAATCATCCTACATAAGTTGTACCTGCTTATCTGCCGTCTTCTCATACATATTCTGATAAATAAGAAATGACACACAAGAAAAATGTTTTCAATCTAGATGCATATCAAGATCCCACCTAAGATTTAACCCGTTGGGCAATCTGGTTTGTAACTTGTGTGCCTCTTTTTCTAATAATTTGCAGTGCTTATCACCTCTTCTAGGAAGAGCTAGCACTCTATCAATCCCACAAAATCTAAAAGTAATGGAGGTGATAAGCACTGAAAATTCTTGTGTGTCATTTTTTATTTCATTATTCATTTATAATGGTTCTGCAAATGTTTTCTATCCTCATTTTTTTCTCCATTGGTTTGTGTTGCATTGATGGATACTGACCACTTCTCTCTTTGATGTGGTCAGATGTTGCCAATTTTCTAATTGGATCATGAGGAGGGACTCACCACTATTTAATTGATTTGTTGAACTACAAGTAACTTATTATGACTAAGGCCTTGTTTTACTGAAATGTGTTAGTGTGTCATTTGGAACATTTTTACTCTGCATTTATAATAAAGACATCAGCATTTTAATATTCACCTTGTTGTCAACCTTTTGTGATTGAGATTTGCAGATGGAGACCGCTGGACTGGTGGTCTGAAGGATGCTATACAAGGGTTATAGCACTTTTCTGTTTGAGATGATTTGAAAGTAAAGTAAGAACCCTGTATGCCCTGGTCCTCATGTCCTCTGTAGCCACTGTATGCAGCAAAATCGCCGGCAGGGGCCACTAGTTTGACAGCTGGGTCCTAGTCTTTTCTGCAGGAGTGTAGGCAAAGGCTCCTGTGCAGGGGCGGACTGACAACTCATGGGGCCCCCGGGCAATAGGGGATCATGGGGCCCCTGTGTCCTTGCCCAAACTCAAAAAAGCCTATGAAAAAGGTACCAGGGGCATCTCATGGGGCCCCCTACTGACCCCGGGCCCTCGGGCAGTGCCCGAGTTTCCAAATGGTCAGTCCGCCCCTTCTCCTGTGAAGACAAACAGTGTTTGTTGTGATCTATGGCTGCAGCATTTACTTTTATTTTATAACATCGTTATTGTCATAATGTAGCACCCTCCTTGGTAGATAGTGTATGGATATTGTAATTATATATATATAACACATACTGTTCATTCTGGGACAGGCCAGTGACAAGACCACTTTACACATCAAAAGAACTCTTTGCTATGTTAATTTTATGCAGGGTAACCTTGGTATTTGGTGAATAGCCTGTTTATCTAATTACACATTTCAAAGGGTACATTGTTTACATGTTTAAGGATGATAAAGAATTTGATTTGACCATACAAGAAGTATTTATTGATGGTAATTAGCCTAAAGGGGGTATTATATGGTGAAAGGATGACTTGATTGGTAAACAGGATAGTGACCTTAATTGTTATCTATAGTAATGACAAGTGAAGTCTTTTCATGTAAAATCGAAAGTGTTTTGTCAGCCAATCAGGAACCCCTCCAGTAAACTGTATTTAAAGGGAAGTTATTTTGGCTGGGAGAGGAGCTTCTTCTTTTCATTAATATGGAAGAACAGGTATAGATCACACCTCACATGGAAGCTATCTAGGTGCATATTATAGATTGGACATATGCTGGATGGTGTATTATCTCCATGTTTGATATGAAGTATCTTAAATGGGACTCTGAGGGCTGTTGTTCATTGTAATATTTACAAGTATTATAGATTGGATTTTTGTCATCTGTTACAAATATCTTTATCCGAATAAATGCATCGCTCTGGAAAATAACTGTTGGACTAGTTGCTGCGGAAAAATACATTATATAAATATACACAGTCATCCGTCCTTTTATTGAGATAATACAACAGTTTATAATCTGTTGTAAGATTTTAATTAATATAAAACAACAGATAGGGGGAGCTAGATGATTATTTTTTATTTAGAAGCTGAGCATCAGCCTGGTATAATAGTCAGAGAGTCAAATTTTGGTCAAGGCTGAGAGGCTCTGCATACCAGCTCTCTGGAACTTCCACCTAATCTAGAATTTTGGAGAAGTCTCTAGAATTCAGTGGGTGGGGGTGAGGAGTGGCTGGCCTGCACTCTCAAGGGATCATGGCCAATCCCCTAGCAGGAGGCTTAGCATGGGGTAAGGGCAGCCCTTAAGAGTGATCGAGCCTGCTCAGCAGTAGGAGAGTTCGGGTGGAAGATGGAGTGAGCAGGATGGTGTGTGGAATCTGGGAGGGGGTCAAGGAGAGGTCCACCTACCTACATGTGGAGGAGTTGGAAGGGAGGATCTCTTAGTATCACCATCCCTTAAGAGAGGACATCCTGGAAAGCAGGAAAGGAGCCAACCCAGCCTAAGGTCTGAAGACAGCCACCAACCTACAAGCATGCAGGAGAGATTGAGTAACCCCACACTCCCTGGGCCAGATATGGGGAAGGGCATCCGTGTGGGGAACCTGACGACCTCTCATCTCAACTGCTTTCTTATAAGGTGGCAGCTTCTGGGACCTCTTGGCCAGGGTTTCCCAGGGCAGCTAGGTGAAGAGGATATTTTTCATCTGGGGTCTGAGGAGGTACACAAGGAAAGGCTGGCTAGCTCTCCAAGAAGAGAAGAGAAAACCCTTTCTGACTACTTGTACATAGTTCCAGGACATTGTCCTCAGTTTTATAGTCCCTTGAGCATCCCATGTACCCTTCATCCTCATCCAAGTTTTCACCTAATAAAATCCAAAAAAATAGGTTCAAGGACTGTTTACTATCTCTGTAGTGGAAATGCGTGTTGCCTGGCTGGGCAGGACTATAGTGGGACCCAAATCTCTGGCGACTCCTAAAGAGGTAGTGCTACAATAACAATACAAACAATAGGTTTAATTGACAATCCAATATAAGCTTACTTGAAAAATCTAATTTCATGATGTGAGTTTTTCCTGTCTGATGGTGTCTCTTCCTACAACTTCCTGCTTTGTAGCTTCTCTTCCATTTCTAAAGACTACATATCCCATGGTACCTTGCTGCCTGCAAGCAGTGATTCCTGTACTGACTCCGCCTCCTGAAACTCCTCCTCTCAGCACCTCTGTAGATCAGAAGGCAGGTTCTGTGAAATGTTTGACACAGCAGTGCTACTCATAGGCCATAGTAAATATGTGTCATTGAATTCAATGAAGTAAATGTGTGAGGTCTTCACAAAGATTGTTCAGAGTATAAGGAGTAGGGTAGAAATAATTGGAATACAATGTGGAATTGAATATAGGATTTTACGTTTTGACCATAGATACACTTTAAAAGACATATATGTTGTAAGAAATTTAATTTTAATATTTAGATAAGGTCTTTCATATGCAGATCAAAGAAGCAGTAACATCAATTAGGCTGATCATTCACACTGGCATGCTTTAAAATTGGAGCAAAGGGCTGTGTCCGTGCTGCTGCACCCCAATACATTTACATGGGCTTCCTGCACACAGCGCCTGGCATCTAAAGCTGCATGAACGCACCCCATATTCACAGTCTATGGGCCTCAATGCCCATGTGCATGAGTTCTACAAGCAGCCTCACAAGTGGAAAAAAGTTCTTTATTAATTATATTTGTTGCTGATTTTTTAATCATTTGACTTTTTCACTTTTTATTAATTTCACTTTATTTTAATTATGTGTGTACACAAAGCGGCATATATATATATGATAGTAAATGTGACATTCACCATCGGCTGCATTTGATCTGCTTTGCCTGCAGCTCAAATGTACTTTAATAGAACTTGCTGCGTCTGAAGAAAACAAGTCAAGGGCAGCCTCTGAAATGCCATGTGTACTGCTCAGTAAAAGTATTTTTCCTTGTTCCAAATGCACATCAAAAGCAGGTAAAAAACACACCTATTACCATAAATTCTAAAAGAATGATCCTTTAATTGCAAATGTCAACACTAGCTATCTCCAATACTTGCTATGTCCAGAAGGTGGCCTCATGACACCTGTATGAAATCAAATACATTGTTTTATACTTCTAAAGGCACTTGTCTGTGCCTGTATATGCATTTACAAAAATAGAAGTGTTATTAGGTCATTTTTATCAATTAAGAACATGAAAAGTAAATGAACAGAAGAGAAATCCAAATCAATATTTGATATGACTACCCTTTGTCTTCAAAACAGCATCAATTCGTATAGGTACACTTGCACACAATTTGTTAAGGAACTCGGCAGGTAGGTTGTTCCAAACATCTTGGAGAACTAACCACAGATCTTCTGTGAATGTAGGCTGC
Source organism: Staurois parvus (assembly GCF_062004578.1). Lineage (NCBI taxonomy): Eukaryota > Metazoa > Chordata > Amphibia > Anura > Ranidae > Staurois > Staurois parvus. The sequence goes on along the minus strand of NW_028318654.1, from coordinate 1,514,163 downwards.
CTCAAATCCTTCTATATTTTCATGTAATCCATGATGCTGAGATCGGGGCTCTGTGGGGGTCAAACAATCACTTCCAGGATGTCTTGTTCTTCTTTATGCTGAAGATATTTCTTAATGACATTGGCTGTATGTTTGGAGTCATTGTCCTGCTGCAGAATAAATTTGCGGCCAGTCACACGTCTCCCTGATGGTATGACATGATGAATACATATTTGCCTGTATTTATCAGGATTGAGGACACCATTGATCCTGACCGAACCTCCAACTTCATTTGTAGAAATGCAGCCCCAAACCTGTAAGGAACCTCCATCATACTTTACTGTTGCCTGCAGACACTTATTATTGTACCACTCTCAAGCCCTTTGTTGGACAAACTGCCTCCTGCTATAGTCAAATATTTAAAATTTTGACTCATCGGTTCAGAGCACCTGCTGCCATTTTTCTGCACCCCAATTCCTATGTTTTCATGCATAGCTGATTTGCTTAGCCTTGTTTTCATGTTGGAGGTATGGCTTTTTGGCAACAATTCTTCCATGAAGACCACTTCTGGACAGACGTCTCCTGGCAGTAGATGAGTGTACCTGGGCCTCACTGGTTTCTGCCATTTATGTGCTGATGGCACTGCTGGACATCTGATGTCGAAGGGAAGTAAGCAAGTTTCCTTGCCCGACCACTGCATTTACAGTCCTCAGCGTTGCCTGATCCTTTTTGCTTCTTCAAATGAACTTGAACAGCACATCTTGAAACCCCAGTCTGCTTTGGAATCTTTGCCTGGGAGAGATCTTGCTGATGCAGTATGTGCTTTGCTTTGCTGTTGTGCTCAGTCTTGCCATGATATATGACCTTTGACATAAAACTGGCTTCCACAACCTCACCTTAGCAGCAGAGTTTGACTATTCCTTACCCAGTTTTAAGCCTCCTACATGGCTATTTCTGTTGCAGTTATTGACTGCCTTTTAACCTACATATGAAATTGATGATCATTAGCTTCTGCTTGGTAGAATTGGTTAATCATACATCTGACTCTAATCCTACAAACTCCCTGACTTTGTGCATGTGTACAAAGTGTGTGAGTGAAACGACCAATGCTGGTTTGAAGCCAAATGGTAATCATACAAAATATTGATTTGATTTAGATTTTTCTTATGTTCCCTCAATGTGCATTTTGTAAATTGCTAAAAATAACTAAATAAATTATTTATTTTGAAAGCATTCTAGCATTACAGAATTTCTTGACACCTGCCTAAACCTTTCTCACAGATATATATATATATATAAAATCACAGTAAATTGACAGTCACCTGGCCAAGCTGCAGCACCTCCCGCTGATGCCAGGACAATTTTGCTGCCTATGGCCCTTAGTTTTTTTTTTCATTAAAGCTGGGGCATTATTTCCTTCCACTGACCACCGATGCCAGGGCATTTTTTTATTCTGACTACTGATAGTGGGGGCATTTTCTCTCACTTCTTATACCCACATAATTTATAATTCCATACCTTTTAAACATAGATATGGAGTTTTTCTCCCCCTATCTTACATATGTGACAATCTAAAGGTAATGTCCCAACACATAATCCTCTTTGAGTTCAGAGTATAAGAGTATATATGCATTTTACTTCCCCACACTTCTTTAGTGGCTGATGTACATCAACTTAGCTGTCTGTTTTTTCACTCTTTGATAGTCAACCTGAGATCTGGTTCTCATTCCACACATTCCATGAAAGCTCCTCAGACAAAGGGTCTCCAGTCATCTACAGCTGCTATTACTAAGCTCACTACACTTTATGCTTCCTCTCAAAACTCTAAGCTATAACTAACACAAATGAGCTGTTCCCATCTACGGAATACTAGCTAAAACGCATTCAGAATAACTGTTGTTTTAAAGACCATTTTGTTTTGTCACTTTAGGTACAAGCTTTTGACACTGATTTGGTGCATTGCGAATATGGGCCAAAACTATTATCACAGGAATCTTCAGTATGATAGTGTTCTGTCATATACTGAATATATATATATATATATATATATATAGTATCTCACAGAAGTGAGTCCACCCCTCACATTTTTGTAAGCATCTTATTATATCTTTTCATGTGACAATACTGAAGAAATGACACTTTGCTACAATGTAAAGCAATGTGCCAGCAAAAGTGAGTCCACCCCTAAGTGAAAATGTCCAAATTGGGCCTAAAGTGTCAATATTTTGTGTGGCCACCATTATTTTCCAGCACTGCCTTAACCCTCTTGGGCATGGAGTTCACCAGAGCTGCACAGGTTACCACTGGAGTCCTCTTCCACTCCTCCATGACGACATCACAGAGCTGGTAAATGTTAGAGACCTTGTGCTCCTCCATCCTCCACCTTCCATTTGAGGATGCCCCACAGATGCTCAATAGAGTTTAGGTCTGGAAACATGCTTGGCCAGTCCATCACATTTACCTCAGCTTCTATAGCAAGGCAGTGGTCGTCTTGGATGTGTGTTTGGGGTCGTTATCATGTTGGATTACTGCCCTGCGGCCCAGTCTCCGAAGAGAGAGGATCATGTTCTGCTTCAGTATGTCACAGTACATGTTGGCATTCATGGTTCCCTCAATGAACTGTAGCTCCCCAGTGCCGGCAGCACTCATGCAGCCCCAGATCATGACACTCCCACCACCATGCTTGACTGTAGGCAAGACCTCACCTGGTTGCCCCCACACATGCTTGACACCATCTGAACCAAATAAGTTTATCTTGGTCTCATCAGACCACAGGGCATGGTTCCAGTAATCCATGTCCTTAGTCTGCTGGTCTTCCCCAAACTGTTTGCAGGCTTTCTTGTGCATCATCTTTAGAAGAGGCTTCCTTCTGGGATGAAAGCCATGCAGACCAATTTTATGCAGTGTGTGGCGTACGGTCTAAGCACTGACAGGCTGACCCCCCACCCCTTCAACCTCTGCAGCAATACTGGCAGCACTCATATGTCTATTTCCCAAAGACAACCTCTGGATATGATGCTGAGCACGTGCACTCAACCTCTCTGGTCGACCATGGCAAGGCCTGTTCTGAGAAGAATCTGTCCTGTTAAACCGCTGTATGGTCTTGGCCACCACGCTTCAGCTCAGTTTCAGGGTCTTGGCAATCTTCTTATAGCCTAGGCCATCTTTATGTAGAGAACAATTCTTTTTTTTCAGATCCTCAGAGAGTTCTTTGCCATGAGGTGCCATGTTGAACTTCCAGTGACTAGTATGAGAGTGGGAGCGATAACACCAAATTTAACACACCTGCTCCCCATTCACATGTGAGACCTTGTAACACTAACGAGTCACATGACACCTGGGAGGGAAGATGGCTAATTGGGCCCAATTTGGACATTTTCACTTAGGGGTGGACTCACTTTTGTTGCCAGCGGTTTAGACATTAATGGTTGTGTGTTGAGTTATTTTGAGGGGACAGCAAATTTACACTGTTATACAATCTGTACACTCACTACTTTACATTGTAGCAAAGTGTTTTTTCTTCAGTGTTGTCTCATGAAAAGATACAATAAAATATTTACCAAAATGTGAGGGGTGTACTCACTTCTGTGAGATACTATATATATACTGTGTATATATATATATATATATATATATATATATATATATACATTCTTTCTGTTGTTAAATTGAACTGTATCAGTTTGTATTTTGGTATGGTGATCTGTCCTGTTTTGTGGTAATTATTTCAGTCCTAGCTAAACCATCCCTGTTTATTCCATGTTCCCTCCGTCAGTGTTAGTCTCCACAGAAATATGGTTTAAGAAAGCCATCACCTTTTTACATTGCAAAGGACTGGAGAAACATCCTCTGCACTGCATTCCTTTAATGTAAAAATTGTGTTGGATTCAACTTTTGTGTCTTATTGAAGAGTTAAACTGCCTGTGGATGGTACCAAGTCAGCAAGTGCCCATACTGTGCAGACAGACTAGGCCTGTGGAAGTATGTCAAAGCATGCTCAGCGGGGTATCTCTCTGTTGATCCCTGCTGATGACAGGTACTGTATGTGTGCGCTCCACTGCTGCAGAGCAGGCACAGACACAGCCCACTATTTTCTATGGGTTGGTCTACTGTCTGTTTCCACCACTGTCATCTGATCCACCAGACGGATGGGGAACAGATCCCAATCTGTCTGTTTTTAGTGTACAGGATTGGACCGGATGCCGGCGGGTGTCAGCGGATACATGTGTCCGCTGACACCCGCTGCTCCATAGAGAGCTATGGATGGTCTGATTGGGTCCACCTGGAAAACTGACAGGTGGACCCAACCACACCATCAGTGTGAAAGGTGCCTAATAAAAACCACCTAAGGCCGGCCATACATGGGTTGATTTTTGAACGATTTTTTATTCGAAAATCGGACCTAAGAATAATTGGCTGATTTTCGCTGTTTGTGGGGCAATGGTATTGGCCGATTTTTGTGGTTTCCCTTGGAAAATTTGTGAAAAACTACCGAATTTCAAAATCATTTGTGGCACCATTGGATTACAGAGCGAACAATGTGTTCGTTCTAAAAATTGTTCGGAATTCGACCCATGTATGGCCTGCTTAAGAATGCAAAAAAATAATGCTCAGATTTTTCCTGCAGTGCATGGCATTTTCCTTATCAACCAGGTTGTGGTGTTTAAAACAGCACATACATGAGTCTTTTTTTTCCATCGGGTTGAATGAAAAAAAAAAATAGACTTGATTTCCCCATCCACACATTCAATGTGGATAAGGGAATCCTCCAGCTGAGCTATTGTATTCTGACAGTGGGGAGACTTCCCTGCCATCAAAATACACTGATCAACGCTGCCGGATTTAGCTGGTAGTGTTTTCATGCGGAAATATTCTGCATGTGTGTACAGAAGTTGATCAGTGGATCGACTTCTGTACAACCAGTCTACCCATACAATGATGGAAATTCAGTTGTTCCCTGCTGATCCATGTATGGCCAGCTTTAGTGGTACCCCAGACCTTAACAGTCAACAACTGGCAGTTGAATCCCAATCAAAAAGCCAATCAGTTATGCTAGACTTTACAATTTGGCAAATTATCAGACAGCAATAAGGCAGTTCTGAGTAAAGGCTGGCATGTATAGTTTGAGTTGTGGCTGATTCTTGTAGATTCAACCAAAATGTGAGCCATGGTTGCCCCTGTTGACACCAACCAGCTTGAAAATTGCCCTTTGTAGAAGGAACCAGGTGGAAAATCATCAGCCAAACAGCAGTGGCAGCCAATCAGATGTGCCAAGCTGCAGGTGCAAGCTGAGGGAACAAACCAACAACTGTATGGTCAACTTAAAGCAGACCTTCACTCAAAAGTGTCTCTTATTTACCCCTAACACTGTTGAATTTTTTTGGGGGGTGGATACCTTTTTTGACTGGTAGAGGCTCCCACTTCCACATTTCTTGCCTAAGAGAGCATTATGTCACTTGCCAGCCCCCCTGCATCACGTGATCTCCTGCAGAGTCACAGCCAACAGCAAAATCCAAGAAGGTGGTGCTGGGGACCTGCATTGGACTTCAGGCACTACTAGGTACCTCATTTTTAAAAGTCAGCAGCTACAGTATTTGTACTTGCTGAACTTTTATTTTTTTAAGGGTGAAGTTCCATGTTATGTTTGCTGCTCACATAGACACAGTTGTATCACAAAGGTACAACTGCTATTCACTCTCTTTGGTCATCCTTTTTAGTCATTAAGGAAGGCTAGAAGAGTCTAAACCTGTAAACAAATAAGCCAAAAGTTTTGCCTGCTCATATTCTAATTTTGTTATTTATTCTATGAGAACTGATTGAAAATAGCACATTTTCCACGACTTGGTATGACTGCTTGTCAAGGCTCGCAGTACACGTCTCCCTCCGTCTTGTGCCAGTCTGCTGGACAATACACAGTCATCTGCTTGTGAACGGGAGGTGACATCACCAAGGAAGATAGAAAATGCAATCATGTATTCTGGGATTTTGAGTCTGGGAAATCCCCAATACTACCCCATATAGTCACACTAAGCCAAGAAAAACATTATCCAAGGTACATAATAACCAGTTAATCCAAGATTACATCATCTTTAGAAACTGGATTATGTAAAAGTGAAGCGTAACATCCTTGGACAAACATTTTAAGCTTGCAGAAGAATATCACAAAGTCAGCCAGCTAAAAGTAATATGCTGAAGAATTTACACATATCTAATCCCAATTATTAAAATATCACATAAGTTTTATAAAGTTAATATAATTCCAAAAGTTGTTTTAAATCTTTTATATCTGCAGATTTCATTACAAAATACCTTGTGGTCCTGTCATGAAACCGTTGTTGAGGCACCTTGTGTTATGGGGTGACTACTACCTCTCAGATTGTCACCTGTGCTCCTTGACCATTTTCTATCTCGTGGCACTGCCCAGGGATTTTTATACAGTTTTATCACCCAACAATGATTCTATGCCACCACTGTTGGGCAAAGGGATCTCCAGCCCAAAAGAGCCTACATAGTTCCAACAGTGAATACAGTTGAAGTTAGGCAGCAGCGTAGGACAAAGAGCATCTCTTCAGGTAAGGTCAGCTTCTGACACCAATGTTTTTTTTCAACCTTTTTTTTATTTTTACCTACTGACACCAGCACTATTCTTCCTCTTGCTGATTACCAGTATGAGCGCATTTTTCCTACCATGGACATCAATCCCAGGACATTTTAACCCCACTGACCACCAACACTAGGCCTTTTTTCCTTCCACTAACCTCCTGCACAGGTATTTTTTTCTCTCCCTGACCATTTTTTACCTTCCACTGATCAATGCCACCAGGCAACTTCTCCTCTCATTGACCAATGACACCAGGCAACATCCCCCTTCCACTGATCAATGACACCAGGCAACTTCTCCTTCCACTGACCAATGATGGCAGGCATTTCTCCTCCAACTGACCATTGATGCCAGTGTATTTTGTTTCATCCTACTAAGTATTTTTCTTTCCAATAATGCTGGGATATTGTTAATTCGTACTGATTCTAGGGCATTTTTTCTTCCCCCCAACACTGGGGCATTGTTTCCTCCACCTGACCGTTGCTACTGAGGCTTTCTTCCTTCCACTGGTATTTTTTTCTCCCATTGACCAGCCGTGTACAACCTAAAATTATTTATTTACTTCATAAAAACTATAGATATTTCACCATAGTTATGATCCACTACATTTTTTTCTTCACCCAGACCCCAGTTTTACGACATTCCATGTAATCACAACAATTTTTTACTCATAAAGAACTAGTTCCTACTTCACATAGAATATACATCGCTTAACAATACACCTAAGTCCCATTCTTTGAATATATTTTTTGCACAACAAGCAAATGTCCTTCTGGTATGTTGAACACTATGTTTTATTTGAAATATATTTCATATTAATACTAGTTTACCATGATTTTATACATATATTTAAATTATCTTCTTTATATTGTACATTTTGTTTTAGACTAAAGGTTAATTTTGTTTAGTTTGTGTTTTTTTTATAAGATCAACAATTAATCTCTATGTATTTTATTTACGTGTTTAAAAACCCTTGTGTACCAATAATTTTTGCCACTTTGGCCAAAAACAAATAATAAAAATTAAATCTACAAGGATATTTAGTTATTTAAGTCATTTGTTATAATTATATTTTGCATTTGTGATTTAATTTGATTATGGATGTAGCTGGCCAGCTAAGACCAGTCCTAGGTTGTTAATATGGTTCACATATATGTGTATACCAAACCTGCCAATAACATCAGTACAGTATATATGTGCATATGTTAAAGCCAAAAGCAAAATCATTGCTGTAATTTATGTCTTTGATTGTTATATGACATTTATATATTCATTGTGTTAGCAGAAGCAGAAAAGGAAAATATGCCTTTAAGAGTTAGTTAAAGATGAGCCAATCACAGACAGCCTTATACTGTACAGAGCCTTAACCAATCCCAGCCAGTTTCACATTTATGCCTGTGTAAAACTCCCTGCTAGGATTTTCTAGAGACACATGCTCACCAGACAGAGGAGGAAACAGACAGTTCCAATCAGAAAGCTTTATGGAGGCAGAGAAGGCCAAATAGGTATTTAATGCACTTGTGTGTTCCTCTATTGTTTGGCAGTGCAGGTGGATCTGTGTGTAAAACTGTTGTGTGTGTTTTACTTGTAGTTCCACCGAACGAACGAATATAACGAACTTATCGAATCGAATCGAACTTACAAATTTACCGAATCTAACAAATTTATCAAGCTATCAAATCAAACCACTGTAATATAAAGAAATAAGCTACTGTATGATAAATGAAACAAGCCATTGTAAGCAGTTATATGAAGAAGATTGAAGTTATTAAAGAAGTTAACTAAAGTATTCGGTGTGCTCTTTAAACCTACTGCATCCATAGAGCGGCATTGGAGGAATTACAGAGTAAAGTCAGTCTAATTAAACAAAGAAACAGCAATTGCATAATTTTTCTAATGCCACAGCGCACTAGGCACCAAAGGGTGCTGCTCCTGCCACAATGGACTATATTTGTTTGTAACAGCCTTTTATTGATCCTTCTGTAGCTGGACATGTGCAATTCTTTTCGATACGAATTGAAATTCGGACACGGTTTTCGTAATTCGGGTATATCTGATTTTCCGAATCACAATAGTAATGAATTTCAACAAATCTGAAGCAAATTATCTGAATTTGAAAATTAATTTGAAATGGAAACATATTGCAATAAATACAGTGAGGCAGCTCTTGACATTTTGGGCATTGGGTGAGGAGAAATAAGGGGGGGCAAGCAGTGCCTAGACTAGGGGGTGTGTGGCATCGTTTGGGGCAGTGATAAGCAGCAATCTCCTGTACGATTTTCAATGAAGCAGCTGAAAGCCGCAGGAGGGAGAGGGGGAGATGCGATTTCCAGCTGCTTCACTGAAAGACATACAGCAGATCGCTGCTTGTCACTGCCCCCACCGCCACACAGATCATCCCTGTTCCATCCATTTCTTTCCTGGCCCACTGCTGTGTTCTCCTCATTGCCAAGCCCCTCCCCCCATCCTCTGCACCAATAGGGGAAGAGAAGAGAGAGGCTAGATCTGCTCTGCCTCCCCCTGTGCCCGCCCACACTCCAGTCAGTGTAACTTTAGAGGATGAGTGGGCAGGAAATGCAGCCAACAGCTCTGATGCTTCTGACTGAGTCATATGAGTCCAAACTCCCTTCCTTCCACCCACCCCTCGCTTCCTTCCTTCCTTCCTTTCTTTCCTTCCTTCCTTCCTTCCTTCCTCTCTCCCTTCCTTTCACCCCTCCCTCCCTTCCTTCCTTCCACCCCTCCCTTCCTTTCTCCCTTCCTTCTACCCACCCCTTCCTTCCACCCACCCCTCCCTTCCTTTCTCCCTTCCTTTCTTCCACCCACCCCTCCCTCCCTTCCTTTTTTCCACCCAACCCTCACTTCCTTCCTTCAACCCACCTCTCCCTTCCTTCCTTTCACCCACTCCCCCTTCCTTCCTTCCACCCCTCCCTCCTTTCCTTCCTTCCACCCCTCCCTTCTTCCCACCCCTCCCTTCCTTCCTTCCTTCCTTCCTCCCACCCCTTCCTCACCTCCTTCCAACCACCCCTCCCTCACTTCCTTCCACCCACCCCTCACTTCCTTCCACCCCTGCCTTCCTTCCTTTCACCCAGCCCTCCCTCCCTTCCTTCCTTCCACCCACCCTTCCTTTCCTTCCACCCCTCCCTTCCACCCACCCCTCCCTTCCACCCACCCCTCCCTTCCACTCACCCCTCCCTTCCACTCACCCCTCCCTTCCCTTCCTTCCACCCCCCCCCTCCCTTCCTTCCACCCCTCCCTTCCTTCCACCATTCCCTTCCTTCCACCCACCTCTCCATCCCTCCCTCCTTTCCTTCCTTCCACCCTTCCCTTCCCTTCCATCCACCCCTCCCTTCCTTCCTTCCCTCCCTCCACCCACCCCTTCCTTCAACCCCTCCATCCCTCCCTCCTTTCTTTCCTTCCACCTTTCCCTTCCTTCCAGCCCTCTTTCCCTCTCTTCCTTCCACCCATTCCTTCCTTCCTTCCACCCCTCCCTCCCATCCTTCCTTCCCACACCTCCTTCCCTTCCACTCCTCCCTCCCTTCCACCCCTCCCTTCCTTTCCACCCCTCCCTCTCTTCCTTTCACCCCACCCTCCCTCTCACCCCTCCCACCCTTCCTTCCCTCCCTGGGTGGGGCAACTAGTGGCGAGTAACTCTTAAGTCCTGGCTATTAGCTCAAGACTTGAAATTTTGAGCCCTGCAGTAAGGTATAAAAGTGAAATAAGATACTGATTACTACTTCGGCTGCTTTCTAAAATAGAATAGAATACGATACAATGGAATAGAATAAAACAGAATTAAATAGAAAATAAAGGAAAAGAATAGAAAATAATAAAACAGAATAGAATTGAAAAGATTAGAATAGAATACAACATAACAGGATAGAACTGAAAATAAAGGAATTGAAAAGAAAGGAATAGAACAGAGTATAAAATAAAACAGAATAGAAAAGAATAGAATAAAAAAACAAAAAAATAGAATAGAATAAAAAGGTATAGAATAGAACAGAATGAATAGAATGTACAATATATTTGTAAAGCGCTGCATAAATTGACGGTACTATAAAAGTACCTGTAACAAATAATAATATAGCCGTCTTCCGAAATTCAAATTTTGAATTTCAAATTTTGAATCGATTTGAAAATAACGAATATACAAAACGAATACGAATATATGAAATGGATTCCTGAAACAAATCATTCTAACATGAATATGGTGAAACAAAATGATTAACCTGGTGAAACTTTAATGATTAATGAACGAATCTGAAACGAAACAAATTTTTCTGCCGTACACATCTCTACTTGTAGCCATGATGAAAGGGACTGAAACTCTAAAATGTATTGGCTGTTTTTAATAAATACAAGGAACAATGAGAAATTATTCTGGACATTTATTAGTGGCACTCTTGATTGAAAATTACCATTTTATTGCAGCAAAAGGAGCCATAAAAATCATTTTGCTGTGAAATAATTTAAAGAAGTGCAGCTGTTATTAAGCGTGGAGCAGGTGCAAAGGAAGAGTGAGTGGGCCCAAAAACACCAATCTGACATGCCTGTGTTACAGTGTACGTTACATAATTCCGACTGATACACTTTTTATGCTATCTTGTTCAATACATAGTTCTAGCTGTAGAGTAGGCAGATGACTCTTCCTCAATGTTCCACTCCTCAATGGGCTCCAAGGAGGCCTACCCTGGGGTTGGTGGATCTGGGCTACGTTAGGCACCTTGGATGGGGTCACTGCCTTATACATGGGGTACGTTTACTTGTGCCATGCTCACCAGTGAACTGGGGCAGGGTGGAGGCTGCTTTGAGGGATAACCTTAAGGCAGACTCTACTTCTGTGTACACTTGAACAAGTGACTGAACTCTACTGTAGATAACTCTCTTGACCACCATGTCCACGTACACCATTTCTGTCACTCGTTGCATTTAGGAGGGCCATGCGGTATTTTAGCAGTGAAACATTCATTCATGTTTCAGCTGTCAGCGGGATTCCCCATTGACAGCTGAATGTCAAAAGAATTGTCAGCAATTAAAAAAAAAAACAAAAACGGCATAGGGTCCCCCCTCCTCTCCATAACAAGCCCTTTGGGTCTGGTATGGATTTTGAGGTGAATCCCCCCCTTCCCCACAACCCTGGCTGGTGTTTGTGGGAGTCTATGGGTTGGGGTATTATCAGAATCTGGAAGCCCCCAGATCCCGGCCCCCTCTTATGTGAATGAGCATGTGGTACATGTTACCGATATCCATTCACTAAAAAAAAGTGTAGTGTAAAAAAAGACAGGAGACAGTATTTGACAAGTCCTTTATTAAAAATAAAAATTAAAAAAATGTCCCCCAAAGTAAATCCAACGTCAATCACGATGCCTGCTTCCAGCTCCGACCTAAAAAAAAGAGAAAAAAAAAATCCGCTCCACCCTCAACGCTGGCTCCCACCGTCAGACAGCTGCACCACGATGACAGTTCTTAACTAGTGTGATGACGTCACAAGGGGGCGGGATCACCCCATCCCCTTGTGACGTCATCATGCCCTGTGATTGGCCAAAGCATTGCAACTGACCACAGGTGCAATGCATTAGCCAATCACAATACACTGTCAGGGCACAGTGCATTGTGGGGCACGGTGGGCAAACAGCCCACAAAATGCCAGTACCGTTCATGTGTTCAGTGAACACACAAACAGCCCATGTTCGACTCAAACTTAGGTTTGACTCGAACATACAGCCTATCACTAGTGTGCACTCACTTAAATCTTGCTCTTCCGTATCTGTGCACAGGCTGGAGACCTCCTGCGGTGCTGATCTGCTCCCGTTGCTATGGGAGACGGAACGCTCATGGAGAAAGTGCCGACAACAACTCCCTCCTGCAAGAGGCTATCCCATCTGTCACACACACACATGACAGGCTGCATGTGAAACCTTCTTCATATGAGATTGCTGGCTAATAGAAATGCACATGTGTGCAGCAATCTGCACAAAATGGTAACCAGGCATACGCATACGTGCACACAGTACTTGTTGGCGCCAGATGGATTATTTACGGAAGACTGGTCTTTAGCTTTTCCATGTGTCCTGTGTTGTTCCTGTATGATTCCCTTGATCCTGACCTTATCTGCTTCTGACTTGGCGCCAGTTCCTGATCCGGCTCTGTTCCTGACTTCGGCTCTGCTTAATATTATTATTATTATTATACAATACAGAGCATGAGACAATACAGTAACAATACAATACACGAGGGGTTCGAGGGCCCTGCTCTTTCGAGCTTACAATCTAGGAGGGAAGGCATATTGGTACAGGAGGAAATAGCTGTGGGGGATGGAGTGGTGGGAGGAGTGGAGGAGATCGGTTGTTAGGTGAGGGTGGGGTAGGCTTCCCTGAAGAGGTGGGTTTTCAGGGTGCGCCTAAAGGTGAGGAGGGTAGGTGACAGTCTGATGGATTGGGGTAGTGAGTTCTAGAGGATGGGGGAAGTCCTGGAGAAATCCTGCAATCGGGCGTGGGAGGAGGAGATCAGGGAGCTAGAGAGTAGGAGGTCTTGTGAGGAGCGGAGGGCACGGGTAGGGTAGTATTTGGGTATCAGGTCGGTTAGGTAGTTTGGGGCAGCGTTGAGAGTGGCTTTGTAGGTCAGAGTTAGCAGTTTGAATTTGATGCGCTGGGCAATCGGGAGCCAGTGAAGGGATTGGCAGAGGGGGGTGGCAGATGTGGAGCGGTTGGTGAGGTGGATGAGTCTAGCCACTGAGTTCAGGATAGACTGGAGTGGGGATAGCGTTTGTTTGAGTAGGCCAGTGAGAAGGGAGTTGCAGTAGTCCAGGCGTGAGATGATGAGGGAGTGTACGAGTTGTTTAGTAGTGTCTTTAGTACCTCACTCCCTACCTGTTGATGACCCTGGCTATTCCAGTGACCAAGCTCTTGTCTCTGATCCTGGCTTCCCATCCTGTTCGAGTGCCACTCATCCTGGCTGTCTGCTGTACAAGCTCTGTGCACTGCCCCTGCCTCAGCTCTGCTGGGAGCTCTGACAAGCCTTTCATTCTGAACCTGAAGCACAAGTGGAGTGCCCCTTTAACATGGGCTGGACTCCTGAGCACAGCTACCGTTCCTGAACCGATGGTCTGCATGTTTCCTTGGGTCTGCATCTCCTGCTGCATGCTGTCCCATCAACATCTGCTGGCACTTGAGTTCCTCCTGTTCCTCGGTACCCTGTGTTCCATTTCCATTGTGGCCTGGGCTGGAGCTACAAGTGAGGTGACCTCATCATTTCAATCTCCTAGCAGGTACATGATACCTTCTTCATGCTTGGTAACCACTTGCTTGTACTCCACATTGTATTAACGCTTACGATGCTGTTTTCATACCCCAATGTGTTTTACTGACCCACGTTGTAGACTAGGTGCAGAATGTGCCTGTTACTTGCATTACACCTCTTTAGTAACTTCAGACCAGGCAAGGACAAAGTTTCAACAGCTTTACTGAAAGTTCCAAACTTCCCTAATCCCTAACTCAGGATCGTGGCTGCCCTAGCACACCTGCACAGGATGAGAGTCCATTCATGGCAGAGTCCATAGTGGCAGATCTCCAGAATGGATGTCTTCCATGCAGACTGCAGGTCCCAGCAATCCCCCTACATAATGGATGTGACAGCAGGCAGGTTTGCTCTCCAAGGTGGAACTGCTCCCTCTTCTCTCTTCTCTGTAAGCTGGAATTGCATGCTGTGGCTTGTCTGTGTCTTTCCTTCCCATGCAGGCTGTGTATGTCTGGGCACAGCCCTCCTCCCTTTATTATCAGCACAGGGAGAAAGGCAGAGCTCAGCAAAAGTGCGGGAAACAGTTTAATCATTTCTCCCTCAGCTGGTGTAGCAGCTGTCTCACTAACCAGGGTTTCAACCTGCTTACATGACTCTTGCACTGCATGCTTTGGGTTGTACTGTACATTACATAAAGCTGGCTCCTGCACCCAACATGCTGTTTTCTAAGTTACATACTCCTGACAAAAATGTTTATTGTCTAAACAGTTGTAGTCACTACTATTTTAAGAGGTTCTTCTTGTGTCCCTATTGGAAGATTTTACCTCTATTGCTTTTCTAGGGACAACACAAAATGTGGGATTTTCTTTCACTTTTAATGATGATGGTAGACAGGACAAATAGAGACAGCAATAAAAACTGAAAGGGGGTCTAATCCCTCACCATTCTATCCAAAACTAATCAAAGTTTTGCCTCTAGTTATACTGGAATGTTACAAAATGTTAGCACTTTGTCTCTATACGTATGTTTTACATCCTTTGGCTATGTGTGTCTATCAGATTCTCATTCATAGCACTGTAATTAACCACTTGCCTACAGGGCACTTATACCCTCTTTCTGCCCAGGCTGTCGCACTTTGAATGACAATTGCGCGGTCATGCAACACTGCACCCATATGAAAATGTTATAATTTTTTTGAGACAGAGCTTTCTTTTGGTGGTATTTAATCAGCTCTGAGTTTTAAATTTTTTGCTAAAAAAAACAAAAACAACTGAAATTTTTTTTTTTAACGTTTTTTCTTAGTTTCTGTTATAAAATTTTTTAAATAAGTGATTTTTCTACTTCACTGATGTGCGCTAATGAGGCTGTAGTGATGGGCACTGATAGGTGGCACTGATGAGGAGGCACTGGTAGGTGGCACTGATGGGCATTGACAGGCAGCACTCATATATGCACTGTTAGGTGGCCCTGATAGGCAGCACTGATGGGCACTGACTGGCACTGATAGGCGGCACTGACTGGCAGCACTGATAGGTGGCACTGACTGGCACTGATAGGTGACACTGAAAGGCAGCTCAGATGGGCACTGATATGTGGCACTGATGGGCACTGGCCAGTAGCATTGATGGACACTGACAGGTGGCACTGATGGGGCTACAGTGATCATCAGGGCTATACTGATCATCAGGGCACACTGATCACTGATCATTAGTGCCCTGATGATCAGTGTAGATGTCTCCTCTGAGGAATGCCGATTACCGGCTCTCCTCTCCTCACGAGCTGTCAGTGTGGAGAGGAATGCCGATAACCGGAATTTCTTTATTTACATGTGATCAGTTGTGATTAGACACAGCTGATCACATGACAGAGCCGACATCTTCGGCTCTTTCCATTGATCGGTGTTCCGCTGTGTCCCAGGTACACAGCGCACCACAGATAGCTGTGCTGCGCACCCCCAGTGGTGCGCACGCGAGGTTAGAGTGGGAGGACATCACATGACGTCCTCCCAGAATGAGAGAACTGCCTTGCGCCTTTCATTACCTTCTATGGCGGGAGGGAGGCAGTTAAAGTGACACTAAACTCACATTTTTATAAAATAAATCTTATATGTTGAAATATACAGTAAGTAGAATATACCTTCTATCTCTCTCTTCCTTTGTGTCATCTCTCAAATGCAAGATTTTTTCTGCTGTTTTCAGACTTATTTTATTTATGTATTACAGGTACTTATATAGCGCCGTCAATTTTTTCATTTATATTATACATTCACATCAGTCCCTAACCCTCAAGAGGTGTACAATATAAAGCTCCTAACTTACATTCATACATACACATACTAGGGCCAATTTAGACAGGAGCCAATTAACCTACCAGCATGACTTTGGAGTGTGGGAGAAAACCCACACAGGCACAGGGATAACATGCAAACTCCAGGCAGGTGATGCTCTGGTTGGGCTTTGACGTGCTAAACATTTAGCCACTGTGCTGCCCATGTTCTAGGATGTTCCTGTTCTAGGATCGCTACATTTATTCTCCATGCCCCCCCTTGGGTATGTGAATGTAGCCACTGTCTTCTGCTTGCCCCCAAGATGGACTACACATCTATGTGCAAACACATTCAGCTGTATGGGAATTATAGTACGCATAGAATGGAGCATGTGATCAGAAATAATTGCACTGCTCTCCTTACACTGCCCATTCTAGAAGGTAAAAGATAGGAGATACTGTATAACAAATAATGTTATGAAATGTCTTTGAGGACAGTATATGCAGGAGAGGAGCTTGGTGGGGGGTATAACAGTAGGCTGTATGTGCAGCAGAGGAGTGCACAGCATATTACAGTGGGCAGTGCATGCAGGAGAGAGTTGTGGAGAGTATTACTGGGGGCAGAGCAGTTTAGATATGTTTACACTTGTGCTTGGAGGGGCTGTAAAAACATGCAGTTGAGAAGTGTTTTTACCACCGTCAAGCACTCCCCCTTAAGCTCCAAAAGCAGGGGAGTGGGGTGTACACATGCCATGGCCCTTTAAGAAATGATCCCCCCTACTGGTAATACCTGCCAAACATGACCTATTCAAGTGAATAGAGCCCTGCTGAAAATGCCCACAACTGTGCTCAATGCATGTGGTTGTGGCAAGGTGGTGTGAGTTTTTAAGGACTAAAACAGGTAGCGAGGAGGCCCCTAGCAACTCCTCACCACCTTACAAATGCTCACTGAAAATAAAATTATTGCAGATCACTTGTCAGAGGGTGAAGCCCATGTAAAGGAACCCTGAATCTTTTGACTCACAAATGGTGTTTACTGATTTTTCCAGTGTAGCACCCTCTTGTGTGCTACTAGTGTAGTGTAGGTAAATTTATTGTGTATGATTAATGGTAACTGTGTGAGTCTGGCATTAACGTAGGGTCACTGGAGGTCAAACTGGATTGCTAAACAGGTTGGGACTCGATCGCCTCTACCTGATTCTGGAAGACCATTGGAACCTTCCAGAAGCCAGTGGTAGGAAGAGGTAGAGACATAATCTGCATGTTTGTGGGAGTCTTACCAATCCCAGGTTTGGAGGCCCTTGTAGAATGGTGGATCAGCCCATAAATATGGGAGAGTCAGGCTGGCACGGGAGTTGGTTGAAAGATGGAGTGCTGAGGGGACTGTTGCTGGCCAGGGAGAGGTCTCTTAGGTCTAAGAGGGGGCGGTCTCCAGGCTGGGCTCGGGCTGGTTCGGGAGGGTCCATTCAGCAGTGTGGCATGAACAGGATCAAGGCCTGTGAGCAGTAGGAGCAAGGGGGATAGAGTGGGTACATCAGCACACCCAGGGTTCTACAAGGGGAGAGACTGCCACATGTAACAAGCTTTCAATGGACAGCACTGTGCTTAATCTTTTATCCTTGTCCTGGGAGATCTTCAGAGCAGACAGGAGGGTTGGTAGTGTCTGCAGGCTGTGCAGCTGGGAGATGTTCTACAGGGGAGAGGAGATACTTTATTGTATGTAGTTTGCAACAAGATAAGCTAACTTTCAAGGGGGGCTGCAAGTCCCTAGCCCAAAAGGGGCTGTTGCTACTGATCTGCAAAGACTGACAGCTTTCAAGGAAAAGAACAGTCCAGGATCTGTTTCAGTAAATAGGAAGGAAGTTGCTCCCATGTATTGATTCAGTAAAATTGGGAATCCCAACTCCCTATTACCCTATCCAAGTTATTTCCCCTAATAAAATCATAAAAACCAGGCTCATGGATTGATCACTGACTGTGGATGTAAGTGTGGAAGATGTGTGTTGCCCAGCTGTGTGGAGCTTAGAGGATCTGGAAACCCAGATGCCCTCACGAGGGTAGCGCTACACCATAATTAGCAATGATATCACTAAAAATATGGTCATAGCCATACAGGTGAATGTGCCTCATGTCAAGTTATTCTAGGACAGTGGCAGTGGCAGGGTTCCTGTTAGCAGCACCATGGACTGTGAGGTTGGTGGGGAGGATACTGATTTTGAAACAGGAGTATGCCAGTGGGATTGGGCACAATGAATATTGAAAAGGAGACACCAACATTTTAGCAGGCTATTAGCAGAGACTGTGACATGGAGTTAAGGAACAGTGGAGTGTGTTGGGTACATGGGAGTTGGGGTTGGACTCCAGGAGATAGGAGAATACTTAAGCAGAAAATGGAGCATTGGAGCTGAGATTCCCATTGGACCAAAGTCAGTGGAGATGAGGCATGACATTTGGTGTGGTGCACTGAATAAATGAGAGGGATTATCCCACATGCGGTAAAGACCAGGTGCTGAGAGGTGATGCATGTGCTGGTGACTGGCCACTGAGTAGTAAATGCACAGGAACTGGGACTGTCAGATGGGGGATTAACACACCTAAACAGAAGTATAGGTGTTGAGTTGTTATTGAACAGCGTTCAATGTGTGATTTTGGAGAAGAAACTGGGGAGTGTGTACTGGAGGATGGATACAGGAGAAAGACTAATGTGTGTGTGCTAGAGGGGGGTTTTTATGGGAAAGGACCAGGAAGAGACAGATTTTCATAGCGGCAAAATGAAAGTAAAACTTGACCATTATATAGTATACAATATAGAATAGAATAAAATGCATATAGCACCCCTCTAGTTAGCCAAGCAAAGCTAGCTAGGATTTTTTTTAGACATAAGCTGAGTAGCAGCCTGGGGTGTGTCAGACTGCGAGTGAAGTAGTGAAGTTACCTTAGGACAGGCTAGGGAGGTTCTGAAGGTCAGAGCTTCTGGAGTCCTCCAACCTCTCCATAAACCTGAGAGCATTATGGAGGAGGGGAGGATGCTTAGATCTACATACTTGAGGGACCTTGGCCAATTCCCTGGCAGAAGGCTGGGCATGGTGACCCCTTAAGTATTGTAGAACCTGGAAAGAGTTGGTCAGTGGAAATGTTGGAAGATGGAGTGAGAAGGCTGGAGTATGGAGCCTGGGAGGGTGCCCAAGGAGGGGCCTATCTATAGGCTGGTGCTTCAAAGGAGGATCTCTCAGCCTCACCGTCCTCTGAGAGAGGACCACCTCTGGAGCAGGGAAGGAGCCAGCACAGTGTAAAGCTTATGGACTTGTACATAGTTACTAAGGAGTTGTCTTCACATTTCACAGTGTAGCACTACTCCCTTAGGGGTTGCTGTTGAATTTGGGTCCTCTCTTTAGTCCTGCACAACCAGTGAATCAGCATTTTTCACACACATGTTCATCCATGGTCAGAAATCAAGCCTTGAGTGTTGTTTTTTTTTTTTATTGAGAGGATTAAACTTGGATGAGGTAAGGGGTGTATAAAATGCCCAAGGGAACCAAAATCTGAGGACAACGTCCTGAACTATTCACAGCTTCTTCTCTCTGATACACAGTCTCTGTTGGAGTGCTAGCCAGCAACTCCAGTTGTAGTACCCCAGACCCCAGGTGAACTCCTCTTCATCCAGCAATCTGTAGGTTTTCCTTCCTGAGCAGAGGATCTGGCTCCTTTTCTTCAGCTAAGGTGCACAGTAACTAGAAGAGGGCTAATCTGGTTTCCAACCAGAGTACTCCTTCCCTTATCCACCCAGGGGTGTAGGTGTACTTACTCAGATCCTCTCCTGCAGAGCTTGTGGAATGGTTGCTACTTCCAGGCTTATCAGCTGGGTGACTCCTTCCTTGCCACACAGGTGGTCCTCTCTCAGGGGACCAATGAGTCCTGAGGTTTCCTCCTCTCTGACTCCAGGCTTGCAGGCAGGCCCCATCCCAACAGACCTCCTCGCAGCCTTCTTCCTCCAGCCGCACATCTTCCTGACTTGCACTCCCCTCCCACCATCACACTCCAACTCCTGCAACCCCTCCTCCAGTCTCCAGCTCCTGCTACTGAGCAGACTCTAACACCTTTTAAAGGAGTCCAGCCCCTTGCCAAGCCTCCTGTTGGGGATTAGCTGAGGTCCCTCAAAGGTGCAGCCAACCACTCCTCAGATCCAGTTACTGCCTCCAAGGCCCTCCCGTGAGAGCCTCAGAACAGGGAGAAATTTTAGAGGGGCTGGCCTGCAGAGTCTGTCAGTCATGACCAAATTTTGACCCCTCTGACTATCTCACCTGAGCTGCTAATCAGCAACTCTCCAGCCATCAGGGAACTAGTGTAACTAGGAGGGAGCTACAGCTGTTTCCTTGGGCATCTCATACACCCCTCAACCCCATCCAAGTTTAATACCCCTTAATAAAACCAAAAACAAATAGCTCAGGGACTGTGTTACTGACTCCAGTGTGCAAGTGTGAAGAAAACGCATGTTGCCTGGCTGTGCAGAACTATAGGGGGACCCAAAACTCAGCAACTCTTAAGGGCATAGTGCTGCATGCAACAGGAGACATATGTAAACCCTAAGGTGGTAAGGAACACAATCAGAATTATGGCAGGGATATCAGGCTGTTGGAATAGAAGCTGAGAAGAAGCTGGGGTCTAAACAGCCCAGGGGCGGACTGACCATTTGGAAACTCGGGCACTGCCTGAGGGCCTGGGGTCAGTAGGGGGCCCCATGAAATGCCCCTGGTACCTTTTTCATAGGCTTTTTTGAGTTTGGGCAAGGACACAGGGGCCCCATGATCCCCTATTGCCCGGGGGCCCCATGAGTTGTCAGTCCACCCCGAATCAGCCCATCAGGCTTCAACATTAACTAAAATCTAAATTTTGAGTGGAATTATCCTTTAAATCTGCTTTGTCCTGGTCCTTTCCCAGTGAGATATTTTCAAAAACATACCCTGCTTTTATGGTTGCACAGAAAAGTCATATAAATGTCTAAGACCTCAATTTATTTTTCAATGTGGGTACATGCATATACCACTGATAGGTTTATTAGCTATTTCTAGATTGTAAGCTCGAAAGAGCAGGGCCCTCGATCCCCTCATGTTTTGCATTGTATTGGTATTGTTCTGTCACATGTTCTGTCCCCCTTTGTAATGTACAGCGCTGAGTGAACTATTGGCGCTTTATAAATACTGTATAATAATAATAATAATAATTTCACAAAACATAATAAGCAAATTGTTTGAATTATAGTTTTCCTTTGAGGGATCCCTAGACATTAACATGACTATATTGGACAATGATACCTGCAGATGGCTGGTCAGTCACTAATGGGACAAACTGGCAATCAGACAGGTTCTTCTGCTACGTTTACCTTGACTCAGCTGACCTTCCAAGTTTGTGGACAATCACTTAGATTTCCCTGGGGCTGGTTGGATCATAATTACTTTTCCAAGACTGGGAGCAGATGTAAAGGGTCAGCTGCCTAACTCGAGTACAAACCCTTGAATGGAGCATAATCATTTTATGTATTTTATTTTATGTTTACAAATTAATAAAAGGCTGTATTAAATAATTTGCCATTTTATTTTTAACCCCTTGATGCCGACGTCATACAGAACTAGGCTTTTTTCCGTGGGGACGCATATTTTCATACCTGACTTTGTGCTGGGAGCGTGCAACACAGCGCACTCCCAGCACAAAGACTGGGGTGTCACTGAGAGCCACTGAGGGACTCCCAATTCCGGGTCACATGATCCCTGTGATAGCTGTCACGGTCGCCCGATCGCCACCCTCAACATGTGACAATCGCACGACCGCAACCAACAATACGTCGCGGCGTCAGACCCCAGACCTTCTCACCAAACTCGTGACCGAAGGACTGGCCGATCTAAAACCGCGGTGTGACGCACGTAACAATGCCACACTCAGCTGCGCCCTGCACAACGATTGTCCAGCTAATGGAATACAATCGGTGCCTGCAGTCTGAATGCGCTTGTTACTGGGTCGGGTTAATTATGCAACTAACCCTTTCACACTGCCACCACCTTCTTTTGTACAGAGAAAAAGGAAACTCTCTTTATCCAATATACACTGTAATGGTTGAAAAGTCGCCTGTCCAATATGGTCACTGTCTATGTCATATGGTCTATGAATGGAGTAGAGAGATACATTATATCTCTAACTCCTGGCATAGAGGGAAAAAAATGTATGTAAAAAAAAAAAGAAGAAGAGAAGAAACAACTGCCTTTTTTTCACCTCTAGTAAAGGAAAAAAGGAACTGCCTTCTTTCACCTCTAGTAAAAGAAAAAAGTAGCAACTGCCTTCTTTCCACCTCTAGTAAAAGAAGAAGAGAAGAAACAACTGCCTTCTTTCCACCTCTAGTAAAGGAAGAAGAGAAGAAACAACTGCCTTCTTTCCACCTCTAGTAAAGGAAGAAGAGAAGAAACAACTGCCTTTTTTCCACCTCTAGTAAAGGAAGAAGAGAAGAAACAACTGCCTTCTTTCCAGCTCTAGTAAAGGAAAAAAGGAAAAAGGAACTGCCTTCTGTCCACCTCTAGTAAAAGAAAAAAGTAGCAAATGCCTTCTTTCCACCTCTAGTAAAGGAAGAAGAGAAGAAGCAACTGCCTTCTTTCCACCTCTAGTAAAGGAAGAAGAGAAGAAACAACTGCCTTTTTTCCACCTCTAGTAAAGGAAGAAGAGAAGAAACAACTGCCTTTTTTCCACCTCTAGTAAAGGAAGAAGAGAAGAAACAACTGCCTTCTTTCCACCTCTAGTAAAGGAAGAAGAGAAGAAACAACTGCCTTTTTTCCACCTCTAGTAAAGGAAGAAGAGAAGAAACAACTGCCTTCTTTCCAGCTCTAGTAAAGGAAAAAAGGAACTGCCTTCTGTCCACCTCTAGTAAAAGAAAAAAGTAGCAACTGCCTTCTTTCCACCTCTAGTAAAGGAAGAAGAGAACAAGCAACTGCCTTCTTTCCACCTCTAGTAGAGGGGAAAAAAAGAAGGAACAACTGCCTTCTGTCCACTTCTAGTAAAAGAAAAAAGTAACAACTGCCTTTTTTCCACCTCTAGTAAAGGAAGAAGAGAAGAAACAACTGCCTTTTTTCCACCTCTAGTAAAGGAAGAAGAGAAGAAACAACTGCCTTCTTTCCAGCTCTAGTAAAGGAAAAAAGGAACTGCCTTCTGTCCACCTCTAGTAAAAGAAAAAAGTAGCAACTGCCTTCTTTCCACCTCTAGTAAAGGAAGAAGAGAAGAAGCAACTGCCTTCTTTCCACCTCTAGTAGAGGGAAAAAAAAGGAACAACTGCCTTCTGTCCACTTCTAGTAAAAGAAAAAAGTAACAACTGCCTTCTTTCCACCTCTAGTAAAGGAAGAAGAGAAGAAGCAACTGCCTTCTTTCCACCTCTAGTAAAGGAAGAAGAGAAGAAACAACTGCTTTCTTTCCACCTCTAGTAAAGGAAAAAAGGAACTGCCTTCTTTCCATCTCTAGTAAAAGAAAAAAGTAGCAACTGCCTTCTTTCCACCTCTAGTAAAAGAAGAAGAGAAGAAACAACTGCCTTCTTTCCACCTCTAGTAAAGGAAGAAGAGAAGAAACAACTGCCTTTTTTCCACCTCTAGTAAAGGAAGAAGAGAAGAAACAACTGCCTTTTTTCCACCTCTAGTAAAGGAAGAAGAGAAGAAACAACTGCCTTTTTTCCACCTCTAGTAAAGGAAGAAGAGAAGAAACAACTGCCTTCTTTCCACCTCTAGTAAAGGAAGAAGAGAAGAAACAACTGCCTTTTTTCCACCTCTAGTAAAGGAAGAAGAGAAGAAACAACTGCCTTTTTTCCACCTCTAGTAAAGGAAGAAGAGAAGAAACAACTGCCTTCTTTCCACCTCTAGTAAAGGAAGAAGAGAAGAAACAACTGCCTTTTTTCCACCTCTAGTAAAGGAAGAAGAGAAGAAACAACTGCCTTCTTTCCAGCTCTAGTAAAGGAAAAAAGGAACTGCCTTCTGTCCACCTCTAGTAAAAGAAAAAAGTAGCAACTGCCTTCTTTCCACCTCTAGTAAAGGAAGAAGAGAAGAAGCAACTGCCTTCTTTCCACCTCTAGTAGAGGGGAAAAAAAGAAGGAACAACTGCCTTCTGTCCACTTCTAGTAAAAGAAAAAAGTAACAACTGCCTTCTTTCCACCTCTAGTAAAGGAAGAAGAGAAGAAACAACTGCCTTTTTTCCACCTCTAGTAAAGGAAGAAGAGAAGAAACAACTGCCTTATTTCCAGCTCTAGTAAAGGAAAAAAGGAACTGCCTTCTGTCCACCTCTAGTAAAAGAAAAAAGTAGCAACTGCCTTCTTTCCACCTTTAGTAAAGGAAGAAGAGAAGAAACAACTGCCTTCTTTCCACCTCCAGTAAAGGAAGAAGAGAAGAAACAACTGCCTTTTTTCCACCTCTAGTAAAGGAAGAAGAGAAGAAACAACTGCCTTCTTTCCACCTCTAGTAAAGGAAAAAAGGAACTGCCTTCTGTCCACCTCTAGTAAAAGAAAAAAGTAGCAACTGCCTTCTTTCCACCTCTAGTAAAGGAAGAAGAGAAGAAGCAACTGCCTTCTTTCCACCTCTAGTAAAGGGAAAAAAAGAAGGAAAAACTGCCTTCTTTCCACCTCTGTCCTTTCAGTGAAGAGGTTTTCAGCTTATTGAGAAGTCCCCAAATAATGGTGGGTCTCCAGCTGCTGAGAACAGGTGTTTATTCCCAAGTAGGATACATAAAAAAAATTGGTCATAGTATACTCTACTTCAGTGTGTATATGCTGGACCACATCAGGCATGGAGATCAAGTTGGGTCTATTGTCCATCCTGTCCTCCTTCTCTTCCCCCCTATATACACAAACAGATCTTTGAGTATCTGTAGGTAGTTGTAGACAACAAAGTGGCTTTGCATTCTCCCATTGAGACCTTGATGAAACCAGGACCCCCAGTCAATGACAGATGCTAAGCATTATATAATTACCTGGTCCATGTTCAGGCGTATGATCACAGCACCTACCAGACATCGGTTCGATTTGTTTTTCAGACCAAAATTTCATTTTTGAAAATTTGGATGTATACAAATCTCTGAATGGGCAAAGCGACTAACGTAAACAAATCTAAATAAAATTTTAACAACATCTACGAATGCATTTTTTTCACAAGGATGTCACATGTTATGATAGAAGTTTGGCCCATAGGGAAGTGAATTCTATTTTCTAAGTTGTTTAATAATTGAGATTTGGATAATGAATGTTTCTGAATTTTGTTCCATTTGTTAATTTGAATTCACATGACGCTAGTTGATATTATCCAATTGGCTCATGCCATTTCTCTTGGTGGGTTGGACTAGCCAAAAATATTGAATTCTTCTTGTTCGATAATATATTAAAGATATAGCACTTTTGGAAAATGGTAAAATTTTCTGAATCCACCCGGACCAACAATAATACAAAATGAATGCTGAAGATACAAAATTAATTCTGAAAATGAACCAATTCAACGACGAAATGGAATTATTCAATGAATGAATGCATCTGAAACTAAATGAAAATTTTGGGCGTGCACATGACATCTCAGAATCAGAAATGAAGCTGAATCTGGGGATTTCTCTGTGTCAAATGTTGTGATCATTCTGTCTGACCAGTAGCTGTATAGTGCTTAGAATCTGCAGGTCCCACTTTGATTGAGATTTGAGGAATGAAGGAGTATCTCCATTTATCACCATAATGGGGATAAAGACAGCAATACAATCCTGACAAAGACTGAAAACCTTCCCAACGCTAATAGAAAATTGTTTTTTATTGCTGTACATCATTGCTTTCCACTTTTTGTTCTGTATGAAACCCATCAAATAGACAGGAAATAAAGAAGTCTTAGGAGGACACTTAAAAGTGAGCGGATGTTCCAACTTTTCACAATATGTAAACAGGTAAGTAAGGCAGCCAGGGCTGCTGTTAGAAACCACGGGGCCCTATACAGCAAACCTGACAGCCCCCCTCCATAAACACAGTTTACTATGCTTCAGTTATAAATGAACACAGTGAATGATTGGCACCGATCACTCATTGTGTTGATTCAGGAAAGGAAGGGGCTGGTAAATGTGACCTATTTACTTGACCTTTCCCCCACTGTCCATCCTGAAAGATCCTATTGTGTGCTTGCTGCTGCCAACATGAAGAAGAAGAAGGAAGCCAAAAGCACTGGGGGGGGGGGGGTGGGGGCACACAGGAGGACCTGGAACACATATGGTGCAGAGTGGGGGTGATGGGTGCAGCAGGGGTGCAATTACTGGAACTGATCCCCTGTATGGCTCTCAATGCAGCAACTGAAAGCCAGAAAGGTGGAGAGGAGAAGAAGCCAACTTTCAGCTGCCGATCACCCTCCCTGTCCAAATATGATTTACCTTGCTGCCTGGGCCCCTCTGCTGGCCTGGGCCCTGTACACGAGGACTGGTGGTACCCCCTTATCCACGGCCCTGAAGGCAGCATCTACACAGGGTCGTTAGTAAGGCAAGCAACTAGAGAGGGATTTTCCAAGATACTTCCAATGTGCAAAGGCTGAGTTATGTAACTCCTAGCTGGAAGGCCTTTGTATTATGTGATTCATGAAAGGTGATGTGTCACAACTCATAAGTGGATTAGTCAGCAGAAAATCTCAGCATATCGGTTAGGACACATGCTTAAAATACACCTTCAGCAAATCATGTATTTATCTTGTTGTGTTGTTGCGCTTACTCAGTAATACAGTGGAAAGAGCACTGTGCTTAAAGTAATACACCGACCAATCAGATTTTAGTTTATTGAAGACAATTCAGAAAAATTGGCTGATAACAGATTGCTACTTTTCCTGTTGTCCCCATTCACATTTGTGTGGTTATTATCGCACAGCCGTTAGGGTTCGCTCACGCCATCAGCATAGGGCTGCATTGCCCAATGTAGTCCCAATGCAAGGACAAGGCAGTAAGCCTTATGTACTACTGTACAGCTTCATTTGACAATTTCACAACTTCACCAACGTGCTACATTGGTGCATGCTGAAAAAAATAGAAATGAGGAAATGAAGTGCTGTTCAGCACTGTACTACTTTAATTGGTAACTGCACGGTCATGCAACACTGTACCCAAATGAAATTTATATTATTTTTTTCACGCAAATAGAGCTTTCTTTTGGCGGTATTTGAACACCACTGGGTCTGTTATTTTTTATTACATAAATGACTGAAAAGTTTGAAACAACATTTTTTCCGTTCTGCTATATGGGGCAGCACAGTGGCTAAATTGTTAGCACTTCCACCTGGCTGTTCTAGGGTCATTGGTTCAAATCCCAACCACAGCACCACCTGCCTGGAGTTTGCATGTTCTCTCTATATTTGGGCTTCCTCCCACACTCCAAAGACATGCTGGTAGGTTAATTGGATCCTGTCTAAATTGTCCCTAGTATGTGTATGTATGAATGTGAGTTAGGGACCTTAGATTGTACACCCCTTGGGGGTTAAGGACTGATGTGAATATATATGTAAACCACTGCAGAAATTGACAGTGCTATGTAAGTACCTGTAATAATAAAACATATCCAGTAAAACAATTTAAAAAATAAAATTTCTTCATACATGTAGGCCAAAATGTATTCTGCTACATGTCTTTGTAAAAAAAAACTCTCAATAAGTGTAATTTAGTTGGTTTGCCTGAAAGTTATAGCATCTACAAACTAAGAGATATATATTGGAATTTTTATTTATTATTTTGTTAAACTAGTAATGGCGGCAATCAGCAACCTAGAGTGGGACTGTGATAGTGCGGTTGGCAATCTGACACTGCCACTTTATTAGGTACACCTTGCTAGTATTGGGTTGGACCCCCTTTTGCCTTCTGAACGGCCTTAATTCTTCGTGGCATAGCTTCAACAAGGTGTTGGAAACATTCCTCAGAGATTTTGGTCCATACTGACATGAGTTACTGTTGCCCTTCTATCATCTTGAACCAGTCTGCCGATTCTCCTCTGACCTCTGGCATCAACCATGCATTTTTGATCCACACAACAGCCACTCACTGGATATTTTCTCTTTTTCGAACCATTCTCTGTAAACCCTAGAGATGGTTGTGTGTGGAAATCCCAGTAGATCAGCAGTTTTTGAAATACTCAGACCAGCCCGTCTGGCACCAACAACCATGCCACGTTCAAAGTCACTTAAATCCCCTTTCTTCCCCATTCTGATGCTCGGTTTGAACTTCAGAAAGTCATCCTCCCCACATCTAGATGTCTAGATGCATTGAGTTGCTGCCATGTGATTGGCTGATTAGCAATTTGTGTTACCAAGCAATTGAACAGGTGTACCTAATAAAATGGCCGGTGAGTGTACGCTGCCACTGTACTAATGACACTGGCTGGAAAGGGTTAATGTCTAGCGGCAGGGAGAAAAAAAACAGCACATCGCTGCTGTCTGTACAGAGCTCTGTGTTGTTTGTCAACACAGAGATCTGTTCTGTCATTCACTCAGCCAGTAAGCAGGTTGCGGACATAAATCATTGGCTGGGATCTGCTGATCAGCTGGTGCTGTAGCATATGACAAAACAGATGGGGTGGCGGGCCAGATCACGTACATGTACATTATCTGTTACAGAAGAGCCGCCAGCCCGCAGTATATCTGTATTGGCCAGCTGGCAACTGGTTAAAAGCATTGATTTTTCATGAATCAGTGTATACAGAAGATGAAAATCGTAATTGAATGACATTTAATTTGTTACCCCCTTCCCATTCTGCCCTGGAGTCCCTTTACCTGGACTTTTATGCCCGGGAGTGGGAAGGTGTGCCTGGTCACATGATCAGAAGAAGGTACTGAAAGCGTTAATGCGCACCCTCTTTGTCGCTGCATTATGTAGGCGGCAAGAGATTAAAGCATTGTGGATCACTAATGACTGCAATTTTGCTTTAAGCCCATCTTTAGGTATGGAATTTGTGTGTAACAATGGGAGAATCACAGCTTCTCTAGAACATTTTACATTTAGAATCAGCCATCTGTCCACATATGGTGCAGCATCTGCCATTTCCAGCAAAATACACCTTCCGTAGGAATGTATGGAAATACATTTAAAGAACGTGTAAAAAGCCAATAAACACATAGACAAAATAAACACGACTGCTAGGTGTAAATCTACATGCATTGCCTGTTCAGGGTCACCTGGTTTTCCAACAATCACATCAGAAAACCTATTGAGATGATCAGGGATTGCAGAGTTAAAGAGACCCTGTCACCCTGAAATTGAAAAATTCAAGTGTTTGTAAAGGGATTTGTTATATAATTAAAATAACAAACATGTTATTCTTACCTGTACTTTGCAATGGTACTGCACAGAGCGGTCCCAAGCCGCCTCTTCTGAGGTCCCCCCACCAGCCTCTTCTTGATGTGCCATCATAGGAAGCTGTTTACCAATCGAGCTGGAAGCTGGGATGTGTGCGTCTATTGACATGCAAAAATACTTGCCCCCCTTCCTGACCAGGCCATTTTTTGTGTTATGGCACTGGGTTACTTTAACTGACAATTGCGCGGTCATGCATCGCTGCACCCAAATGAAATTTATGTCCTTTTTCCCCCCTCAAATAGAGATTTCTTTTGGTGGTATTTGATCACCTCTGCGATTTTTATTTTTTGCGCTATAACAAAAAAAAAAGACTGACAATTTAGTTAAAAACAATATTTTTGACTTTTTGCTAATTAATGTCCAGTAAAAAAATTTGAAAAATCAAATTTCATCATAAATTTAGGCCAAAATGTATTCTGCTCCATGTCTTTGCTAAATAAAATCCCAATACGTGTACATTGATTGGTTTACGTGAAGGTTATAGCGTTTATAAATGGCGATATATATTGGAATTTTTTTTTTGTACTAGTAATGGCGGTGATCAGTGACTTATAGCGGGCAGCGGGCATTCTGACACTGGGGAGAACTGACTTGGTGCCACTGACATCCCCAGTGACACCAATACAGTGATCAGTGCTAAAAAAAAGCACTGTACTAATGGCACTGGGCAGGGGTTAGCTTGAGGGGTGATCAAAGGGTTAACTGTGTGCTGGGCGTGTTTTACTAGAGGGCGGTGTGTTGGTGCTTCACTGTAAGCACACTGCTCTGGATGGCTGTGCTGTGCACAACTATCCAGAGCAGTGTGCCCGAGCTGACAGGGAGGAGGACTGTTAGTAAACAAAGCAGCCCTTTTCCCCGTTGGAGATCCTCGGTAATCACCGGGGGCTGGTTGATAATCACCAGTCGGGACCTGGTGATTAACAGCTGCAGCCGTGAATGGCGGCTCGCGTGCACCCCCTACTGGAAATACAAAATCACGTGTATATACGTGATTTTGTGCACCCCTGCCGCCCTGTAGCAGTATTTGTTCTATAGGGTGGTGGGGAAGCGGTTCAATGTGAGCTGTGTAATCACCTGAATTTGACCTGGTATAAGCCTCCTACAGTCCCTGTAGAGCAGGGCTGGAATGTGAAAGGAAGCAGCAGCACAAGGAGCTAATCACTTCATGTGCTAAGAAGCATGCTGATAGGAGGAGAGAGCAGAGTGAGCTCATCATTGTGCTGCTTCTCATTTTACTGGGGGCGGGTCCAGGATGACCTGAGCTCAGAGGAAGAAGGTTGAATGATTCTGGCCATCAGACTCCAGACATCTAGTGGTAGAAAAAAAAAGTACTGTTAGGTAAAACTAAAGATTTTGTCAGTTTGATCCTTTTTATTTTTGGATGGAATTTTGCTTTAAACTGACTAAAAAGGAGCACATTTGAGAAGATTTTTATTAGGGTTTACACGCTTTAATGTATCTTCCAATTTTTTTTTTGTTCATTTTATGTTTCCATCCCACTGGACTTTTGATTTGCTAAGATGTTAACCACTTGCCGCCCAGCCACTGTAGATATACGGCGGCAGGACGGCACTGGCAGGCACAACCATGTTTTAAAACGTGTGTTTTGTAAACAAATAGGGGGCGCACATGAGGCGTATATCTGTCCCGCCGATCACCGCCGCAGATGTGAGTTGCCGGGTCAGAGCCGGTCCTTAGCGGCTATCTCCCGGCGATCGGCGGCAAACAGTGACAGACTGCAGTAGCTGTGCTGTCTGTCACTTCCCTGTCAGCTCGAGGATGAGCTGATCGAGAAAGAACAGTTTCTCTTTCTCGATCAGCCTTGTCCCGCCCAGCACACACCCCCGCACCCTAGTAAAACACTCCCCCTCACTCCTATAACCCTTCCCTGCAATATAAAGTTAACCCCTTCCTCCCCATTGCCATTAGTACAGTGTCAGTTTTTTTTTTTTTTGCACTGATCACTGTATTAGTGTTTTTGGGGATGTCAGTGACCCCAAGTCAGTACCCCCCAATGTCAGAATGTCTGCCGCAGTCCCGCAGTCCCGCCATAAGTCGCTGGTCACTGCCATAAGTCCCTGATCGCCGCCATAATTCACTGATTGCCGCCATTATTAGTATAAAAAAAACCCTAAAAATCCCAGTATCTTTCCCGCCATTTGTAAACGCTATAACTTTCACGTAAACCAATTAATTTACACATATTGGGTTTTTTTTTAGCAAAGACATGTCGCAGAATGCATTTTGGCAGAAATTTATGACTAAATTTGATTTTTGCATTTTTTTTTTATTGGACATGTTTTATAGCAAAAAGTCCAAAATATTGTTTTTTTTTTCCTCAAAATTGTCAGCCTTTTTTTTATAGCGCAAAAAATAAAAACCGCACAGGAGATCAAATACCACCAAAAGAAAGCTCAATTTGTGGGGAAAAAAAGGATGTAAATTTCATTTATGTATCGTATTGCATGACCGCGCAATTGTCCGTTAAACTAGCGCAGTGCTGTATAGCAGAAAAATGGCGTAAATTGCAGTATCTATACCATAGTTTGTAGACGCTATAACTTCCACACAAAGCAATCAATATACACTTATTGGGATTTTTTTACCAAAAACATGGAGCAGAATACATTTTGGCCTAAATTTATAACCAACTTTGAGTTTACTATATATTTTTTATAGCTGAAAGTAAAAAATATTGTTTTTCTTCAAAATCATTGGCCTTTTTTTGTTTATAGCGTGAAAAATAAAAAGCGCACAGATGATCAAATACCACTGAAAGAAAGCTCTATTGGTGTGAAAAAAAGGACGTAAATATCATTTGGGTGCAGCATTGCATGACCGCGCAATTATTATTTGAATTAGTGCAGCGCCGAGTAGCAAAAAGAGGCCTGGTCATTAAGGGGGGTAAATCCTCAGGAGCTCAAGTGGTTAAAGGATAACCAATGTTGGCTGCAGCACCACATAGCCTGATACTTGACAAAAATAAATCAATCAAATGGAAGCTTTATGTGTCAAGTACAGCCAGCAGTGTTGTGGATGTTTCATCTTTGTTTCTAAACCTCCTCATAAATTGTACCTGTGTATCTGCATTCTTCTCTTCTCTACATCCGTGCTGAATTTTAAAGTTTGTCTGAGAGTTCAGAAAAAAGGGGGCGGAGAGCTGACGTTACACTCTGCAGAGCTCAGTGAGGAGAACTCTGAGAGCTGATTGGAGGGAAAGGCCACACCCCCTTCACATAGCACACAGGAACAGAGCTGAGGCTGTCAATTTGCTGGAGGTCCGCTCCCCTGTCACCATTTTTCTCTTGGTGTCAGGAAACCTTGCCAGAAGTGATTTATGTTGATAGCAGAAGAATGAGGCAGCAGACAGAAATGACATTTAGTGCTCTTAACCACTTCCTGAGGATTTACCCCCCTTCCTGACCAGGCCATTTTTTGCGTTACGAAGCTGCATTACTTTGACTCACAATTGTGCGGTCATGAAACGTAATGAAATTTACGTCCTTTTTTCCCCAGAAATTTAGCTTTCTTTTGGTGGTATTTGATCACCTCTGCGGGTTTTTATTTTTTTGCTCTATAAAAAAAAAAAGGTCGATAATTTTAAAAAAAAAAATATTTTTGACGACTTGCTATTAAAAAAATGTAAAAGATCAAATTTCGTTATAAATTTAGGTCAAAATGTATTCTGTGACATGCCTTTGCTAACAAAAATCCCAATACGTGTAAATGAATTGGTTCACGTGAAAGTTATAGTGTTTACAAATGGCAGTATATGTATTGAAATGTATTTTGTTTTTTAAATTTTTACTAGTAATGGCAGCGATCAGCGACTTATAGCGGGACTGTGGGACTGCGTCTGGCATTCTGAAAGTTATAGTGTTAAATGTATAAATGGCGATATATACTGAAATTTTCATTTTGTACTAGTAATGGCGGCGATCAGTGACTTATAGCAGGGCGGCAGGCATTCTGGCACTGGGGGAATGGACTTGGTGTCACTGATATCCCCAGTGACACTAATACAGTGATCAGTGCTAAAAAAAAGCACTGACACTGTACTAATGGCACTGGGCAGGAAGGGGTTAACATGAGGGGTGATCAAAGCGTTAACTGTGTGCTGGGAGTGTTTTACATAGGGGGCCAAGTCAGTGTGCTTCACTGTAAGCACACTGCTTTGGATGGCTGTGCTGTGCACAGGCATCCAAAGCAGTGTGCCTGAGCTAACAGGGAGGAGAACTGTTAGTAAACAAAACAGTTCTCCTCCCCATCAGAGATCTTCAGAAATCACTGGGCGCTGGAGAGTAATCACCGGCTGGGACCTGATGCTTGACAGCCGTTGCCGCAAATGGCGGCGTTGGTAGGGCGCGTGCAGCTTGCACACGCACCCTACCTGG
Source organism: Staurois parvus (assembly GCF_062004578.1). Classification (NCBI taxonomy): domain Eukaryota; kingdom Metazoa; phylum Chordata; class Amphibia; order Anura; family Ranidae; genus Staurois; species Staurois parvus. The sequence continues at coordinate 1,480,326 of NW_028318654.1, read as the reverse complement.
AATATATATATATATATATATATATATATATATATATATATATATATATATGTGATTTTGCGCACCCGTGCTGCGCTGTAGCAGCATTTCTGCTATAGGGCGGACGGCAAGCGGTTAATTGAGACAAGTACACACTAGAGAGGGATATGCTTTGTTCATATTTCATGTCTAAGGTTTACAACCACTTTAAGAAAACAAGCTGGAATAGATATCTCTTTAACCTCTTGCTGCCTATGTAACGCATATGCAGGTGGCACAGATGGTGCAAATGGTGTAAAATGGTACAGGTGGTGCAAATGGTGTAAAATGGTACAGGTGGTGCAAATGGTGTAAAATGGTACAGGTGGTGCAAATGGTGTAAAATGGTACAGATGGTGCAAAATGGTGCAGGTGGTGCAAATGGTGTAAAATGGTACAGATGGTGCAAATGGTGTAAAATGGTGCAGGTGGTGCAAATGGTGTAAAATGGTACAGATGGTGCAAATGGTGTAAAATGGTACAGATGGTGCAAATGGTGTAAAATGGTGCAGGTGGTGCAAATGGTGTAAAATGGTGCAGGTGGTGCAAATGGTGTAAAATGGTACAGATGGTGCAAATGGTGTAAAATGGTACAGATGGTGCAAATGGTATAAAATGGTACAGATGGTGCAAATGGTGTAAAATGGTACAGATGGTGCAAATGGTGTAAAATAGTGCAGATGGTGCAAATGGTGTAAAATGGTACAGATGGTGCAAATGGTGTAAAATGGTACAGATGGTGCAAATGGTGTAAAATGGTACAGATGGTGCAAATGGTGTAAAATGGTGTAAAATGGTACAGATGGTTCAAATGGTGTAAAATGGTGCAGGTGGTGCAAATGGTGTAAAATGCTACAGATGGTGCAAATGGTGTAAAATGGTACAGGTGGTGCAAATGGTGTAAAACGGTACAGGTGGTGCGAATGGTGTAAAATGGTACAGGTGGTGCAAATGGTGTAAAATGGTGCAGGTGGTGTAAAACTGTACAGATGGTGCAAATGGTGTAAAACGGTACAGATGGTGCAAATGGTGTAAAATGGCACAGATGGTGCAAATGGTGAAAAATGGTGTAAAATGGTACAGATGGTTCAAATGGTGTAAAATGGAACAGATGGTGCAAATGGTGTAAAATGGTGCAAATGGTGTAAAATGGTACAGATGGTTCAAATGGTGTAAAATGGAACAGATGGTGCAAATGGTGTAAAATGGTGCAAATAGTGTAAAATGGTACAGGTGGTGCGAATGGTGTAAAATGGTACAGGTGGTGCAAATGGTGTAAAATGGTACAGAGGTGCAAATGGTGTAAAATGGTACAGATGGTGCAAATGGTGTAAAATGGTGCAGAGGGTGCAAATGTATGTAAATGCAACCCTTTAAAAAAAAATCCCAAATAATGCCTAAAAATCACAGCACAAATGCAAATGCCATGAAAACACACTGCAAATGCAAATGCATTTCAAATGCATGTAAACGCTCATGCAGAATTTCACACTGAATAAGGTGATTTTGGGTGTAAACAAGCCGTAAAGCAGGTTTCTTTAAGCCTCCTTTACATGCATTTATACACGTGTATATGTGTTTAGCCACATTTAGCCCCGGTTCAGATATATGCGGCCATGCGGGCCATGTTTTGCATGGACACACAAGCTCATTCATTTGAATGGACTCCCGTGCCCCGTGACACGCAGAGAAGAAGTCTCTGCACTTCTTCTGAAAACGCAGCCCACACGTGACCTCGATTCCCAGTACGGTTGCGTTTTCCAGTGCGGGTGGAGTGTCATTACAACTAATGGCACCCGCCTGCGGGTCCGCATATCTCTGTGCGGGTGGTGTGGCTGCACGGATTTTCATGCGGATCCGCAGCAGCACCACCCGCACAGATGTGAACCAAGCCTTAAAGTGTCTAATTGGATTCTGGATGCAAAGAATTCTCATTTCTCCAAATGCTGCAAAACTGACCACACATAATATAGGTAATTGCACAGTGTGAATGGTGTCATTGAAAAATTATTACCTGCATTTATATTCTTATACAGTATTTATATAGTGCCGACAGTTTGCTCAGCGCTTTACATTATAATGGGATACAATACATGAGACAGTACAGTAACAATACAATTCAATACAAGAGGGGTTCGAGGGCCCTGCTCCTTGGAGCTTACAATCTAGGAGATATGTGTTTAGAAATGTCCTCTAAACGCCTGTGAATGCTGCCAATGTGTACGAGGCCATAGTTGTCATTGGACATGTGCATGCCGGAAAGTTGCGTTTTGTTTCGGATGTGTTCATTCATTGAAGAATTTCATTTTGTCATATTCGTGATGTTGAACCGATTCGTTTTTGGAATTCTTTTTGTATCTTCAGAATTCATTTTGTATATTCATTAGTTCTGGTGGCTTAAACAAAAATGCAGTTTTTCCAGAAGATTGCTGTATTCAATATTTTCAGACGCTAGTCCAACCCACCAAGAGTAATGGTATGAGCTGATTGGACAGTATTGACTGGCGTCATGTGCATCCAAATTAATGAATGGAAAAAAACCGGGATCCATTTGATATCTGAATCTGAATTATCAAATGAATTCAAAAATTGAATGAATTTCCCCATGGGCCCCGAACTACTATCACATCATGTGACTTCATCCGAATAAAACAAATGCTCTCATTAATCTTGTTAGAACTTTTTTTCAGATTTGTTTACAGTCATTTCTGTGTCCAATCGGAGATTCGAACACATCCAGATCTCTGAATTTGACATTTTTGTCCAAAAAACAAATGAACAAATGAAACAAAATGAAACAAATCACACATGTCTAGTTGTCATGAGAGCAAGAGCTGAGGGAATATCCTCTAACTGAGCCTCTTTACTTTGGGGAGATTTCCTCTCACTTCCTGTTGCATCTCAGACAGCAAATGAAAGCAAATCTCTCCAGCAGGTCCCAGACAACAGGCAATAACCTGGTAGGGGTCTGTATCCAAAACTAAAAAAAAAATGTTTAGGCTATACATACACTTTAACCACTTGCCTCCCGGGCACTTATACCGCCTTCCTGCCCAGGCCAATTTTCAGCTTTCAGTGCTGTCGCACTTTGAATGACAATTGCGCGGTCATGCAACACTGTACCCATATGAAATTTGTATCATTTTATTCACACAATTGGAGCTTTCTTTTGGTGGTATTCAATCACCGCTAGGTGTTTTATTTTTTGCTAAACAAATGAAAAATGACCGAAAATTGTGGAAACATTTTTTTTTCTTTGTTTCTATTATAAAAGTTTGCAAACAGGTAATTTTTCTCCGTCACTGATGTGCATTGATGATGCTGCACTGATGAGCACTGATAGGCAGCACTGATGGGCACTGATAGGCTGCACTGATGGGCACTGATAGGCTGCACTGGTGGGCATTGATAGGCTGCACTGATGGGCACTGCTAGGCTGCACTGATATGCTGCACTGATAGGCAGCACTGATGGGCACTGATAGGCTGCACTGATGAGCATTGATAGGCAGCACTGATGGGCATTGATAGGCTGCACTGATGGGCATTAATAGGCTGCACTGATGGGCACTGATAGGCAGCTATGATGAGCACTGATAGGCTGCACTGATGGGCACTGATGAATGAGGTGGCACTGAAAGCCAGCACTGATAGGAGGGACTGATGAGACGGCACTGGTGGGCATTGAGGAGGAGGCACTGATGAGGCTGCAATGATATGCAGCACTGATGGGCACTGATAGGCAGCTATGATGAGCACTGATAGGCTGCACTGATGGGCACTGATAGGCTGCACTTATGGGCACTGATGAATGAGGTGGCACTGAAAGCCAGCACTGATAGGAGGCACTTGTGAGGTGGCAGTGGTGGGCATTGATGAGGAGGCACTGATGAGGCTGCAATGATATGCAGCACTGATGGGCACTGATAGGCGGCAATTATGGGCATTAATATGTGTCACTGATGCTCAATAATCAACAGCCATGAAGGGCACTGATAGGCTTCACTGATTGGTGGCACTGACTGGCAGCACTGCTGAGCACAGATTGGCAGCACTGATGGGCACAATTTGGCAGCACTGATGGGCACTGGCTGGTAGCACTGTTGGGCACTGATTGGCAGCACTGATGGGCACTGATTGGCATTGACAGACACTGTTGGGGCTGTACTGATAATCAGTGCCCTGATTATCAGTGTAGAGGTCTCCTTTCACACTTGCCGGTTATCGGCAGTACTTTCCTCACGTTGTGACAGCGTAAAGAAAGTACTGCCAATAAATTGCAACTGTAATCGGACACAGCTGATCAAGGGGTAAACACCCTCTGTGGTTGGCCCTTTACTGTGACACGTGATCAGCTGTGTTCAAAGGACACAGCAATCACAGAGAGTGCCAGGTGTGCGCCACAGTGAGGGCAGTTTTGGGAGGATGTGAAATGACGCCCTCCCAGAACTAGACCACTGCGCTGTAGCCGTCATTCAGCTGTAGCACGGTCAGGAAGTGGTTAAATTATATCTCTAGGTAAAACTTGTTTTATGGTTTGAATATAGTGGAGGACGATGAGAAGACTGGTCAGGTTTTATTGCTGTCTGTGGACCCGTTAGGGGGATTGGCCCTCTCTATTTATCCTGCTTACCATTATCATTGAACATGAAAGTAATTTTGTAACATTCCAGTATAACTAAAGGCAAAGCTTGCTATTATTAGTTTTGGATGGAGTGGAGAGGGATTAGACCCCCTGTCAGTTTTTATTGCTGTCTATATTTGTCCTGTTTACGATTAGCATTAAAAAAAAGAAAATTTTGGGTTGTCCTCAGAAAAGGGGAGATCTTCCAATGAGAACACTAGATCTGGTGACCTGGGGGTCCCCAAGGGAATCCCTTTATTTTACAAAGATTTCCTCACTTCTTGTTTGGCTATGGGACAGGAAGTGGAGGGAAGTCTCCCTAATGGGACACAGATGGTGGAAAAAACAAATCTGGGGGTTATAAAAGAAAAACGTTTTGCCTATAGTTCTACTTTAATAGCAAAAACCAATAACACGGTATAAACAGTGCAGATTGTATGGTGTGGTGAGTACACACTTTGACCCTCTTGGCTTGGAATGTCCGGTGTGCACAGCGCCAGTTAAGTGGCAGGGCTGGCAGATCATCTTTCCCAGGCTGAGGGTGTCAGTGGTCACCATGGCGATCGGTGCGCCTGGCCCTCTCCCCAGTCCTCTTGCACAGTTTCTCCTCTGTCCTGCCTGCTGGGGGGAGTGCCCTTTGTCAGTGCAGTCTCTCTCCTGAGCCTGCTGCGTTCATTCCATGCAGACTGCTGACAGACACACAATGCCTCCTGCTCTCACCGCACACATCCTGCTGCTGCTGCCTTTGTTAGGACAGGTAGAGTCCCTGACAAGGACCTTCTACATAGGCATTGTGGAGGAGGAGTGGGACTATGCCCCCTCTGGGAAGAATCTCATCACCGGACAGGACATAGCTCAGGACAAGTAAGTGTGCGCACGCCATCTGTCACCTTGGGGGCTTTGGGACATCACTGGGATTGCATTACATGAACGCAATCTGACTGTATATTTTTGGAGTCATCATCGGGTCAGTATACTAAAGCCTGGTACACACAGTGAGAATGTCAGACGAAAGATCAGTGTTTGTTTGTTTTTTTTGCGCATGCTAGTCTGATATAAAAAATGAAGAGATTACTAAAGTTACAACAATCCTCGGAAGACCAGATACAACTTCGAAATGTGTTGCATTGTATTGTAATGTATCCTTTCCTTTCTGAGCATGCGAGGTCTTAGTCACTCGATTCTCTCCAAATATTGTACCAATTAAACCAGGGTGGATTTGATTTAAATCAAACTGATTTAAATCACTAGTCAGGCTTGAGTTAAATCCTAGTTTTCTACATAAAGACTAATTCTTGCTGGTATAACTTTAATATACAAGTAGATGAAGATTTTTAGAATAACAACTTTTCAGATTAGTTTTTTTATCCCCAATTTAATAGGTTAACCCCTTCCCGCCGATGCCTCCCGGCCCTTTAAGAGATTCAGACGCCGGGAGGCGGGGCGGTTGGGGCGTGGCTTAGGAATCACGTGACCACCGTGATGACGCGTCACGGCGATCACATGATCGGGAAAGGTCCCGTTCGAAAGAGCGGACCGGGACCTTTCCGTGAGTACCACACATGTGTGCTGGGAGCGCGCAGGGCGCGCGCTCTCAGCACATATGTATTTAGTTACATGGACGCAAATGTGCGGCCGCTCGGCGTCTAGGCCCAGACGCCGGGAGGCCGCACATTTGTGTGCGGCCGGCGCAAAGGGGTTAATAATTCATATTTGGACAACTTTTCTGTTGTACTTAGGAAGGAGAAAAATAATCATTACCTTAATAATAACAATTTAAATAGATTTATTCATCTGAAACAATAACATTCCAGCATATGTGATTTGCTTAAACAAACATCCATGTTTGTTAACTAATTTGGCTAAACAAAATATATATATTTTAAGAAACGTAGACTGTCAGCCCCTTCCTCCTCACACTTAGTTTCACTTTCTTCTTGTGCAGATCTATTCCACTCCAAACAATCAGAAAAATATTGTTTCTATTCTATTCACTGAACTTCTTGAAACTCGGCACTGAAGGGGTTGATTCTGTATTCATAGGTTTGTAGAAGTTAGGATTAAGGTCTTTTTCTTAACTCTGTTCATGTTATAACATTTTTGCTGTGAAGAAGAGGCATGTGATCTCCGTTGAGTCAAATTCACTTCCATCCACGGCTCCAACTGCGGACTTCTTGACGTGCATCTGGAGTACGGTAAAAGTGTCCTTTCATATTACCGGCTGTCGGGGATCGCCACGGCGCTGGGCTCGGCGCAGGCGCAGTGCACCGCCCTGTGCAGGGACGCGGGCGACGGGACCTGGCCGACCGTGGCAATCAAGTTCGCGCATGCGCAGTAGGAACCGCTGGCGCGCGCCTGGCACCAATGACAGCGCAGGGCGGGATATTTAAACTGCCCTGAGCTGTCATTCAGTGCCTTCTGGTCTCTTGAATCCTGTGTACCTGTGAACCTGTTTAAAGTAAGTTATTGACCCGGATTGTGCCCTGACCTTGCTACTTTCTCCTGTTCTTGACCCTTGCTTGCCTGACCTCTCTCCTGAATGCCCCCTATTGGATCTGACCTGCTGTTGCTGACCTGGCGTGTGACCCGACTATTCTTTGCCCGCTGCTCTGTACCGCACCGTCCCCATAGTTACCGACCCGGCTTGTATGACCTTGCACTTGCTCAGCCATCCATCCATCCCTCTCAACGGGGTCTCCAGGCCTCCTCATACCTGGCTCTCTCCCGTGGGAGCCCCTGGCGAATACCCCTACCACTGACGGGTGTCCTCAATAGTCACGACCTGGTCCCGGGGTACTCCAAGTCCATCCCCACCATCAGGGGTGAACAAGTACTCTGGGGCTTAGACTCCGTACGCTGGGAACGACCGATCAGTGGAGTGCTAGTGGTACCGCCGGGCGGTCCCTTACAGTACCAGAAGGGCATGACTGAGCCTAGAGGAGGGATCTCCCCGCTAGAAGAAATTTGCAGGCACCTAGCTAATTTGACGCAGGCCGTAACGGCCCTGCAGGACAGATGTATGCAGCTGGAGAATCGCTTCCAGACTTGCTCTATATCTGACCCTGCCCCACAGGCCCCGGTTTCTGCACCCCCGGCACTGGTAGCTCAGGAGCTAGTCTCAGGGGCTTCCGCCCCGCTCCCTATGGCGGAACCCCGAGTACCCTTACCGGAGCGTTTTCACGGGGACCGCACACGCTTCCAGTCATTCCGTGATTCCTGTCTCTTGTTCTTTGAGCTACAACCCCGTACCTTTCTGACCGAAAATGTGAAAGTAGGATTCATCATTTCACTATTGCAGGGTGAACCCCAGGATTGGGCCCACCGGTTAAGGGGAAACAATGATCCTCATCTGGGATCGGTCAATAGTTTTTTTGAAGCGATGGCCATCTTGTATGATGACCCACAGCGGGCAGCCTCTGCCGAAGCGACCTTATATGCGCTCCGACAGGGCCGGCGGGCGGCAGAGGAATACGCCTCTGATTTCAGGCGGTGGATGGGGGACACACGTGGAACGAGTTTGCTCTGCTGCACCAGTTCCGTATGGGGCTCTCCGATCCCTTGAAAGATGAGCTGGCCCGGGTGGAGGTTCCCGAGTCTCTAGAAGACCTTATTGCCCTGACAATTAAAATTGACCGAAGACTGCGGGAACGCAGGCTCGAGAGGTCCGGCCAGGGTCACGGAAATACCTGGGGTCCATTCCTAGGCCCCAGCCAATCAACCCGACCAAGCATCCAGAATCTACCACCAGGAGATGTTCCGGAACCTATGCAGCTAGGCCTGGCGCGGCCTAAATTACCACCGGAGGAACGCCAGCGCAGACGAGCCCAGAACCTCTGCCTTTACTGCGGTGAAGCTGGTCATATGGTGCGATCCTGCCCACAGAAAATGAGTAAGTGCACCCGTTCTTCTTCTTTGTCTATTAGCAATACCTGTCCTTCTCAATACTTAGTAGTGCCCCTCTCCTTTCAGCTTCCAGAAAGGACCGTGGAGGTGACAGCCATAGTTGATTCGGGGGCATGCAGCTGTTTCCTGGATCTAGATTTTGCTCACCAGCAGGGTATTCCCCTCCAACACAGACAGAAGGGCTTCAACATATTTTTGGCCGATGGTTCCCAGATAAAATCGGGGGTAGTTAATCAGGAAACTCCCCCCATTGCCACTACCATTGCCAACCAACACCAGGAATTCCTCCGCCTGGATGCTATTGCGTCACCTCTTTTCCCAGTCATTTTGGGGCTCCCATGGTTACGGGCCCATAACCCCCAAATTGACTGGGAAACCGGGTCAATCTCGTTCCCTTCCCCATACTGCCGGGAACATTGTCACACTTCGGGCCCCGCGGGGCTCCGAAGGAGACTCTGATTTGAAACAGGTTATTCCCGCAGCCTATCATGGGTTCCTGGATGTATTCAGTAAGCGGGGAGCCGATACCCTCCCCCCCCACCGCCCGTATGACTGTCCAATCGACCTATTACCAGGCTCTGAGATTCCTTTTGGGCGAATTTTCCCCCTATCTGAGCTTGAATTGGGGGCCCTAAAAGAATATATTGAGGACAGCCTCCAGAAGGGATTCATCCGCCCCTCCACTTCTCCAGCAGGAGCAGGAATCTTCTTCGTGGAGAAAAAAGACAAAACCCTGAGACCTTGTATCGACTACCGGGAGCTGAACAGGGTCACGATCAAAAATCGTTACCCGTTGCCATTGGTACCAGAATTGTTTCAGAGCCTAAAGGCTGCGGTTATATTCACAAAACTTGATTTAAGGGGGGCCTATAACCTGGTACGCATAAGAGAGGGGGACGAGTGGAAAACGGCTTTCCGTACCCGGTTTGGCCACTTTGAATACCTGGTCATGCCATTTGGGCTGTGCAATGCACCAGCCACCTTCCAACATTTTGTGAACGACATCTTCAGGGATTTTTTGGATGTCTTCGTTATCGTCTATTTGGACGACATACTGATTTTTTCACCCTCCCTGGAGGATCATAGGATGCATGTGGCAAAGGTATTGGGGCGGTTGCGGCAGCATGGGTTATATGCCAAGGCGGAGAAATGTTGCTTCGAGCAATCTAGCATTACGTTTCTAGGCCTGATTATCTCCACTGCAGGGGTCGCGATGGACCCCCAGAAGGTCTCTGCAATTTTAGATTGGCCTGAACCCACGGACAAAAAAGGCGTCCAACGGTTTATAGGGTTCGCAAACTTTTATCGGAAGTTCATCGAGAACTTCTCGGGTCTGGTCTCCCCCATTACTCAACTAACCAAACTTGGAACCCTGTTCAAATGGACACCGGAGGCTCAAGAAGCCTTCGAAGCTCTGAAAAAGCTATTTACCTCGGCACCCATTCTGGGCCATCCGGACGCGGCCCTGCCCTACATCTTGGAGGTAGATGCATCGGAGAATGCGGTAGGATCCATCCTGTCCCAGCGGAAATGCACCAAAGAATTACTCCATCCCGTAGCATTCTTCTAGAGGAAACTCACCTCAGCGGAGAAGAATTACGATATCGGTGATCGAGAGCTGTTGGCTATCAAAGCAGCGTTAGAGGAATGGAGGTACCTGCTGGAGGGTGCCTCACACCCCATATTGATTTTCACAGATCACAAGAATCTGAAGTATCTGAGGACCGCTAAGCGTCTACGCCCACGACAGGCGAGATGGGCCTTGTTCTTCTCCAGGTTTAATTTTCATATTACTTACAGGCCCGGATCTAAAAATACGAAGCCCGACGCATTATCCCATATGTATGAGGACTCCGAAGAAGAACTGGTACCCGACACTATCCTGTCTTCAGGGAACTTCTTGGCGTTCCAGACGGACCTTCGCTCCAAGCTAATAGAAGCATCTACGGCCACATCAACCCCAGTTGGGGTATCCCTCCAGAACAAGGGGGGACTCCTGTGGAAGGAAGATTCAATCGAGGAAGTCCGGACCCTGGTTTTGGGGCATTGCCACGATCACCCGGTGGCAGGACACTTTGGCCCAGTCAAGACTCTGGAGCTTCTCCGGCGCTCTTTTTGGTGGCCAAACATGGCTAAGGATTGCAAGCGCTACGTGAGATCCTGTACCATCTGCCAGAAGAGCAAACCATCGAGGAGCAAAGCCTGGGGGCTGTTGCGACCTTTGCCGATTCCTGAACGGCCTTGGCAGAGGATCGCGATGGCCTTCATAGTCGAGCTCCCACCGTTGCAAGACCACACAGCAATTCTTGTGGTCATTGATCGCCTATCCAAAATGGCTCACTTCGTGCCACTAAGGAAGACTCCGTCAGCAGCCAAGACGGCGCGAATATTTATCCAGGAGATCGTTAGACTTCATGGAGTACCTGAGGACATTGTCTCTGATCGAGGGGTCCAATTTACATCTAAATTCTGGAGGGCTCTGTGCAAGGCCCTGGACATCAAGTTGTCCCTCTCCTCTGCGTTCCACCCTCAGACCAACGGTCAGACCAAGAGGACTAACCAGACCCTGGAGCAATACTTGCGTTGCTACACGTCTTTCCTGCAGGATGATTGGTTGTCACTCTTACCCCTGGCGGAGTTCGCTTATAACAACGCAAGCCATTCTGCAACGGGGCAGTCCCCATTCTTTTCTAATTATGGGTTTCACCCTGTCTTTCTCCCTGATTTGGTCTCTGAATGCCCCGTTCCGGCGACGCAGGATGCATTAACCTTCTTCTCCGCTAATAACAAAATACTCCAGGAAGCCATCGCTCGGGCCCAAGAGGACAATAAGAAGGCGTTTAGCAAGAAACGAAGAGGGGATTTGGCGTTGCGGCCTGGGCAGAAGGTGTGGTTGGCTACAACCAATTTAAAGATGCTCTGTCCCTTGAAAAAATTGGGACCTAAATTTGTGGGGCCTTTTCGGGTAAAGCGGATGGTCAACGAGGTAGCATATGAGCTTATCCTTCCTGACACGTTCAAAATTCATCCGGTCTTCCACGTGTCCTTGCTGAAACCAGTGATCCCAGATGCCTTCCCAGAACGAGAATCCAGACCCCCGGAGGCCATAACTGTCGAAGGACAAGAGGAATTTGAGGTGGAAACAATCCTTAAGTGCCGAAGAAGGGGGGGCCAGACCCAATTCCTAATTAAGTGGAAGGGCTATGGTCCAGAGGACAATTCCTGGGAACCGGCTCATAATGTCCACGCACCTAGACTAGTCCGGGAGTTTCTTCGCGATCACCCGTGGTGGAGAGATCGGGTGGGCATCCGGAGGTTGCCCGTAGGGGGGGGGCAATGTCGGGGATCGCCGCGGCGATGGGCTCAGCGCAGGCGCAGTGCACCGCCCTGTGCAGGGACGCGGGCGCCGGGACCTGGTCGACCGCGGCAATCAAGTTTGCGCATGCGCAGTAGGAATCGCGGGCGCGTGCCTGGCACCAATGACAGCGCAGGGCGGGATATTTAAACGGCCCTGAGCTGTCATTCAGTGCCTTCTGGTCTCTTGAATCCTGTGTACCTGTGAACCTGTTTAAAGTAAGTTATTGACCCGGATTGTGCCCTGACCTTGCTGCTTTCTCCTGTTCTTGACCCTTGCTTGCCTGACCTCTCTCCTGAATGCCCCCTATTGGATCTGACCTGCTGTTGCTGACCTGGCGTGTGACCCGACTATTCTTTGCCCGCTGCTCTGTACTGCACCGTCCCCATAGTTACCGACCCGGCTTGTATGACCTTGCACTTGCTCAGCCATCCATCCATCCCTCTCAACGGGGTCTCCAGGCCTCCTCATACCTGGCTCTCTCCCGTGGGAGACCCTGGCGAATACCCCTACCACTGACGGGTGTCCTCAGTAGTCACGACCTGGTCTCGGGGTACTCCAAGTCCATCCCCACCATCAGGGGCTCTGGTGAACAAGTACTCTGGGGCTTAGACTCCGTACGCTGGGAACGACCGATCAGTGGAGTACTAGTGGTACCGCCGGGCGGTCCCTTACACCGGCTTTCTTTCCTGTACTCTCTTGTGGAATAATCCCCAATATGTAGAACTGGATAAACTAGAGGTTTTTCATGACTGGAAGGCTGGGGTTTAGCTTTAGAGTGTGCATGAAAAAAAACTTCAGTGTGCAGCTCCCCACTCAATCCCCCTAAAACTCACCTGAACCAGATCTGGATCCAGTGATGGGCATGAGTGCAGAGGCTTTCCTGTGTCTCGCCTTTCTCATTAGCTGAGATGCAGCAGCGGGAGCCATTGGCCATTGCTGTCAATCAAAGCCAATGAGGAGGGAGCAGAGGGTGGGGCTGAGCCACGTTCTATGTGTCTTATAAACACACAAAGGCAGCTCGGGAGTGAGCACCCATGAGTGCCCCCACAGCAAGCTGATGGCTCTGGGGGCACTTAGTAGGGGGGAGGAGCCAGGATTGCTGGCGGGGGCCCCAAGAAGAAGAGAATTTCATGCTGCTCTGTACAAAACCATTACACAGAACAGGTAAGTATAACCTGTGTATTATTTAAAAAAATCTGAACCTTTGGCTTCACTTTTAAGGTTTGTGTTCTGTTACCTCATCTCCTTGGCAAAACTTTATTCATGACCATCAGCTTATCAGATCTAAAATGTATTTTATTTGTAAGATTTAGTTACCAATATATACATTAAATGTAATGTACATAATGATGTAATGCAAAAATATGTGCAACTGACCTTCAGACATCTGTTTTATATTATAATTGACTTCATACCAATGAGAACTAGATGTTCTATATGTTTCTTTTAAAAACCATGTGAACCCTTGGTGGATTTTGCAGCAATATTAAAAAAAAAAGTCCCACCTCCATTGTAGGATTGGTGCTATCTCTGGATCTGGATCCGGTGGTTGTACATCTGATTCGCTGAAACATAACATGCCTTACTGATCCCTTTCCTTGTGTGAAAGACGACCTGTCATGAAAATTAAAACCATATTATTCTGCAGCATATGGAAAAGGAAGGGGTGGGGTACATAAGCAGCTGGAGCAAACATTGATTTAAAGGTAATGAGAAATCACATTGGTCTGTGTTGAAGTCTCGCAGTACTGGGGTCCTGAACTCAAATTACAGGGCATTATGTGAATGCAATGTGTGTATTCATACTGTATATACTCCAAGGCAAGACCATCTTGATAGCATCATGGGCCCCTGGGCAAAGTAATACACTGAGGCCCCTACCAGCCTGCCCAAATGTACGTACCCACTCTCAAGAATTAAAGTATAAATAGTTGATAGAATTAAGCATATATTTATTAGTACTTTCAATAAAATTGAATTTAAACAATAAGAAAACATGCCATAAATCAAAGACTAATCAACACAAAGAGCATGGTACAGGGGGACAGAAGGGCACAGTACAAGAAGATTCAGGGGGGCACAGTACATGTTCTGTGACACTGCCATCCCGGGACAGCTTAGTAAAAATAGTGACTGTCCCAGCAAATTCGGGACAGTTGGCAAGTATGATGTAATGCAAGATTTCTATTAGGCCCCCATGCACCTGGGGCCCATGCATTAAGACAGCCCTGTGTTGCCTTATCTCAATAAGGAGAACGAATGAGTGTATATTTATATAATGTACTTTTCCAGAGAGATGCATTTAATCGGCTAAAGATATTTGTTACAGATGACAGAAATCCAGCTGAATACTTGTAAAGATTACAATGAACAACAACCCTCAAAGTCCCATTCAAGATACTTCATATCAAGCATAGAGATACTACACCGTCCAGCATATGTCCAATCTATAATATGCACCTAGGTAGCTTCCATGCGTGCAATAATGCGAGTTATGATCTATAGCTGTGCTTCCATATTAATGAAAGGAAGAAGATCTCTCCCAGCCAAAACACTTCACTTGATATACAGTTTACTGGAGGGGTTTTTGATTGGCTGACAAAACTTGTCATTACTGTAAATAACAATTGAGGTCACTAGAGTGTTTAACAGGTATACAAGTCACCCTTTCACCATTTCCCACAAATACCCTTTGAAATATCCATTTAGATAAACAGGCTATTCTCCACATACCAAGGTGACCGTGCATGCACATAATATACTATACCGCGCACCAAGGTACTCCAGGACCAAATATTGTTACATGGCAGAGTTGGATGACACTCCAGTTGTGAAGCAGTTTCCAGTTACAATACGGTATCTTGGGGGGGGGGGGGGGTGACCAGCCAAGGAAGGGTGTCTTAGGATTTCAGAGATATCAGTTTCCCAGTTAGCCGGATCATTACACTAGCAGTGCCTTCTGAAAAGCAAACCATGGTGATCAGCACTGCAGGCAGGGAGGATTCCCGCATCCACTTAAAATGTGTGGATGGGGAAGTCGAGTATGGCCAGTTTAAGGCAGGAGGTGTGTTACTGGCCAGATCATCAGGTGAAAACAAATTTATAAAAAAAGAAAACTAATGCAGCCACCAACATCTAATGACTGGTAAGTTGCAATAAATATATTACATTTTATTTTTAAGTTTAAAGTACTTTTAAAGCCTGGCCTGCCTCGCCGCTGGCTATCCCCGCTTCAGTCGATCCTGAATACGGCTGCCAGACTCATTCACCTTTCCAACCGCTCTGTCTCCGCAACCCCCCTCTGCCAATCCCTCCACTGGCTTCCGATTGCGCAACGGATCAAATTCAAAATCCTAACATTGACGTACAAAGCTGTCCACCATACTGCCCCGAACTACATTACTGACCTAATATCCAAGTACCACCCAGCACGCACACTCCGCTCCTCACAAGACTTCCTTCTCTCTAGTTCCCTGGTCTCCTCCTCCCATGCCCGCCTCCAGGACTTCTCCAGGGTGTCACCCATCCTCTGGAACTCCCTGCCCCAACCCTTTAGATTATCACCTACTCTCCTCTCCTTTAGGCGCACCCTGAAAACCCATCTCTTCGGGGAAGCCTACCCCACCCCCTGCTAACCTGCCGACCTCCTCCACTCTTCCTACCACCCCATCCCCCACAGCTATCTCCTCCTGTGCCACCATCCCCTCCCTCCTAGATTGTAAGCTCGAAAGAGCAGGGCCCTCAATCCCCTCATGTTTTGCATTGTATTGGTATTGTTCTGTCACATGTTCTGTCCCCCTTTGTAATGTACAGCGCTGAGCGAACTATTGGCGCTTTATAAATACTGTATAATAATAATAAAGCCTTAAGTTTTTTTTACCTTATTGCATTCTATGCATTATGGAAAAAACCTTCTCTGCTGCAGGATCCCCAAGCCCCCTGCTTATTCTAACCTGAGCCCAATCCGATCCAGTGATGTGCACGAGAGCAACGGCTCTTGCTGCTATCTCCCTCCTAACTGGGCAGATTGATAGCAACTGTCAATCAAATGTGGGGGGGCGGGGCCAAGCTGCCCGGTCTGTGCCAATAGACGCAGATAGGGCGGCTCAGGACCTAGCATGCACAGGTGCCCCCCTGGAAAGCGGCTTTCCAAGGAAGCACTCGCCAAAGAGGAGTAGCCTTGAGAGCTGGCGGGGGACACCAGAAGAAGAATGGTTTTGCACAGAGCAGGTAACTATAACATGTTTGTTATTTTAATTAAAAAAATGAATATTTAATGTCACTTTCATACCGCTTTAACCCTCCTAAGTATTTCTTCTTTTAGCTTGCAGTCTTCTCCACCGTAGGTCTGATTGTAACTTTCAGCTAGTATGTGGAAACTAATTAACTCTGATATCAGGCAGTTATGAGAAAATAAATATCCTATGCAAAGCCAAGGCAAGAATCAGCCTGGTTATTGCTCACAGGGAATTTCTCACGTATTGAAAATAAAAAAGTAGGTGGTAAAGTGTTATTCACACATGTGCAGCTTCACTGATGGCATGCAGGAGGAGCAATGTCTGATCCTGGCACCATAGACGCCAGGCTGATGTCCCCCTGCCTAGAAACCATGCAAGTGCCACCAGTACTCAACAGAGCATTTATTCAGCCACCGAAAAACAGTTTGTAATCTATTAGAACTGCTAAGGAACCCTTCATTAGGCTACAGTGACAACTGATGTAGGGGCCATTAACAGTGGCATTGGTTATGAACTGTTCACAAGGGTCTTATCTATTGGTCTGTCACTACAACACCCATTGTGCCAAGTAACTACAACTGTCAGGGACTGCGGGTCTCGCCACGGCGCACAGGTCTGCGCATGCGCAGATTGCCTAGGTGCACCAATGTGCAGGCCCTAGGACCTGGACGTCCGCGGCGGCAATTGCGGCTGCGCATATGGGCGCGTGCCTGGCACCAATGACGGTACAGTGTGCACTATTTAAACTGGCCAGGTGGTGATCAGGTTGCCGCAAGGTCTAGTTCCTGTACCTGTGTTCTGAAGTGCGTTCCTGTTGCCGATCCTGCTTGTCCTGAATTGTGTTGACCTTCTCCTGCTCTGACCCCCAGCTCGTCCCTGACTGTTCCTCTGCCAGTCGTTTATATTACTATTGGACCTCCCGTTGCTGAACCTTGGCTTGTGATCTGGCTACTCTCTGTCTACTGCTTGGTACCTACCTGCCTCCACCATTACCGACCCGGCTAGTCTGACCACGTTCACCCCTGACTGTCATCCATCCGTCCCGCTCGGGACCTGGACTTGTCAGCCTCTTCACATCAGGCTCACCCCGGGCACATACCCTCAGCGGGACCCCTCTACCACAGTTGGGTGCACTCAGGGGTCGCGACCTGGTTTCAGTCTTGCACCAAGTCCATCCCCACCATAAGGGGCTCTGGTGAAAAGGCAGACTGGGATTTAGACTCCATGTCCTGGGGAATCCCGTTCTGTGGATCAGTAGAGATCCCGCCGGGCGGTGTCTGACAACCACATCCATTGTGTCAGGTATCTACAACACCCATTGTGCCAACTAATTACAACATCCTTTGTGCACAGGAACCACAACATCTAACTTGCCAAGTACCTTCGGTCTATTGCTATCTATATAGCACCCTCTAGTGTGTAATTAGAGTGAGGAACATTTAATGGGTCACAGTAGTGTGTTGAAGCTGGGGAATTGCTTTGGGTTTATTTTAGGACAGACTGGAGGGGTCTGCAGGTAAAGCCTCTGGTACCTTACCTCTCCCTGGTTCTGAAGTCTTCCAGAAAATTCTAGACGCTAGTGGGCAGAGGCCAAGAGGCTGTAATCTGCATATTTATGGGAGTCTGAGCAATCCCAGGCAGGGGACCTGGCAGTGTGGTGAGATGGGCCTATAAATATGAAAGAACCTGGCCAGCAGGGAGAGACTGGTGATTGGTTGGAAGATGGAGTGCTGAGGTTCATGATGCCTGTGAGGGGCCCCCGGGGAAGCGGAGCTCTGTCTCCAGGCTGGAGCTGAGGAGGAAAGAAGGAAGAAGAAGACGCTAGAAAGAGGGAATTTAACTACAAGTCCTATCCAGGAGGTACCCTACCCAGCATTAAAAGACTAGCACAGCTAAAGGCCTGGACAAGCAGCCTTGCCAAAGACCCCCAGGGAATATAAGGGAGAAGGCTGCAAGATGCAATATCCAGCGTGTTTTCACGGGGACAGTGTCACAGCCAATCTAATCCCTCGCTCTGGGACACTTTTTTAAAGCAGTCAAGTGTTCTACTATTTTTTCATCAAGTATTGGGATGTTGTGAAAGTTCACACAAGGGGACCTAGTGCTCCTTAAAGCGGAGTTCCACTCACTCTGTAAAAAATTAAATGTCAGCAGCTACAAAAAAATTAAATGTCAGTAGCTGCTGACTTTTAAAAAACAGCCACTCACCTGTCCCACGATCCCGCAGTGCCCCCGCCACAGCCCGTTTCACCAGCTGTCCTGTATTCCAGGTGCTGGCATCTTCAGTGTGGGCACCCGGCTGTGACAGCTTGTGGCTTCACAGCCGGGTGCCCACTGCCCATGTGCGAGTAGCGCTGTGCTTCCTGAATGACCCCGTCGTTTTCTGGGACCTGTCACATGTCCAACAAGACTACAGGGAGGGAGGTTAAGAGGACAACGTCCGCTTCCAATCGCCTAGGCGATCGTAGTGGAAGTGGGAGCGGATACCTGTCAATTTCGGGTACCCGCTCCCCAAAGGTGCCAATTCTTAATGGCGAGAACGGGACCAATCTTTAAAGCGGAACTTCACCTTTTTGGGTGGAACTCCGCTTTAAAGTAACATCACAACTGATCCTTAAAGGGACTGATACCACTCCAGCTGGAGTACTGTCCAGGATCCATTTTTCTTGTACATAAACGCAGGAAGTTTGTTCTCAAACTGTTCTTTCTAGTCAAGTTGGGCATCCCATAACTCCTACTCCCTATCCAAGTTGTTTCTCCTATATAAAACAACAAAAACAAGCCCATGGACTGGATTTTTGCTTATGTGTGTTTTCCAAAAATGCATGTTGCCTGGCTGTGCAGGAAATTGGGTGACCCAAAATCCTGCAGATCCTTAGGGGGTAGCGCTACACCTATCATGGGAAGGCATCTAGCCATCTATAGCCAGCCCTAAAGTGCCACGCACTGTCCTAAGGTGAGGAATAATCCTTTCATTAGTTTGGGTTATAGAATGTGATGAAACATGAATACCTTCTATTTTAAGAAGGCGTTACTGTACAGTGGATAAACTTTTTATAGATGTAAATAAGTACATTAAAGCTGAATTCCAGATAAAGATTTTCTAGCCTAGTTACAATAGTTCAGCTATGTAAGTTTTCATATTCCATATCTGGTCGATCTCTGTGGAAGCCAGAAATCACTGTAGTATGCTACTACAGTGATCCTCGCTAACTTCCAGGTCCTGGGGGATCACCTGCTCAACACGGGCCCTATACACAGAATGCCTTGTATTTTTCTTAACCACTTGCCCTCCCCCCTTCCTGAACAGGACATTTTTTGTGATATGGCACTGCATCACTGTATCTGACAATTGCGCAGTCATGCAACGCTATACATAAATTAAATTTATGTCCCTTTTTCCCCACAAATAGACCTTTCTTTTGGTGGTATTTGATCACCTCTGTGTTTTTTATTTTTTGCTCTATAAACAAAAAGAGACCGACAATTTTGAAGAAAAAAAAAAAAGCAATATTTTTTACTTTTTGCTATAAAACATATCCAATAAAAAAATGTTCTTCATAAATTTAGCCCAAAATGTATTCTGCTACAAAAAAAATCACAATAAGTGTATATTAATTGGTTTACATGAAAGTTATACTGTCTAAAAATAGCGTTATATATACTGGAATTTTTATTTATTTATTTATTTATTTATACTAGTAATGGCAGCAATTAGCTACTTATAGCGGGACTGCGCTGGGCATTCTGATACTGGGTGGAAAGTGGCTAACTGCCACTGACATCCCCAGTAACACTAATACAGTGATCAGTGCTAATAAAAAGAACTGACACTGTACTAATAACACGGGGCAGGAAGGGGTTAACATCTGGGGTGATCAAAGGGTTAACTGTGTGCTGTTTGTGTTTTAATGTGTAAACTGTGCGCTGTTTTACTAGGGAGACATGCTGTGCAGACAGATAGAAAGCAGCTTGTTCATGCTGACAGGAGAGAGATCTGTATTGTTTACACACAGGTCTCTCCCCTCTTAGCTTCACTAACAATCACCGAGTCCAGGCTGGGAATCGGGACCCAGTGATTTACATCGTCAGAAACCAATTGTTGCATGGGTAGAGCGGAGCGCACGCGCACCCCCTACTCATAAATATACATATACGTGATTTTGCACAGCACGCCCACCATGTGGCAGTAAATCTGCTGTGGGGTGGTCGTTATTAATGAAGGCATTTTCTGATTGGACTAGGTTAGGATTGCCACCTCATCCCTTTAAAACCAAACACATAAATTACACAGGTTTTGAGGCTAATTTAATCCAGATAAGGCACTGAGTTTAATTACCACTTCAGTCAACCACAGAACCCATGTAATTATTATGTGTTCAGTTTTAGCCCGGTTCACATATATGCAGCCGGGTAGGCTGCTTTTTGCACGGGCACAAGAGCCCATTCATTTGAATGGGCTCCAGTGCCCTCTGACAATCAGAGAAGAAGTCCCTGCACTTCTTCTGAAAACGCAGCCCGCATGGGAACCTCTGCTCCCAGTACGGTTGCATTTTCCAGTGCGGGTGGTGTGCCATTAGAACTAATGGCACCCGCCCGTGGGTCCGCATTTTTCTGTGTGGGTGGTACGGCTGCACGGATTTTCGTGCGGATCTGCAGTGGCACCACCCGCACAGATGTGAACCTAGCCTTAAAGGGATGAAGTGGCAACCCTAGACTGGGTGCAGATAGTGACATCACCACTCCACCTCTAAACCTTGCCCAATTAGAGGATGTTTTGTATTCATTTGAAAAAATCCAAGATGCCCTGTGAATGGCCTATGCCTAGTGGGCAACCCAGCTGGAAGATAGTGGGGACTACTACAGTGATTCTCCGCTCCCACAGGGTTGGCTAAGTATGGGAAATGCATACTCACATTGTACCAAGCTGGACAAAAGTAACCATGCTATAAGTTCCCTACCAGAAATTCACCTTAAGTCCTCATGCACATGGGACTTTTTGATAACGCTGGTAATGTTAGCTGTGTAAAGTCACGTTAAAAACTTGAGTTTTTCAGTTTTTTTTTAGCATTTTTGCATTAGCGTTTAGTAGCGTTTTCCCGCATTTGCAGTTTTTAGCGTTTTTACCAAAAAAAATCTTTTTTTGTCAAAAAGATGTCCAAAAACGCCAGTCTGCGGCATTTTACCATGTTCTGTTGCATTTTTCAGCATTAGAGCATTTTTACAGCTAAAAAACTCCTCTAGAAACCCACTAGTCCTGGGTTTGTTTCCAGCCAAAAAACATCCCAGCCAAAAAAATGTTGATTACAGTCTATGCATGCCTGGACACATAGGATAACATGCTGGGGGGTTTACTAGCTGTAGAAAAAAAACGTCAAAAGTCAAAAACAGCTGCTGTAAAAATGTCCAGTGTGCATGAGGACTTAGATTGTGTTTTGGGTATCCACCTAGACATTTTAGGATGTTTGAACGCTCAAGCAATTTGGCTTCAGAGATCTTCCATGCACACTTCCTCTTTTTGCTCTGAAGTCTGCAGGCTCCTTTCATAAAGGGTGACCCACAGACAAGGGACAAAACTCTATTCACTATACTGTGTATTATTACAGCTGGTGATGTGAATGTGGCTTCCAGATGGACTGAAGGTCTTAACTCGGATTATATAAACTGATTTGTGACTGCTGGAACAAAGACAACTAGTACAAAAGTGGAGTTGTTGCCCTCAGCAACTAAATAACTGTAATTTCATTGGTTAGTGTGAACGACAACATTATTATTATTATTATTATTATACAGGATTTATATAGCGCCAACAGTTTGCTCAGCGCTTTACAATATAACGGGAGACAATACAGCAACAATACAGTTCAATACAAGAGGGTTAGAAGGGCCCTGCGCCTTGGAGCTTACAATCTAAGAGATGGTTATAAATGTTATCATTTATGTGGCTCAGCTGGTTCCTGCTCGTCTTTCAGTGCTTGGTTGATTTTCATTTTAGACACCACCTGCATGGAGTTTGTATGGATTTCTGTAGATACAGTACTTGATACTAGATAAAAGATCTAGATACTATCATCCCACAGGCCAAAAACACACGGGCAGACTAATAATAATAATAATTGTTATGTTAATGAATTGTTGAATGTATCCAACAGGTTTCATAGTCATAGTTGTACCACGCCTTAATTAATTAAATGCCATGGCATATTCTCACACTATTGAATAATTTAAAAGAGACCTTCCCAAATAAAAATCAGTCAATCAATCACTAATGAAAGGTTTACCCTGGCTAGCCTCTACTAAAATGTGTGGTTATATATTCTGGGGAATCTGGTTTTCCTCTGATGAATCTGGTTTTCCTCCGATGAATCTGTCTGATACATTTAGGTCATTGAGATAAGGCTGCCTTTACTATACAGACATTTAAATCCATTTTGGGGTATCTGACAGTTAATGAAAGCTGGACATACACTGACTTGAGATTCGGTCAGTTCAGAAGACTGAAGACTGGCAGAATTCTAATCAGTATGTGGGTGCCCCTCCTTGAGACAAGTTGTTGTGTCAAGTCGGTAGGCCCTGCTATCAGAATACAATGTCCTGGTAGGGAAGATTCCTCCATCCACCTCGTTTGTGGCTGAATGAAAAAACATTAACAGTCTCAAAAAGCTTAAAATGTACTGTAGTGCACCAGATGGATATTCCCCAAGACTTTATTGGTCCATATCAATGTTATTATGAATTATTTTTAATTGATTGTGTACCGCTCCTCCTGCTAGGTGATGCAAAGTGACTTCCTAAACACAGTGGCAGGCTAATATTTCAAATATTAGTGCCAAATAGGTTGAGTGCCAGTCACTTTTGTTTTTTTTTTACCTATATTGCTAAACTCAGTTCTAGGATAGAGGATGTAGGGGTGCAGAATACTAAAAAAAAACAACACATAAATAGGCAAGGTATTTTGAAGTAGCAGTAGATGTAGTGGTAAGCCCTTTAATAGATATTTCTAAGCAATTTTTGGCCCTATGAGGGTAGCCAAAGAGATCTATGACCCTGTAAGAGCAGTCACAATCTTTCTTATGTCGTAGATCTCTATCTAACAAATCTGGATCTTGAACCTCCTGGTAGCAGTCAAAGATACCTTGATCTGTGGGCAATAAATCCGTCATACAATGTCCAGCTTCTGTCTAGCTCCTTTTGACACTCCTATGCAAGAAGGTTCTTTTCCAGCACCACTACTTCCAGTTACCTTCTCCTGCAGGTATCTTATATACTAGAGCTCCGGGGCACATGCCCCAGGCTAAGGCAAGGCCCAAGTAGAAATCTTTCTAAGCAGCCTGGGCAGCAGGGGGAAACACATGGTGCACATGGAGGGTGATGGGTGCGGCGGGGGCCAATTACAGGAACCGATCCCCTGTATGGCTCTCTCTGCAGCAGTTGAAAGCCAGTGGGAGAGAGAAGAGGAGAAGCCAGCTTTCAGTTGCTGCAGAGAGAGCCATACAGGGGGTCAGTTCCAGTAATTGCCCTCCCACTGTTCCGATCACCCTCCCTGCCCACATCCGATTCACCCAACTGCCTTGGCCCCCCTACTGGCCTGGGTCCCGTACAGGAGCACTGATCACCACTCCATTATCCATGGCCCTGGGAACATGTCCTTTGCTTACATACTGTGTGTTAAAAGGTGTACTTCTTTATCAGTTCAGAAAGTTGAAAGGCACGGACTTGTTCTATATATCTCCTAATGGGAGACCTTCCCATTAAATAAATCACTTCTGAATGGTAAGTGGTTATGTATTTTGAGGGATCTGTCTGACACATGTAGATCAATGAGACAAGCCAAAGCGTTCCATAGGAACATTTAAATTCACATAAGGGTATCTGTACAGAAAGACCAGTTAACTAAAAGGTATTGTACTTCATCTGATAGATTCTCTCCAAGACGTTATTGCCTATTATCATTGTTATAGATAACTCACTTTTAGATTGTAAGCTCCCATGAACAGGGCCCTCCTCACACTCCTGTATGGATTTGTATTGTAACTATACTGTCTCCCTTTATATTGTAAAGCTCTGCACAAACTCTGGCACTATATAAATTCGGAGTAATCATAATAATTGACTTCAGGCTCATTTGTCCCTTTGCTGTGGTTTCTGTATTGTGTATAAACCCATGTGTACAGCTGGTGGGGGGGGTTAGAAGGTGTGTCTAGCGGTGGTAGCAGTATGTAAGTAAGAGAGGGGCAGCATTCTGATATATATATATATATATATATATATATATATATATATATACAGTGGGGCAAAAAAGTATTTAGTCAGCCACCAATTGTGTAAGTTCTCCCACTTAAAAAGATGAGAGAGGCCTGTAATTGGCATCATAGGTAGACCTCAACTATGAGAGACAAAATGAGAAAACAAATCCAGGCAATCACATTGGCTGATTTGGAAAGAATTTATTTGCAAATTATGGTGGAAAATAAGTATTTGGTCACCTACAAACAAACAAGATTTCTGGCTCTCACAGACCTGTACCTTCTTCTTTAAGAGGCTCCTCTGCCCTGCACTCATTACCTGTATCAATGGGACCTGTTGAACTTATTGTTATCAGTGTAAAAGACACCTGTCCACAACCTCAAACAGTCACATTCCAAACTCCACTATGGTGAAGACCAAAGAGCTGTCGAGGAAAAAAAATTGTAGACCTGCACCAGGCTGGGAAGAATGAATCTGCAATAGGTAAGCAGATGGTGTGAACAAATCAACTGTGGGAGCAATAATTAGAAAATGGAAGACATACACGACCACTGATAATCTCCCTCGATCTGGGGCTCCACGCAAGATCTTACCCCGTGGGGTCAAAATGATCACAAGAACGGTGAGCAAAAATCCCAGGACCACACTGGGGGACCTAGTGAATGACCTGCAGAGAGCTGGGACCAACGTAACAAAGGCTACCATCAGTAACACACTACGCCGCCAGAGATTCAGATCCTGCAGTGCCAGACGTGTCCCCCTGCTTAAGCCAGTACATGTCCGGGCTCATCTGAAGTTTGCTAGAGAGCATTTGGATGATCCAGAAGTGGATTGGGAGAATGTCATATGGTCAGATGAAACCAAAATAGATCTGTTGGGTAGAAACACAACTCGTGTTTGGAGGAGAGAGAATGCTGAGTTGCAAAGAACACCATACCTACTGTGAAGCATGGGGGTGGCAATATCATGCTTTGGGGCTGTTTCTCCGCAAAGGGACAAGGACGACTGATCCATGTACAGGACAGAATGAATGGGGGCCATGTATCGTGAGATTTTGAGTGCAAACCTCCTTCCATCAGCAAGGGCAAGGGCATGAAGATGTGGCTGTGTCTTCCAACATGACAATGATCCCAAACATACCGCCCGGGCAATGAAGGAGTGGCTTCGAAAGAAGCATTTCAAGGTCCTGGAGTGGCCTAGCCAGTCTCCAGATCTCAACCCCATAGAAAACCTTTGGAGGGAGTTGAAAGTCCGTGTTGCCCAGCGACAGCCCCAAAACATCACTGCTCTAGAGGAGATCTGCATGGAGGAATGGGCCAACATACCAGCAACAGTGTGTGCCAACCTTGTGAAGACTTACAGGAAACGTTTGACCTCTGTCATTGCCAACAAAGGATATATAACAAAGTATTGAGATGAACTTTTGATATTGACCAAATACTTATTTTCCACCATAATTTGCAAATAAATTCTTTCCAAATCAGCCAATGTGATTGTCTTGATTTATTTTCTCATTTTGTCTCTCATAGTTGAGGTCTACCTATGATGCCAATTACAGGCCTCTCTCATCTTTTTAAGTGGGAGAACTTGCACAATTGGTGGCTGACTAAATACTTTTTTGCCCCACTGTATATATAAAAAAGAAGTGGTGCTACAACCCATTCAGTCCCATATTACAGGAGGTAGTGGTTGCTTGATCCACAGTTGCTCAGTTGTACATGATGCTTGATAGAGAAGATCCTCATGTCCACCACTGCTCTATAAAATCTTTGTTTATTATGAAAGCCACAATTCACAAATCACAAATACGTTGCCGCATTTCATCCTACACGGCTTTATGCAGGCCATAGATGGGGAGAAAAAACGGCAGATTTTTCTTTTAAAAAACGAAAATTCGGTCGTTCAAGCGGCCGACGTTACCATCAATGGTAAAAAAAATCGGCCGATTTTCATCCCTTCTACAGCTGGCAAAAAGTGTCCCTGCAGAGAGCTCCGCTATTTCTGACAGTTCTCTGACAGTTCCTTCACATTTACAGCGGTTGAAACATTGTATCTATTTGTTTCCATTTAGGATACAGATGTTTTTATTCGGAAACAAATAGATACAATGTTTCAACCGCTGTAAATGTCAAAGAACTGTCAGAGAACTGTCAGAAATAGTGGAGCTCTCTGCAGAGATACTTTTTGCTGGACTGGAATTCTTCTTATTTTCATCCTACTTCTTCTTCTTCTTCATCCTCATCCTCTTCTTCTTCATCATCCTCATCCTCTTCTTCTTCTTCTTCTTCATCCTCATCCTCTTCTTCTTCTTCATCCTCTTCTTCTTCTTCTTCTTCATCCTCATCCTCTTCTTCTTCTTCATCTTCTTCTTCATCCTCATCCTCTTCTTCTTCTTCATCATCGTCTTCTTCTTCATCCTCATCCTCTTCTTCTTCTTCTTCTTCTTCATCCTCATCCTCTTCTTCTTCTTCCTCTTCTTCATCCTCATCCTCTTCTTCTTCCTCATCCTCATCCTCTTCTTCTTCCTCATCCTCATCCTCTTCTTCTTCATCATCATCCTCATCCTCTTCTTCCTCTTCTTCTTCATCCTCATCTTCTTCTTCTTCATCCTCTTCTTCATCCTCATCCTCTTCTTCTTCTTCTTCTTCATCCTCATCCTCATCCTCTTCTTCTTCTTCATCCTCTTCTTCCTCTTCTTCTTCTTCATCCTCTTCTTCATCCTCTTCCTCTTCTTCTTTTTCTTCTTTTTGTCTTCCTCTTGCAGGTCACTGCTCATGCGCAGATTTTTTATCGGTAAAAAATCGGCCGATTTGCCCACTAATTGCCGCGAAAATCGGCCGATTTTTTTCCAACTTTACCGAAAAAAAAAAACGGCCAAAATACCGAAAAACGGCCGACCAAATCGCCCACTAACGATCCGAAAATCGGCCGATTTTATTTTCGGCCGACAAATCGGCCGATTTTCGACCCATCTATGGCCTGCATTAGTCATAACTAATATTATGACATGAAACAACAAAATAAAGAGTGGTAAAGACATAGACTCCACCTGTTAATTGACTCATTAAGCACTTAATCACAAATGCATGGCAGCTGATACAACCAGCCCAAAGTCTATGTGTGAACCACTATCTTAAACAAACACATAAATAATACAAACAAATGAATGAAAACAATAAAGGGAAAGATATGACTATAAGTCCCCGGTCATTTGCATGCCATCCGACTTTCAAATGACATACCAAGTCGCACCCTATTGTTCGCAATTAGAGCGGTCATATTGATGCGGTTCTGACCTGGTTGGAGCTGCACTGATTTCTAAAGTAGTACATGCACTACTTTTGGTGTGATTTGCATAGACATCTGCTGCAGATGTCTTGCAAATCGCACCTGAAATTGGCGTGTCTTCCGACTTTGATAGTTGGGGTGTAAAACTACACGTTTGCAAAAGAGAGATCGGGGACAGAAAGAGCTAGATGAAAAGGCTCAATGGAAAACCCATAACAGAAAAACAGGGAGAGAGGAAAATTCAATATAAATGTAGGTCCTAATCCCATCCTAAATTTCACCAATTTGGGGAACTCTCATTTTCAATTTGAAAATCCACCATGCCTCCCTGCTTTCAAGAAACAATACGGACATTGAGGTAACAAAAAAAAATGCCACTCCTCTCTCTTATCACCGTTTTCCAAAGAAGAAGATATCCATCAAGAAACAAGAAGTTCCAAGAAGAGTCAAAGCTGGGGAAGGAGAAAATGGAGATCAGCGATACCCACAAAGGAAGAAGTGGTGCAAGGATCTGTTCATCCAGTGTCCAGGGCTAGGATGCAGACCTTCGCCCCCTTCATAATGCATGCATAGAATGGGTTACCACCTTGTACACATTCTTTGCCCCCTTGCTCCAACTGTCCATTATTGGTATTGGAGTGTGCACTGCCCCTGCATGGCTAATTGCTTGCTTTCATGTGACTAGATGGTAGTTTCACATGCATGGTGTGTTTTTGTGTTAGCTGTGGATGGATAGAGTAGAGAGCGGGTATGCTGGAGCGTGACGCGACAGTAGTAGCTGGCAGAGTACATGTGAAACTGTGGCCCTTGGTTGCTAGCCACTGATTTTGAGCCTTCATGTGGTGCCCTCCCTTACCTCTGCGCCCTGGGTGGCTGTGCCCTCCTACCCTTCCCTTGTCCCTGCCCTGGGAAGAAGACATGAATTCTCATACGCTGTCTACAGTTTCTGTAGTCAATTTGACAGAACCTTGGCAGGTTCAGAGCTGTCTCTTTTGTCTCGAGGTCTTTCATTCGCGCCTACTCATCACTTTGATGCTTTCGGTACAATACTAGACTTCAACAGATTTGTCTGTAATCTTCTTTTACGAACACATTTTGAACAAGGTAATGAAGGACAGATGGGGGACCCACTGACATTGGATTATGAATCTTTATGTACATCTTTTGTTTCTGAATCTAATGTTTTTTGTTTTTTTTTTAATTTAAATATTTATTAATTTTTCACATTATTACAAAATTTCCATAAGAAGAGACACAATACATATAAATATCAATACATTTCTACTCTGTCCCTTCTATTTACCTCTTTTATTTCCCTTCCCTCCCAACCCACCATTTCCCCCCTTCCCCCCCTCCTGAATCTAATGTTTTGTACCTTCACCTTTTCTGATCTATGCAAACAACTTAATTTAGAACATCTTTATTTAGAATCTTTGTTCTCATGGCATTCAACAAAGTTCATTCTACCGTTTTTTTATTTTTTTCTGTATGATACAAGCTAGGAGCCCAACTGTGGATGCTTTTCACATAGAGTGAGCTATTTAAATTAAGACAAAATTGTTCTGCCTCTTCTGTAAGCAACATTACTAAGAAAGAGATGTTAGCATTATGTAATTTAAAGAATTCCAAAAAGTTGGTTATTAGAGAGGTCGACAAGGGGGGAGCGGTGGTAGTGTTGACAGGGGAGCATTATAGATCAGAAGACAAATGTACAGTAGAGTAAGATTTTTTATTTTTGTCTGTGTCCCCAATGCAAAGATTCACTAAAATCTCTCAATGGGTCACAAGCAGTAAAAAGAGAAAAAAAATTGACAGGGTGTTTTTTCCATACCCTATCAAAAATAGGTGGGTAGTCCATGCTTCGTATTACCATTATTACTATTATTATACAGGATTTATATAGTGCCAACAGTTTGTTCAGCATGTTACCATATAAAGGGAGACCATATAAAGGGAGACAATAAAGTAACAATACAGTTCAATACAAGAGGGTTAGGTTGGCCCTGCTCCGTAGAGCTTACAATCCAAGAGGGAGGGGCTGGTGGTACAAAAGGTAATAACTGTGGGGGATGAACTGATAGAAGAAATAGACGATTCAGTTATTAGCTGAAGGCAGGATTGGCTTCCCTGAAGAGATAGATCTTCAAAGATCACCTAAAAGTGGCAGATAGTCAGATAGATTGAGGTAGAGAGTTCCAGAGGATGGGGGAAGCTCTGGAGAGTCCTGGAGACAAGCATGGGAGGAGGAGACAAGGGAACTAGAGAGCAGGGAGTCGTGGGAGGAGCGGAGAGGACGGTTTGGGTGATATTTGGAGACAAGATTGGTGATGTATTTTATAAATGGCTTTATATGTGAGTTATTTATATGTTTATAAGTGAGTTATAAATGGCTTTATATGTTATTGTTAATGTTTTGAAGTTTATTTGCTGGGCAATGGGAAGCCAGTGGAGGGATTGGCAGACAGGGATGGCAGATATGGAACGGTTGGTAAGGTGGATGAGTCTGGAAGCAGCATTCATGATAGACTGAAGAGGGGATAGTCTGCGATGAGCTAGGCCAATGAGGAGAGAGTTACAATAGTCAAGGCGAGAGATAACAATGCAGTGAATAAGTTGCTTAGTGATTTCAGTGGTTAAAAACGGGCATATCTTGGAGATGTTGCTCAGGTGAAGTCTACAAGATTTGGACAGTGATTGGATTTGGGGCTGAAAGGACAGATGGGAGTCTAGGATTACACCTAGTACCCTGGCATGAGGGGAGGGATTGATGGTTGTATTATTGATCTTGATGGAGAAGTCAGGGGAGGGGGCACAGGCTGGAGAGAATAGTATGAGCTCCTTTTTAGAAAGATTTAGTTTGAGGAAGTGGAATGACATCCATGCTGATATGACACTCAGCAGGTTAGTAATGTGAGAGGAGACTGAAGGGGTGAGGTGAGGAGTAAAAAGATAGATCTGTGTGTCATCAGCATAGAGATGGTAGTTGGAGTTATGGGAATTTTCAAGTGACCAAGGGAGGAGGTCTAGATGGAGAAGAGAAGGGGTCCAAGGAAAGAACCTTGAGGGACCCCTACAGAAAGAGGAAGTGGATCGGAGGAGACAGAGTTATAGGTAACACTGAAGGAACCTTGCCATAAGTAGGAGGAGAACCAGTAGAGAGCAGAGTCTCGGAGGCCTAGAGAGTGGAGTTTTTTTTGGAAGAAGGGATTTGAAAAGGAGCCAAACAACTATTTGATAATAAATGGCTTCATATGATCATCATCCTTTAATAAAAGAGCATTTTTTGGCATGATCAGTCATATTTTCAATATCAATGCTAAAATTTCACAATTTCTGCCAGGATATGCAAACTGTTGAGCAGAACTGTATATGGCCTGTAGACTTCAATGCTGATATGAGTAGAGATGCTGATCTATGTTTACTATATAGAACTGTTTGCTGGATTCCATGATCAAAACCATGAATGTGTCACTTGTCATTTTAGAGGCAGGAGAATGGCTTTTGTCTCAATTCGTCTGCTTCAGCAAATTATTTCCAGACCATTGACTGTTCTCATCTGGAGGAATGCCAAAACAAATAGCACAGATGCTGGGGTATTCCCAATGGATTCACATGTGCTTTTGCTATTTTTCAGTTAGGAATTATTGGAGGTGGATATGCTGGATAATTGTGGTACCTTTCAATGGCATATGGGGGTGTGTGAAAAGTTCTCAGCCGATCACTTTCCATGTAACACCAGTTTTGTTATTGTAGTTGTGAATAATAATATTTCTTATGATATTATGCTAGTTTGAAGGATTAGAGTTCTATTTTCTTAATTGTTGAAGGCAATAGAATAAACCAAGGCGGAGAAGAAGGGTGTGCTGTTTTTGCAGGACAAAGGCACAAGGCAGGCAAGGCACTGGCTGATCTGAAGGATTTATGGTTTCATTGCGTAGACAATCCACCTTACTCACCAGACCTTGTTCCTGCTGGCTATTACCTACCGTATTTCCTAAAGTGGTTCTAAAGGCTGAATGGTTTTTGCCCCCGCAGACCCCCTAATACTTTCCTGAGCCTGATCTTGATTCAGCACTGAGCAAGGGAGCCTTGGCTCTCCCTGGTCTCTCTCATCTCATTGGCTGAGACACAGCACTGGGAGCCATTGGCTCCCGCTGCTGTCAATTAAAGCCAATGAGGAGGGAGTAGGAGCAGGACTGAGCCAAGTTCTGTGTGTCCCATAGACACTCCGAGCTGGCTCGGGAGCGAGAACACTTGCTTGCGCTGGGAGCACTTGGAAAGGGGGAGGGGCCACAAGCACCAGCAGGGGACCTAAGAAGAAGAGGATTGGGGCTGTTTGTTATTTTATAGAAATAAAAACCTCTAGAACCACTTAACCTGAAAAAGACACTGAAAGGATAGACATTTTATATGGATTCTGTGTTTTTTGGAAGGGTTAAATAAATTGGAGAGACTATGTGCTAAGTGTGTTGAACTTAGGGGAGAATATGTAGAATAGCAGCCAAGCTTCAATGCTCTAGCTCATTTCTTTCTTGGTTGGGCCAAGGTTTAAGCACCCCCTCTCTAGTATACCACACTTTCTGGGTATCAACAATCATCATCATCTCACAAACGATTATATAACCAAACACAAGGAGATACCTTCAAAGCTGTACTTTAAAGTAGATGTCCAGCCATATTTGTTTTTGATAGAATGGGGAAGGGTTAGAACCCTGTCTGCATACTGATTGGGGTATTTTACCCCATAATCTGTCTGGGATCTATACTATACTTTACTATAATTAATCTGGAGGGGCTCTATATCAAACTTTTGCCTACTAATCCCTCCCACCCCTTCCATTACCACAGCAAACAAGTGCTGATTGAGGTGGTGTGGTAGTTGGTTAAAAAATATAAGCAACCTCTGCAATCCTCTGCAAGTACAACTAAAGGCAAAACATTTTTTTTTTACTTTATTGACAGAGTGGAGATGGATTAGCACACCTGTCACTTTTTATTACTGTCTGTACCCGTTAGGGAGATTCACCCTCTCTGTTTGTCCTGTTTACCATTTATCATTAAAAGTTAAAGTAAAAGAAAATCCTAAGTAATAGAGGGGAAATCTTTCCAATGGGGATGCTAGTTATGGTGACCCGGGGGGGTCCCCAAGAGATTCCCTTAATTTGCAGAGATTTTCTCACTTTCTGTTTTGGATATGGGATGGGAAATGAAGGGAAATCTCCCCAATGAAAAAAAAAAAGCTTAGTTCTACTTTAAAGTGGTATTAAAGTAATTTCACAAATATAAATAGCATAACTTACATGCATTTGATGACTTTTTTTAAATAAATTTCCTCCTCGGAGCTTCCTTTTGAAATTGTCCCCGGCTGCACTGCTTCATTGTCATTGTATGTGTGCTCCCTATGTCACGGGTCCAATGGAGTACTGTAGGACTCTCTTCACATGTGGTTATCATTTCTGTGTTTAAGGGGGCCGCCTTCCACCCAGAGGCTCCATAGCAGTTGCATGGGGGGGACCCCTCTTCCAGTACAGTCCCCCTTTTATCCCCATCATAGCAGACCACCTCTGCCCTCATCAAATGATAATTTCACCTTTTGTTATATGTTACACCCACATATGAAAGGACTGGCCCTCTCTCCCTCCCAATCCCCCTGTTGTGATGGCTAGTGGGAGATCTTCTTCCCCCACTAGCTGTCACAATTTAAAAAAAAGTATGGCTGTGGGGGGGTCCCCACGCCCAGCGAGTCATTCACATCAAATTCTATGTTGAATCACTCATTGCAAATTCAGTTTTGATCTACATATGAATTAAGCGTGGGCCGGCTTTGGCAGGAACAAAGCCTCTCTATGCAGGACTTTGGGACTGTTGGGAGGTATGGTTGTGCTGACTGCTACCAAGATTAATAGCTGTTCTATCAGGCCATCAGGTATGAGATATGCATGTTTACATTGTGCCAAGCTGGACCAAATTTTCCATAACAGCGAGGCTCGTCAATCCCAGTGAACTGGGAACAGGTTGTTTTTCTGTGTAAAGCTGGTTATACAAGTAGCAATATTTGGTTCAACAGGAAGTGGCCGAATTTACATACGTGTGAACCACTTTCTGTTCAACAAAAGCCCGTCTAGCGCCCATCTTTTGCCGAACAGTCCTGCTGGAAAACCAGCATTCAATCATTTGCTGCAGCCAATGGCTGCAGCACTGATCTGTGTATTCTGATTGGGGGGGGGGGGTCCTTACTGTCAGAATACAAGAGACCAGCCGGGGAGATCCCTGCATCTACATTGTTTTGTGTTGATGTGGGAATCTATGAAGTTTTTATTTTTTGTTCAACCCACTGAAAAAAAAACCATATGCGTGTATGTCCTTCTTTACTCCTTTTCGTACAACCTTCAAAACAGGTTGCTTTATTTAGACCTTTATACAAACTCCGTAGGCAGAGATTGACTCCTCCAGTCCTGTGAGAAGGAAGAAACTAACTTTTCTTCTTCATTGATTCAAAAGGCAGTGGCTTAGAAACAAGCAGCATTGTGTATTCTGCTGTTCATGAGCATTCAATGCATGGTGCACAGGAAAATCAGAGAATAATCCACTATTGTTTGGCTCCATGTCTGTAACAAGCAATGACCGCAGAGGCAAAATAAATAAACCCTAAAAACGACTGGTCTAAGGGCTCTTTCACATCAGTGGGCGCTCACTATGAAATACATAATGTGCAGGCTAGTGTGCACATTGGTGTGTTGATGTTACAGCACATCACAGTGCTTGCTTTTTTCCTTTTAACTTTGTTTAACCATTTTTCTACCACCCTATAGCAGAAATACTGCTGCAGGGCAACAGAGGTGCGCAAAATCACATATATATGTGTGATTTTACATTTTCGGACAGAGCCATACAAAGCAGTGTGCATACAGTGTAAAACACACACAGCACACAGTTAACTCTTTGATAGCCCCAGATATTAACCCCTTCCTGCCCAGTGCTATTAGTACACTGTCAGTGCTTTTTACTAGAACTGATCACTGTATTAGTCTCATTGGGGATGTCAGTGACAGTTAGTGAGTTCCCCCCAGTGTCAGAATGCCCGCCACAGTCCCACAGCCCCACTAGATTCCAGGATCTATATCGCCATTTGTAGATGTTATAACTTTGTGGGCTTTTTTTATAGCACAAAAAATAAAAACGTATGGGCGATCAAATACCACCGAAAGAAAGCTCTATTTGTGGGGGAAAAAAAGGACATAAATTTCATTTGGGTGTAGGGTTGCATGACCGTTCAAATTGTCAGTTAAAGTAATGCAGCAAAAAATGGCCTGGTCAGGAAAGGGGGTAAATCCTCTGGAGGGCAAGTAGCTATTTTACAAGGTAATATTTGGGTTCACAAAGGCTTTTGATGAACGCAACATAGATTTATATCCATTGTGGCTATTGGGAAATGTATTGAAATTAAATATTTTGTGCCTGAGTTCAGCTTTAAGGGACTAACTCTAGTTAGCCAGGACTATGGTTAAAAGCCAGATGCACATTTACTATTTTTTTTTAAATATTGTTGATAATGGAGTTAATTTACTAAAACTAGAGCAGGGGTCTGCAACCTTTAAGACATAAAGAGCCACTTGGACCCGTTTCCGAGAGGGAAAAAAAGACTGGGAGCCACAAAACCATTGCAACATTTAAAACAAATCCGACACTGCATATATTGCAAAAAGCGCTCTGGTCATGAAGGGGGTTTAAGGGCCCAGTAAGCAAAGGGTTAATCAGGGCCACAGTGTATCGTCATAATCACAATCATAGCCTTAGGTCAGTGGTGGGCAACCTTTTTTTCAACTGAGCCAAATCTCGCCAAAACCACAATTGAAATTTATTTTGAGAGCCACATTTTTAAAACTGAAAATACATCCCCCATATAGTAATTCATCCCCCATAGTAATTCATCCCCCATATAGTAATTCATCCCCCATAGTAATTCATCCCCCATAGTAATTCATCCCCCATATAGTAATTCATCCCCCATATAGTAATTCATCCCCCATAGTAATTCATCCCCCATATAGTAATTCATCCCCCATATAGTAATTCATCCCCCATAGTAATTCATCCCCCATAGTAATTCATCCCCCATATAGTAATTCATTCCCCATATAGTAATTCATTCCCCATATAGTAATTCATCCCCCATATAGTAATTCATCCCCCCTATAGTAATTCCTCCCCCATAGTAATTCATCCCCCATATAGTAATTCATCCCCCATATAGTAATTCATCCCCCATAGTAATTCATCCCCCATAGTAATTAATGCCCCATATAGTAATTCATCCCCCATATAGTAATTCATCCCCCATAGTAATTCATCCCCCCTATAATAATTCATCCCCCATATTAATTCATCCCCCATATTAAGTCCCCAAGTCCCCCCTGTGTCAATTCACTTACCTTTGCTCCGCGCGTTCCTCTCGCCGTGTTCCCGCGCCGTTCCGGTGTAGCATGAAAATCTGTCACCTATGAGGATCTGTCCCCCTCGACGTATCTGCGCATGTGCCAGTTTCAGGCATTAGCAGCCGATCGGCGATCTCCGGCACATGCGCAGATACGTCGAGGGGGACAGATCCTCATAGGAGACAGATTTTCATGCTACACCGGTCTTCAGGGCGGACTGTGAGAGGAGCCAAGCGGGAGCCTAGCTCCGCGGGCCAGATTAAAAGGTCCGCCCGGCCGTAGTTTGCCCATTGCTGCCCTATTGCCTGTCACCTGGTGGGCAGTGTGCTCTGGAGCCGCATCCAAGGTGAAAAAGAGCCGCATGCGGCTCTGGAGCTGCGGGTTGCCGACACCCGAACTAGAGGGAGTGCAAAATCTGCTGCAGCCCTGCATAGAAACCAATCAGCTTCCAGTTTTTCTTGTCAAAGCTTAATTGAATTGAAGCTGTAATTGGAAGCTGATTGGCTCCCATGCACAGCTGCATCAGATTTTCCACACTCCAGTTTTAGTAAATCTACCCTGATGTGTTGATGCGGCATGAAAAGTCAGGAAAAGTCGTACATGTGTCAGGAGGCAGAGTTGAGGCTCCGCTATAGCTTTAGAAAATAGTGTTCCTCACTACAAACAACCACCTGATGGCTGGCTGTACTGGAAAAGGGAAGGACTAGTCATTATAGCTTCTGCAAAGTTCTGTAAAATGTGTTGCTCTCATCTTGGTTGGTAACATTTGTTCATTTTTTTTTCTCTCACCAGGCATGCATCCATATTTCTGGAACCTGGTGTAGACAGAATAGGACGTGTCTATAAGAAGGCCATCTACAGGCAATACACCAACTCCCAATATACAGAAGAAGTCATTAAACCAGCCTGGCTGGGGTTCCTGGGCCCCACCATAAAGGCCGAGGTTGAAGACACTATCATTGTTCATCTGAAGAATTTTGCTTCTCGGCCATACACATTACACCCACATGGGGTCTTCTATAAGAAAGATTCAGAAGGTAAGTGTCTTCACATTGTCTCTTGATATGTAATTAAGTGTTCAAACTTTGCAGAGTTAAAGCTGAACTGCAGGAAGGTAAAAAAACACACAAACTAATATATTCATTACTAAATAATTTATTTTTTCAAAAGCAAATAGCGTAAGTACCTGAATTTTACTTGGCATCAGTCTCTTCCAATCTTCTGTACAGCAGATCTCAGACTGGGAGATAGAAGGGTAGGACTGGCAGTCTGGTGTGTTGCATGCAAATATGCTGACAAAGAATAAGCTGACAAGAAGAGAATGCAGAGTGGGCATAGAGATGATCCCATGATTCTCCTGCTGCTTCTTTACTGTCCAAGCAGGAGGCTAGGGGTATTTAAGTGCGCCTGGGAGGCACAGGTGCAACATTCAGCCCCACTTCCTGCAGCCTGTCAAAGTCTATGGCAGGATGTGGATGGACTGGGTCAAGGGATGTACTGAGTGGTACATTTATGGCCCAATGCATTTAGGGATGAATGTCTGTTACACAGGTCTTCTGCATTCCAGGCATTAAGCCCTGAATGCATAGCATCCCAAATACAAGTACCACTTGGGTTTAGGGTGAGGGTTGGGTGGACAGTTTAGGTTTTAAAGCAGAACTAAACTGCATACACATTTTGGGCCTCCAAGGAGCTTTTGCCATAACGTGCAAGTGTGCTCAGCATATTTGCAGATTATGGCAGATTTAGCTCGCAAAGCGCCCCTTCCAACAATGCCATATCCACACTCACCCTCATCACTCAATCCCTGACACTTTCATCTTCTCCCTGTGTTCTTCTGTGCTCAGCCATTATGATTGGTTGGGCTGGGATGACGCAACTCATGCGCATGCGTGTACTAGTTGTTTTGTCCCAGCACCCCAGACAAGTTATGACCGTAAACTGAGCTGTGCATGCAAAACTTGCACACAGATTTTGAAAGAACTCGGTAAATAGGTTGTTCCAAACATCTCTGAGAACTAACCACAGATCTTCTGTGGATGTAGGCTGCCTCAGATCTTTCTGTCTCTTCATGTAATCCCAGACAGACTCCATAATGTTGAGATCGGTGCTCTGTGGGGGCCAACCATCACTTACAGGACTCCTTCTTTACACTGAAGACAGTTCTTAAAGACATTGGCTGTATGTTTGGGATTGTTGTCCTGCTTCAGAATAAATTTGGGGCCAAACATACGCCTCCCTGATGGTATGACATGATGGATATGTATCTGCCTGTATTTCTCAGCATTAAGGACACCCTTGATCCTGACCAAATCTTCAGCTCCATTTGCAGAAATGCAGCCCCAAACTTGCAAGGAACCTCCACTATGCTTCACTGTTGCCTGCAGACATTAATTATTGTATGACTCTCCAGCCCTTTGGCAAAAAAAAGTGTGTGCTGCCACAGCCAAATATTTCACATGTTTGACTCATCAGTCCAGAGCATCTGCTGCCATTTTTCTGTACCCCAATTTCTATGTTTTCATGTATAGTTAAGTCACTTAGCCTTGTTTCCACATAAGATGTAATGCCTTTGGCCACAATTCTTCCATAAAGACCACTTCTGTCCAGACTTATCTGAACAGTAGATGTGTATACTTGGGTCCCACTGGTTTTTACCAGTTCTGTGCTGATGGCAGTGCTGGACATTTTCCAATGTCAAAGGTAAGTAAACATGATGTGTCTTTCATCTGCTGCATTGTTTCCCTCACCAACCACTGTGTCTACAGTTCTTAACATTACCCGTTTCTTTGTGCTTCTTCAAAAAAACTTGAACAGCACATCATGAAACCCCAGTCTGGTTTGATATCTTTGCCTGGGAGAGACCTTGCTGATGCAGTATAAATACCCTGTGTCTTGTTGTTGTGTAGAGTCTTGCCATGGTGTATGACCTTGGACATGAAACTGTCTTCCACAATCTTACCTTGGTAGCAGAGTTTGGCCATTCCTCACCCAGTTTTAAACCTCCTACACAGCTGTCTCTGTTTCAGTCAATGACTGTGTTTCAACTTATATATGAAACTGATGATCATTAGCACCTGTTTGTTACAATTGGGTAATCATACACCTGACTCTAATCCTACAAAATCCCCTACTGTGTACAAGTGTAAGAATTGATGCTGGTTTAAAGCAAAAGAGTAGGCACACCGAATATTGATTTGCTTTAGATTTGTCTTCTGTTCACTTACTTTGCATTTTGTAAATGGTTAAAAATAAACAATTAAAATATATATTTCTGAAAGCATTCTTACTTCTCAACATTTCTTCACACCTGCCTAAAACTTTTGCACAGTGCTGTGTATCTCTAAAGAGGAGAACAAATGGATTTTATGGAGGGTGGTGGCCACTATATTATACCTAGATATGGCTTTACAAAATTATCTGTGAGTGTTAGTAATATTTTCACAAATAGCAATATTTTCTGATGTGTATTTACATATTTCACATTGTAAGCTTATCAGATTTGATGCAACAGATTTGTGCATGGAGATAGCCCAGTAATGTAGGAGTGAGCAAAAAAATGCAAAAAGCTGTTAAAATTAAGATTGTTGGTTAGAGATGTTAACCAGAATGTTGAGTTAATACTGTAAGTGTAATACATCATTTCAAAAAACAAGTTTAGAAGAAGCGTTTAAAGCTCATGACCCTTAGTCATGAGGCAATAGAGCAGAAATAACTTAAGGAACTTCCCTAAAAATGTACAGAGTTCGCAGAAAGTGACCTTGACATTAATGTACGTTACCATACAAGGATAGACTTCTCTCAACCAGCTCTGCCGGCTATTATATTCTGACAGCTGGCACCCCCAGCTTCCAGAAAACTTGAACAGTGTCTGCATCTGATTGGATGCAGTTACCCTTTGTCATTGATTTTCATTCTGGTTGAAAAATATACTTTTGTCATCCCGGACCGTACCCACAGGGCCACCCATGGATTGAATTGTGAGCCTTGTGTGCCAGGCTTCAGTCTTGCAAATCAACTGTGAACCCCTTTCACATGAGCAGAATGATAAGGTTGGCCTGTCAGTTTTCCACACAGACTTGAACGGAATTTCCATGTTAGTCTATGGTTGAGCAGATGTAAGTGGACTTCTGTTCGGTCACATCCAATTACCTCCAGGTAAATGTGATGGATTGGCGCTAGTATAATGTAAATGGATGCAGGACCGTTTTCATCCAGTCACTCATAGACCCAATATGGGTCCCATGGCTTTGTAAATGCAGAGAAAAACTGTGTAGCACTTTCCCCCAGAGGAGCCTCTGACGTATCAGGTTCTCTGTTCTTGTGCCACAACTGCAAAAAGCTTTGTCCCTTCTGACCTTGCTGCAAACACCTATACATGCACAAATGTATAGTAGGTCCCAGACATGAGTACACCCCTCACATTTTTGTAAATATTTTATTATATCTTTTCATGTGACAACACTAAAGAAATTGTAAGCCGTGTACCAGGGTGGGCTCCCCAGGATACAGTGAAGTCACGAACGAGGAAAGCAACCCCAACACCAGCTTTTGCCACAACAGAATTTTACTTAGATATGGCAAATAAACCACAAATACTGGAAACATACAATAAATTTACATACACCCAGCCCAAAGGCTGAGACCCTTGTGCTGCACAGCACGGCGCCTTCTGATGGATGAAGGTAGAAAGTGTAGTAATTTACCTACTGGCAGGCACAACTAAGCTGCCACACCTTACCCGTTATTACCCTAAAAGAGCAGGAATCAGTGTATGGGTGTACGGTATGGGCTAGCCTGTGGTGCAGCACAACAGTTTACAATCTTACACAAATCTACAGTATTCCCTCTCCCATAACTGGTCCTGTAGCACGTGCCTGAGTATTTCTTCTGAGCAAAACGCCAGTCTGGCTTGGTTTGTAGGATTTTATCAGCTCTCCAATGTGAAATGTCACTTTAAGTTGTGGAGTCCTTCCATTGATCAGCAACAACACTTGTGGCCTGACACAAACAGAGACCCTAACTAACTATAGGCCTAGACTCAGTCTCAAGGCGCCAACACTGAAATGAGGTGCGTGCACGATCTTACCGACCCGGGTCTGCTTTTCATCCACTGGTGACTCTGAACAGAATAAATGTCTCTCCAACAAGCATGTGGTTTCGCCGTATATGTTGCTTAGTTCCTCTGCTCTCATCAGCCTTCCTGGCAGCAATCTCATCAGCATTCCTGGCAGCAATCTCATCAGCTTCCTGGCAGCAATCTCATCAGCTTCACTTAGCTGCAGCTCTGGTTACGGAGGGACGATTTCACACCTGGATGTCATCAGATTCTCAGCTCACAGGGCCCCTTATTCACCATGCTCCAAAACATGGCTTCTTTCTCTCCTTCCTGTTCTCTCCAACTCTGTGTGCAAAAACCCCACCTCTTCATGAATATACAAATATCTATGCAGTCTGAGGCGGTGTTAGAAAAACAGTGACATCTTGTGGCTAAACCGCAGAATATCAGTCAAAACATTAATTTACTTCCATACAAACAGTGTTCAAACTGTTTCCCCATCTCACAAAATGACACTTTGCTACAATGTGAAATAGTGAGTGTATAGCTTGTATAACAGTGTAAATTTGCTGTCCCCTCAAAATATCTCAACACACAGCCATTAATGTGTAAACCGCTGGCAACAAAAGTGAGTACATCCCTAAGTGAAAATGTCATAATTGGGCCCAATTAGCCATTTTCCCTCCCTGGAGTCATGTGACTCATTAGTGTTACAAGGTCTCAGGTGTGAATGGAGAGCAGGTATGTTCATTTTGGTGTTATCGCTCTCACTCATACTGGTCACTGGAAGTTCAACATGGCACCTCATGTCAAAGAACCCTCTGAGGGTCTGAAAAAAAGAATTGTTGCTCTACATAAAGATGACTTAGGCTGTAAGAAGATTGTCAAGACCCTGAAACTGAGCTGCAGCACGGTGGCCAAGACCATACAGCGGTTTAACAGGACACTGTTGAGTTCCACTCAAAACAGGCCTCGCCATGGTCGACCAGAGAAGTTGTGTGCACATGCTCAGCGTCATATTCAGAGGTGGTCTTTGGGAAATAGATGTATGAGTGCTGCCAGCATTTCTACAGAGGTTGAAGGGGTGGGAGGTCAGATTATCAGTGCTCAGACCATACGCCGCACACTGCATCAAATGGGTTTGCATGGCTGTCGTCCCAGAAGGAAGCCTCTTCTAAAGATGATGCACAAGAAAACCTGTAAACAGTTTGCTGAAGACCAGCAGACTAAGGACATGGATTACTGGAACCATGTCCTGTGGTCTGATGAGACAAAGATAAACTTTTTTGGTTCAGATGGTGTTAAGCGTGTGTGGAGGCAACCAGGTGAGGAGTACAAAGACAAGTGTGTCTTGCCTACAGTCAAGCATGGTGGCGAGAGTGTCATGGTCTGGGGCTGCATGAGTGCTGCCGGCACTGGGAAGCTACAGTTCATTGAGGGAACCATGAATGCCAACATGTATTGTGACATACTGAAGCAGAGTATGATCCCCTCCCTTCGGAGACTGGGCCGCAGGGCAGCATTCCAACATAACGACCCCAAACACACCTGCAAGACAACCACTGCCTTGCTAAAGAAGCTGAGGGTAAAGGTGATGGACTGGCCAAGTATGTCTCCAGATCTAAACCCTATTGAGCATCTGTGAGGCATCCTCAAACGGAAGGTGGAGGAGCGCAAGGTCTCTAACATCCACCAGCTCCGTGATGTTGTCCTGGAGAAGTGGAAGAGGACTCCAGTGGCAACCTGTAAAGCTCTGGTGAACTCCATGACCAAGAGGGTTAAGGCAGTGCTGGAAAATAATGGTGGCCGCACAAAATATTGAAACTTTGGGCCCAATTTGGACATTTACACTTAGGGGTGTACTCACTTTTGTTGCCAGAGGTTTATACATTAATGGCTGTGTGTTGAGTTATTTTGAGGGGACAGCAAATTTACACTGCTATACAAGCTGTACACTCACTACTTTACGTTGTAACAAAGTGTCATTTCTTCATTGTTGTCACATGAAAAGATATGATAAAATATTTACAAAAATGTGAGGGGTGTACTCACTTCTGTGAGATACTGTAAATATCCTGCACACAACTATGAAAAGACACCAGGAAATCGACACAAGAGTGGTTAACTACAAGTAGAGTATATTGTCACAAATTAAGAGTAAGAAGCTATGCAAGAATGAGTCAGTCAGTGAAGCAAAGGGTTATGACTCTAAACAAAATAGCAGTTATTAGCATTGGGTTATAGCTGCTCACAATTAATCATTGTACCACAGGAGTACATCAAGCAGAGAATCATATCAGCAACAATATCAAGAATGATAAACAATAGTGAGTTTTCCTGCCTGGTAGCAATCAGTGACCATCCCAAAATGCACTTTATGTGTAACCTACAATGGATGTCTCTGGCTGTAAAAAAAAAAATAGAAAGCAGTCAGTAGTTAATTGACTGCGCTCAACCTTCTGTGGTGGGGTCCAAACTTTATGGTGGTGCACTTAAGTACAGTCCCTTTAAGGATTCTGCATGCAGTAGTATAGTGTTCCCTAGTGAGAGTTAGTCTCCCTCTGCTAGCAGTAGTAGTGTGAAACCATCAAGGGACCAATCACCAGTCCTGTGCGCTTGACAAACTCCAGTCTAGAGGTTGGGCAGCCAGGAACTTCTCTGGCACTGCCCTTGATGCGAGTCTCCTCTTTGTGGCTCTGGTTCCTAACTGTCTTAGTCGCGGTCTCTGGCTCAATGATGATATCCTCCTGCTGACTGCACATAGCTAAACAGAGATGTGCAAAGTCCCAGTCCCCTTGCAGAAAGAGGAAGTTCTACATTTCACAAGCCCTCCATTGGGAATTGTAGTCTTTTAGGCCATTCACAGCTTCTCTCATGGGAGAGAAAGTGCATGTGGGGGGTTTCAAACAGAGAAAGAGCTTGCTCCTGTGATGGCGAAGGTGAGCAGTAACATTAGGCTTCTCTTAGCAATGTCCTAAAAGTTTACCAGTCAGGCGTCATGAGGTATGTAAATGGCCTACACCTATAATAAGGACATTATTCAACTTTGGTCAAAGCTGCACAGTTTGTTTTATATCTACAGACATCTCTTATATGCATAGTCAGTTTTTTTTGTAAAGGTCAACCGGAGAACTGTTAGCACAACTAGTACAGTACAAGGGACCAGTGCTATTATTTTAGCAGCAATAATAATAACAACCATAATGATATTCTAATTTATGACAAAATTATTAATGCTGTTGGACACATTTATTTTATAGCACTAAGGTCCCTTGCACACGGGGCTGTAAAGCTGCAATGTGCCCCTCCCACCCAAGAGGGACAGGTGCAGCATGCAGCCCAACTTCAGGCATCCTGTCAAAGTCTATAGTAGGCTTTGGCTGGATGGGGCTAAACACTATACTTGGTGGTACCTGGGTTTAGGGCCTTGTGCGTTCCAGGACCAGGTTCTAGAACACAGATCTCTAGGAATGTTGGTAGGGGCTTAGCTGGGCAGCCCTATGTACAAGGATCCTTATACAAAGTTTTTTATAAACTCTAGCTGCTTTTCACTTTTTTGTTGAAGTCCTAGAAGCTGAAAAGATTTTTGAGTGCATTAAGAACTCACGGTTATTTTCAGTCTGTAGCAG
Source organism: Staurois parvus (assembly GCF_062004578.1). NCBI lineage: Eukaryota > Metazoa > Chordata > Amphibia > Anura > Ranidae > Staurois > Staurois parvus. Next base: position 1,435,528 of record NW_028318654.1, on the reverse strand, counting down.
AAGTTCAAACAACAAACAATAAATCCAAACTGCTAAGACAGATAAGTAAATGCTTCTTACTGCACAGTGGAAAAAATGCAACTAGTGAAAATCAATCCTGAGGTCTGATTTCAGTCCTTCTGTATTGGAAACTTTACAGTTTAGTTTTCCTTAAAGTATATGTAAACCCTCTCCTTGTAAAACAACCCATTCAGTTTAAAATAGAAATGAAAGGCAAAATATTTGTGTATATATATTAAAAAAATTAATAATACCTTTTTTTCCCCTTTTTATAAGTGATCACATACCCTCTGTTCTCAGCTGCATAAGGAACTCAGACAGATGGGGAAGGAGAAACTGCAGCACATTAGCCTTCCCAGTGAATGACTGTACGGGGGGGGGCAGCAGAAATCTAATAATTGAAAGAGAGCACACTGAGTTCCCATCACAGCCTGCTCTCCTGACCAGTGTGCTCAGTTTTTAATAGGAAAGCAGAGGGACTGGCAATAACACCAGGGATTTAACACATAGGAAGCAATACACAGAGAACAAGATGCTTTTTTTTTATACAAGTATATAATACAGCAGATGCATATCAGGAATAAGAACTGTTGGGTTTACATATTTTTTAACTTGCCTTAAAGCGGAGTTCCACTCACGCTGTCAAAAAATAAAAGTCAGCAGCTACAAAAACTAGCTGCTGACTTTTAAAAAGCAGCCACTTACCTGTCACTCAGTCCTGTGGTGTGTCCCCCGCAGCTCGTTTCACTGGCCGTCCTGTATTCCAGGAGGCCGGCATCTTCAGTGTGGGCACCCGGCTGTGACCGCTTGTGGCTTCACAGCCAGGTACCCACTGCGCATTCGCAAGTAGCGCTGTGCTTCATGAATGGTCCTGTAGTCTTCTGGGACCTGTCACGTGTCCCAAAAGACTACAGGGAAGGAGGGAGGACTCCTTCCGCTCCCCCCTCGCCGGTGCCAATCCTTAATGGGGAGCGGGGGAGCAGTCCTTAAAGTGGAACTTTCCCTTTTGGATGGAGCTCTGCTTTAACATCCTCTCTAAGGCCCCATGACACCTGCATGGCTTCTGGCTTCTGACATGTCAGTGGCTTCAGCCCTTATCATCGCCAGGTAAAGCCTAGTACACACTGTTTTCTGTCCCTGTGCATGAGGCTTAAAGTGTATCTATAGGTGAAAAATGTTTTTTTGTAGATTTGGGTGGCATGGGAAGTGTTAAACAGGCCATACACTCTGTGAATTTTGAATTTCAGCCAGTTTCTGATGATGCAGATGAAATTTTCTACTGTTAGCCCCCTCCCGCCTGACATCCTTCATGTGAAATATCAAAGTATTCCCTGTGCATAAGGTCTAAAGTGTGTTTATAGGTACAAGAAGCTTTTTTGTAGTTTTGGGTGGCATGGGAAGCGTTAAACAGGCCATACACTGTGCGAATTTTGAATTTCAGCCAGTTTCTGATGAAGTAGACAAAATATGCTACTGTTAGCCCCCTCCCGCTTGACGTCCTTCATGTAAAATATCAAAGGATCAAAGGATTCCTAGCCTATCCAAAAACTTAAGCAAAGTTTTAGTTCTACATACACTTTAAGCTAATAATGTAAGTTTATTTTAAAAACTATACTTTTGTAAACATATGTTCTATTCTAGGGGCCTTTTATCCTGACAAAACCCAAAAATCAGATAAACATGATGACAGAGTCCCTCCTGGTGGACAGTACACCTACACCTGGATTGTTAATCAGGATCATGCACCCACCAGTGGAGACCCCAATTGTCTGACATGGATCTACCACTCCCATACCGATGCCCCCAAAGATATTGCAAGTGGATTAATCGGGGCACTGCTGACCTGTAAAAAAGGTAATTGTTTGTAAATTTAACTGGATTTAAAAGGGGGTTTCACACTGCCTAAATATTTATGCAATGCAAGTGTACTTTTCATCTATTTTTGCATCTCAATGTGACTGACTACCCCCAGCCTCTTTACAGCCACTTTCTGTTTATCTAGAAGCACTGCAGCAATATCTGATTGTAATTGCTTAGGGCAGGCACTGTGATTGACTATGGCAACAGTAAAACATACCTACACAATGTGCATCAGCACAGCTGCTTGTAGTTCCATTGAGAATGAGTCTAAAACAGTGACAACATAGGAGAACAATTAGAAGAGAGTTGTCACCCTATAATGGGAAACTCATGAAAAAGGATGTTCATGGCTGGATCACCATGTATTATTTTAGAAACATAAAAAAATGATGGCAGAAAAAGACCAAGTGGTCCATCAAGTCTGCCCCTTTTTTTAAATAATGTTTTCTTTTTTTTTTTAACTTATTTTTTTTTGGAGTATAGATCTATGGTTTTCCTGCTTTAATGAAAGCTGCATATTTAAAAGAATGAAAAAACAATATTGTATGCGTTGGCTGAGTTTCTGTGTACCAAACTGGGGATTCAGGGACTAAGTGAAAGTGTACATATAGATGTATTTGGCCTATACGCTGATGACTAGATACTGTATTTGGCGGACCAGGAACCCTCTATATAGCTGCCATTGAACAAAATTGAATACTTTGTAGAGTTCTTTGGTTGGTCCATAAACTGGTCCAAATCTCAGATTTTACCATTTGTTTATTTATTACAGGTATTTAGATTGCACCAACAATTAATGCAGCACTTTACATGTATTGTACATTTTATTCAGTCCCTGTCCTCAAGGAGTTTACCATCTAAGGTCCATATCTAACTGGGGCCAATTTATACATGGGCCAGTTAACCTACTTTTAATTTTTTTCCACTTACTCAAGAACATGATTCCCTTCTACTCACAAGAACTAGTACTATTAAGTACTACTGGCTCTTGGTACCTAAAGATACTGTGTCTCAGATTACCTGGAACTGAAATTTAAACTGTTGATAGCCACAATCAAAGCCAAAATGAAGGTATGGTCGAGACTACCTAAAAGTTATGGGCTCTGCTAATTTAATAAGGGTGTTTCTGTTAATAAAAATCTTGTGGGATAGTTTGGCATTCTTCACTATGTATACCACTCAACTATTTTAAGGAAATTGAAAAAACATTCCATCATTAACGTGTTAATGACTACATGAGATTTAATAAGTGGATTTAGGTTCACTTTAGTTCTATGCATTCTGGGTCACTACTCAGCAAGTTCTTCCATAACCCATGAATGTTAATATGCAAAACCACAGAGCTGAACATTTCACTGTTGAAGCTTTCTTTTTATGAGTCTAACGCAGCAATGGGCAAACTACGGCCCGGCGGACCTTTTAATCCGGCCCGCGGAGCGTGATAAAAAAAAAACGGCCAGGGCAGGCAAATATTGGCTGTCAGGATGTGTGTAGGTGGGCAGCGTGACGAACGTGAGGGAAGCTAGGCTCCTCTCACAGTCCGCCCTGAAGACCGGAACGGCGCGGGAACACGGCGAGAGGAATGCGCGGAGCAAAGGTAAGTAAATTGACACAGGGGGGACTTGGCTTACTACTTGGGGGGGAATAGTACTATGGGGGATGAAATACTATATGAGGGATGAATTAATATGGGGGATGAATTAATATGGGGAATGAATTACTATGGGGGATGAATTACTATAGGGGGGATGAATTACTATATGGGGGATGAATTACTATGGGGGATGAATTACTATGGGGGATGAATTACTATATGGGGGATTAATTACTATGCTTACTATGGGGGAATATTACTATACTTACTATGGATGGCATGGTAGTGGCTGGGCCGGCCAGCAGCTAGTGGGGGCATAAAAGTTTTGTAAAATAACTCTTTTTATGCTTTTCTACCTTAAATTAATCTAAACATTTAATGTTACAAATTTTAATTTAATTTATATTAATTCACACATACACATCATTCATCTACTCTTGGTCTGGCCCCCGGGTCCAATATATGAACCCATTGCGGCCCTCAAGTCAAAAAGTTTGCCCACCCCTGGTCTAACGTATTTCCAGAGATTCTGGTGATGTCAGCCTTGACTTGTGCTTAAAATCCTCATGTTCCTAAATTGTAAGTTCTTCTTGACCTTTCAGTGACTGGCATATATTAAACAGCAGTTTAATGTCATTAATGTAAATGCTGGCCAGTGCCTGATTTCACTGCATAACATTCCAAAAACTAAACTTTGTTCCGGTTATTCGTGTTCTGATATCATCCAGGTACTCTGGACAGTTCATTAAATCGGCTGGATGTGAAAATGGATTTTGTGCTAATGTTTAGTATTGTTGATGAAAATCTCAGTTGGTATCTGGAGGAGAACATTCAGAAATATTGTTCAGAAGCTGACACGATAGATGTGGAGGATGAGGACTTTGAAGAGAGCAACAAGATGCATGGTGAGCAATTAAGACTAATGCAGGTTGGATGTCGATTACATACATAAGGCATTGCTGGGCTTCATTATACAAAAGTGAATAACATTCACAACTATGTATGTTAAAATAACCACAATGTAATGAACATTGAAATATCTGCTACTGGTATATTTTTGGCTGGACAGTCCACTGCTTTATTGTAGCCATAATGCTCATAATAAGCCCCATTGACCAGCAATCCCAGCCATTCTTGGCAGTGTGCACATCTAATATAAAAACTACGATGCAGATCTCACAGACTGCCTTGTTTACTTTGAGAGGCTACAGGATGGTGTTTTTCTCTTGGATAAGGACCTGAGACTGAATTTTACAGCTGGCCATACAGGACATTTTGGTTGGTTCCTGATGAACCATCTGAAATTCGGGCAATAGGTATTGCCATTGACATCCTCCCACTCGACATCCTTTAATCTGAAAGTAGAAGGAGCCAGGAAGAAATTTCTTGGCCAAACCTGTTCTGCATCCAGTCAGATGCCAGCACATTTCTGGTATTCTGACAGCTGTGAATGCTGGCTCTCACGATACAATTGCCAGCAGGAGAGATTCCTCGATCCATGTTTAGCATGGATGGGGAAATCAATAGCTTTCGCTCGTTCAGCCCATGAGGCTGAATGAGAGGGATCTCACAGTATATGGCCAACTTTCCAGCTTTACCTTATCCCATTGTAGGCATGGTATGAGGTAAGCTTCCTTTTTAGATAAAAGGAGGCAAGCAATAAGAGTTGTATTCTGTGGGCAGGAAAACATCATTACTTTTCTCAAACTTTAACTTCCGTAATTTTCTACTTTCGAATATTTAAAGTAAATGTGACCAGGCCTGAAATGTTTCTAAACTAGCAACAGTTATGAAGTATAGGAACCATATGGTGCCTTCAGATATCTGTGTCAGTCATCAGTTCAATCCCTTTGTCCCTGTGGAGGCCCCCGGATCCCAAGCCCAGGCTGTCCACAGTGCTTCTATTTCTCTGTGCGTTAAGATAAATCCTCACCTCCCAGTGCTATATTCTATCCCCTGTCATTCAGATGTTAAATGCCAGAACCTCTCTATTGCTTACTGATGTTCTGGTATTTGTCAGATGATTGTCAAAGGGTGGGGTGGAGGCTAAAAGGGCAGTGCTTAGTCTTGACTTGGATAGATTGGCCATTTTTATAATCCAGGTTTGAAAGTTAAAGTAGGTAAGTTGACTGGTTTGTGTAGGGAACCATTAGCACTAATTTCATAAACATGGCCATACTGACTTGTTTACCAACTAGAATCTGTATATGACTACTTTGAACAGTTGTCTTCTTGCAAAGATACCAGGTTTAAAGTCCAACTCCAGCCATGACTATTCTTTATAGTTTTGGATAGAGTGAGAAATAATCAGAATTTGATATTTTCTGCTGTCAGGATCACTGTCAAAAACCTTTGCCCTCTCATCCTGTTATGACACTTGTTAAAGAGATAGAAAGGGAGCAGAAATCTTCCCAGTGGAGACAAGACAGCAATAAAATCTCAGCAGAAGTCTTCACTCTTCCCTGCAATTCAATGTGCAAAACGTTTCAAAAATAAATAAATAAATAAATATCAGGGTATGAGTAGTTGACCACTTTAAGAGTGCCTGAGCCCAGCTTATATTCTGTTGCTCTCAGTTGTTTTGCTGAGAATAAGATGTTGTTTTTCTAATGTTTTATACTGCGAATAGCAAAACTGCCAAAGCTTCATGAACAGGTGAACAGGGCTGGGGTGGAACTCAAGCTGTGCACAGCCCAGCCTGAAATGAGGCCTCTTAAACATCAGTCTACATAAATCCTGCAGTGGCTGAATGCCTTGTATTTAGAAAAAAAGATGGACACTGATTATTCTTATTAATTTATTATTTTTCAGCAATTAATGGATATTTGTATGGAAACCTCCCAGTTATAGACATGTGTGTGGGTGACTTGGTGTCCGGACATTTGTTTAGCATCGGTAATGAAGTGGACATCCACTCAGCCTACTTTCACGGTAACACAGTCACCAACCAAGGCCACAGAACTGATGTCATTAATCTGTTCCCTGCCATATTCGCCACAGTGGAGATGACACCATCTAATGTTGGATCATGGATGTTAACCTGCCAAGTAAATGACCACTTTGAAGGTAAATAAGCTGCTCAGGTCTAGACATTTCTGGTGTTATAAATGATATAGGAAGCAGTTGGGGGGCAAAGATACCACCTGTGAAAGGATCCAAAAGGGCAATGGGAGCCCATCAGAGTATACAGAGTCTTTGGGACCAGGTTGATAAAAAAGGACCAGTATCCACCCTTCAGTTATTGAGGTGCCAGAACTGGAGGTGCCAGAAAGTGTGGGTATAAAAGGGTTGTGGAACAGAGTTAGCTCTATTAGTAGTGGTAGCATCACGAAAAGAGATGACATTAATGCTGGTAGTGCAAACCAAAGTAAATGGAGTAGTTAAAGTGTATCTGAATCCAATAACAAAAATGTAAGATAATACAGCTATCTGCTTACTCAAGCTACAGGTGAAACTCGAAAAATTAGAATATCGTGCAAAAGTTCATTTATTTCAGTAATGCAACTTAAAAGGTAAAACTAATATATGAGATAGACTCATTACATGCAAAGCAAGATAGTTCAAGCCGTGATTTGTCATAATTGTGATAATTATGGCCTACAGCTCATGAAAACCCCAAATCCACAATCTCAGAAAATTAGAATATTACATGCAATCAATAAAACAAGGATTGTACATACAACAATATTGGACCTCTGAAAAGTATAACCATGCATATATATGTACTCAGTACTTGGTTTGGGCCCCTTTTGCAGCAATTACTGCCTCAATGCGACGTGGCATGGAAGCTATCAGCCTGTGGCACTGCTGAGGTGTTAAGGAAGACCAGGATGCTTTAATAGCGGCCTTCAGCTCTTCTGCATTGTTCGGTCTCCTGTCTCTCATCTTTCTCTTGGCAATGCCCCATAGATTCTCTATGGGGTTCAGGTCAGGCGAGTTGGCTGGCCAATCAAGCACAGTAATCCCATGGTCATAGAACCAGGTTTTAGTGCTTTTGGCAGTGTGGGCAGGTGCCAAGTCCTGCTGGAAAATGAAGTCAGCATCCCCATAAAGCTCGTTTGCCCAGAAACCACAGCTAATAATAAGATACCTTAAGTATCTTAAGTAGATTTTATTTATTACAAATCTGCATGTCAAGAGCTTAGTATGTCATACATTATGTAGAAAAACAAAGTTTACCGCGACATACATGACCTATTCTTGTAAGTATTATATACAAATATACTCATTTGATAATGTGATAATGGATAAGATGCAGTCCATGGTAAGTCCCACTCAGGGGTGGACTGACAACTCATGGGGCCCCCGGGCAATAGGGGATCATGGGGCCCCTGTGTCCTTGCCCAAACTCAAAAAAGCCTATGAAAAAGGTACCAGGGGCATCTTGGGCCCCCCTACTGACCCCAGGCCCTTGGGCAGTGCCTGAGTTTCCAAATGGTCAGTCCACCCCTGATTGTACTACAATGGAGTATGAGGAGACCAAAAGGCAGAGGCTGAGGCACATTTGAGCATGACTGTGGACCAAGCCCTAACAACCGCTTGCATAGATGAGGTAAGAGGTGAAAACACAACCCTCCCTTCCCCCAGTTATAGTAGATTTCTAAGCGCTTCATAAGAGCCAACATACGCCGCTACTAAGATGACCGAATAATTAATATCATCAGAGATTAGCCAATTGTGCGCATGAGTAAGGAGAACAGCTAAAAAATATGTGTGAAAATCTTGACATGCCAAGCCACTTTGGGTCCCAGGCCTACAAAGAATTTGTTTGTTAAACCTAGGCAGTCAAGACTGCAAAAAAAAACTTTTGGTATCCATGTCTGGGAGTGTCGGAGTGTATATAAATGTACGGAGGGCACTTTCATTTTAATTAAATTCATTCTGCCAATTATAGTTAGAGGGAGATTTCTCCATGCTTTCAGCATCTGCCTAATAACCTGAACCAATGGGTATCTGTGTAGAGATAGAAAAGCCCGGATAGCGCATCTAGGTTACCCATGTCAATGGATGAGCCAGGTCCGCTACCCCTTGCATCTCTGGATCTACAGGGACGATTTGAGATTTCTCTCAGTTTGTGTGAAGTTAGTGTGAAGTCCAGAGATTTCAGCAAATGAAGACAAAATGTCCAGAGCAACAGAGAGAGGCAGACGAGGATTATTAAGAAATAATAACTAGTCATCAGCATAGAGTGACAACTTTTCAGAAATTGACCCAACCTGTATACCAATCACATTCTTGGTTTGTCTTAAGGCCACCGCTAGGGGTTCCATAGCCAACACAAACAGGGCAGGGGATGAGTTGCACCCCTACCTCCTAATCAGACAGGAAAGGGGGAAGGTAGTGCCCCAGCTAACTGAATATGAGCCATAGGTGCTTTCTATAGTAGATGGAATGTTTTTCAGAAGATCGGGCCTAATCCAAAAGCTTTCAGGACCATATCAAAATATCACTCAGTGAACCCAGTCAAAGGCTTTTTCAATGTTGAGCACCACCAAAATTTTGGTGGCAGGGCCTTCCTTGGGAAGTTTTAAGTATGTGAAGACCCTGCGCAGGTTTATGTCCATTGATTTACTGGGTATGAAGCCCGTCTGATCTATGCCAATCAGAGCTGGATGAACTGTCATCAGTCTAGCCACCAGAATCTTGGTGAGCATCTTGAGGTCATAACTGAGGAGAGAAATGGGCCTATAAGAGGCTCAATGCCTGATATCTTTACCCGGTTTCAGGAGCAAAACTTCATGGGCTTGGTACATAGAGGGTGGTAGTTCCCCGTTTCAGGCATGCTGTAAACAAGCTCTGGAGTTTAGCAGCTATTAGTGGGCTGTTTTCTTTAGACCATTCTCCAGAGAGATCATCCGGACCCAGGGTCTTATTATTTGGGAAAGAATTAATAACTGCTTCAATTTCCAAGGGTGACAATGGGGCCTTCAAGCCCTCCCTTTGCTCAAGGGAGAGGGTTGGGCAATGAAATTCAAGCCAATGCTGTGGAGATTGCAGAAAGGGGAATCAACTCAGGTTGTATATAGAGAGTGGCATAGTACGTTTCAAATTCCCACAAAATAGCTGGAGGAGAGGTAAGTATATCTACGGAGGAGGAATATATCTCAGGGATCACTGTTTGATAACAAGGCTCTGCAACTAGATTGGCAAGAAGCTTTCCAATTTTATCCCCGGACTTAAAAAGCTTCCCCACCAAGGCTCTGGCATTTGAATGAATAACATTAGTAAGGTGTATCTTAAGGTCTTGCCTAGCATGCTCTAAGGAAGAGAAGTTCTCCAAGGTCGCCGACGTTGCAAAGCAAGCTGCAGCTTCTGCCTCCTTGTCCTCAAGCTGGGCAGTGTGAGAGGTATACTCCGAGCGCATCATTTTAATTGCGGAAATAATTTCACCCCTGACATTAGCCTTGTATACCTCCCATACCATAGCCAAGGAAGCGGAACCTTCATTGACTGACCAATATTCAGATAAGCGGTTATCAATCAGCTCCTGGACTTCAGAGTTATGAATCCATCCAGGGGCCAATCTCCAGCAACCAGGGTCCCGCCGATCACCCACCCCCAAGACAAGCTCAACGGAGGAGTGGTTAGACAGGCTAGCCGGCAAATAGGATATGGAGTCCAAATGGGTTAGCATCGAGGAGGTCTCAAAGTCTATATGAGAGCCAGATCTGTGTGGGGTGGAAAGATGGGAATAATGTTTAACATTTGGATGTTCCCAGCGCCAGGGTTCAGTAAGATGAAAAGCATCTGCCAATCCCACCATATCCTGAAAGATCTTCTTAGTAGGATTGGAAGAATCCAGGGCTTCTTCTAGAATAGCATTAAAGTCCCCATCAATGACCACTTTAGCAGGCAGGAAGGGGGCAAGATGTTCTTGTATGTGATATAGAATATCTGGGACAAATGGAGGTGGCATAGCCAAATCACTTTGATCAATGGCAACCGGTATGCTGAATATGTACTCCAAGAGCCAGTTCTCCATGCACATGTTCACAATTAAGCTGTGATAGAATAAAATATACCTATCTCTCTCCTACTGAATTGAGCTGTAATCCAGCAAAGGTAATAACATATATGTGTATAGGGGTCCATTAGACACCTCCTGAAAACAGGTTTGTGTGTATATATTCAATACAAATCTTCTGAAACTGTAAATGGGGAATTGATGTATAAAGAACTCACAGACCACCAACAGTAAGCCAAACACTGCCTGAAATATTTGTTCGAGCAAAAGTACTGGAACTCGTACTCCATCCAAAGACTGGGAGCGACTCATATATGGCTGATGACAGTGCAATCTGGACTATTGATTAATCCATGTATGTTAAAGATGATTTAATCTGTCCATAGATCAATCAGAAATCACTTGTTCTTTCGGCATCGGTAACAGATGGTAGAGTACTACGCAGAATTGCTTAAGTCCACAAATTTCTTAAGCAATCAATAATAGTTATCTCACATGTAGAACAGGTATGGGATGTGTGGAAATTGCTTACAAAGTAATTCTTGTAGCAGTTGAGTAATGCATAAATGATTGCATGATGTAAAGTAAAGCACTTTGCATCACAATGTCATATGAATATTCAATATTATAGCCATGTATAGGTCATATGCATCACCTGCATGCAATGGGACAAATGTATGCCAAAGCAATAAGCAAAAATAAATAGGCTCGATGTCACGATCAATCCTCAAGTAGCAATAAAACTTTGTGATATTTAGCAAATTAGGATGAGAATTTACAGTCCAGGACGTTGTAGTCCCTATGGAATAGTCCAACAAACCCAAAGCAAGCCGGTGTGAGGAGAAAGAGATAATGGTAACCATTATCACCTAGATGGATGGATGCTGCAGCTGCCTCTACTGGCTTTACACCAAAAACTGAGCGCTCAAAGACTGCTGATCGCTCAGTTCTCGGGTCCGCTCTGAACAAAGTGGTGACTGTCAGTCACCACTTTCTGCTCTGCCCCTCCAGTGCTCACTGGAGCGCCGGGATGTGGAGGGGGTGGGAAGGACTGGCACAGGATCTCAGTGGCGCACTGAGTGGCTGAACCAGCTGCTGGTCAGGCATCTTGGTGGATCCCAACAATATTGTTAGGATGCCTGCACAGCCACCGCAGTCTCATTTTCGTCAAGTTTTATTGAACTGGGTGGTATTGACATGGCCACCCATGGATTGCATTTTGTCCATTTCAGCAGGAATCAACTAATATTTGGGCCTTGTATGGTTAGCTTAGATAGAGCCTTCAATATTTTACCTGCTCTACATTTGACTCATCTATTTATATTAAAATGCTGCCAAATATAAATTGGAATATATAAAAATGCTCAAAATATAAACAGAGGGTTTTTTTGTATGTCTATTGAGAGGTGGTTATCTCATCCTCTGGCACAGCCATCTAGCACATTGAATATGGATGCCCCAGGGTGTCATTGCTCTACACTTCCCACAGTGGTAATATAAGAGATGTCATTGAGGTATTTCGAAACTTCACCCTTCCTGTATCAGTTACATGGCTGTGGATGATGCAGCAGGCAGGACAGGGAAGGAGGCATCATAGCAAGGGTGTGATTGGAGACAAAGAGGAGGTCGCTATTGCTGACTTTCCTTTATTAGTCAGCATTTGCATATTATTATATTATTATTATTATTATTATGCTATTACTGCATAGACTCAGGGGTTGATTTTATTATTTTATCATTTTATTAAAGGCAAATGGGCTGTTCTCTTTACAAGGGAAGTTGCAATATGCAAGGGAGTTTTCCCAAGAGCTCAGTGAAATAGGTGAAAATTTGGGTGAACCTAATCACATGCAATGAAAATAAAAGAAACAGCATTTTTGTGTGCACAGGATTGAATGATGGAAGCAAGTAGATATCACCGCTTTCACTATGCTATGGGGAGATTTCTCTTACAGAGTGCAACATCCTTTGCAAAGTGGACAGTCTATTAGCCTTTAGTAAATCAACTCCATTGTTTCCAAGAAACAAAATGTGATAGAAGTTGCACAGGGTCTATTTGCCACTATTAAAGTGGCATTAAACTCCTCTGTAAACATATATATTTGAACTGCTTGCCCACTGCCCTATAGCAGAAATACTGCTACAGGGCGGCAGGGCTGCGCAAAATTACGTATATATATAGCCATTGGCGGCTTCAGCCATCAATCACCGGGTCCCGGCCAGTGATTTCCCGCCGGCACCCCGTGATTGCCGAGTATCACTGACGGGGGAGAGACCTGTATGTAAACAATACAGATCTCTCCCTTGTCAGCTCCTGCACACTGCTTTGTATTGCTCTGCATAGCAGAGCAATACAAAGCAATGTGCTGACACTGTAAAACACACACACAGCACACAGTAAAACAGAACACAGCACACAGTTAACCCTTTGATCAACCCTAATATTAACCCCTTCATGCTCAGTGCCATTAGTACAGTGTGTAATACTACATGTCTTTGCTAAAAAAAAATCCCAATATGTGTACATTATTTGGTTTACGTGAAAGTTATAGCATCTACAAATGGCGGTATATACTGGATTTTTTTTTATACTAGTAATCAGGGATCAGCGACTTATAGCGGGACTGCGGGAGTGTGGAGGGCATTCAGACACTGGGGGGAACTGACTAACTGGTATTGACACTAATACAGTGATCAGTGGCAGGGGCGGACTGACCATTTGGAAACTCGGGCACTGCCCGAGGGCCCAGGGTCAGTAGGGGGCCCCATGAGATGCCCCTGGTACCTTTTTCATAGGCTTTTTTGAGTTTGGGCAAGAAAACAGGGGCCCCATGATTCCCTATTGCCCGGGGGCCCCATGAGTTGTCAGTCTGCCCCTGATCAGTGGTAATAAAAAGCACTAATCACTGTATTAGTGTCAGTGCCATTTGTAAACGCTATAACTTTCACGTAAACCAATTAATTTACACATATTGGGATTTTTTTTAGCAAAGACATGGAGCAGAATACATTTTGGCCTAAATTCATGGCGAATTTGATTTTTTACATTTTTTTACTGGACATGTCAAAAATATTGTTTTTTGTTCATAGCGCAAAAAATAAAAACAGCAGAGGTGATCAAATACCACCAAAGAAAGCTCCTTTTGTGTGAAAAAATGACATAAATTAAATTTATATACAGTATTGCATGACTGTTCAATTGTCAGATAAAGTAACGCAGCGTTGTATCACAAAAAATGGCCTGGTCAGGAAGGTGGGTAAATCTTCTGGAGGGCAAGTAGTTAATGGGCCCCCAGGAGGTATATGCCATAATGTGCTAGTATGCACCACATATGAGCATACTATGGTAGATCTACCTGTCATAAAAAGCCCTCCAGCGCCTGGTATCCCATCGACTCCCTGTCTTCTTTCCAGGTTTGCTCTGTTCAGCCGTTTGAATGGCATCACTCCCGCATGTACGCATGGGAGACACTTCATCTTGGCACAAAGTGTTACCATAAATGTGGTCTTAGCTGTGCTTGCATGGTTCAGTGTACATTACCATTGACAGGCAGGGTTCAGTGTACATTACCATTGACAGGCATTTATGACAGAAGCGACCAATATGGCCTTTCAGGTTTAAAAAAAAATGAGAGTTTAATTATACTTTAACTTTATATTATGAAAGAAAAGCTTCTCCTCAATGATTAACTAATGGCACAGAAAGGATAAGCAGTTTTAGAGTTCTGACCTCGAGCTACAGTAAATTGCCTACAGCAATAAAAAGTAGTAATGCCCATCGACCAGAGAGGCATTTATGGAATGTACTTTCGGTTATTGCCCGAATTATTCCTCGGATGAAATCCAGGTGTAAAATTCCATTTTGTAGTGAAATATTGCATATATAAATTAAACCTTCATTTCTACATGTTCTGGACAATGCACACTGCAAGCTATTAAAATCATATGCATAACATTGCCTAGCTGAGAGGAGAGCAATAGGATTTGTCAGACCAGGAGGTACTGCTGGGGTTCCGTATATTAACCTCTTTATGACTGGAGGTATTCATGTCTTTGGGACTGATTGATAAATCAATGTTGATGCATTTACTGCTATTTTTAAAAGGTGGACTAAGCCTTTAACAAGCAATGAATGCATTTTCAAACAAAACTCCACTGACCTCTATAACTCCAGGCATTGTGGAAACATTAATCATCAAAGTACACAAGAAATGCAGTGAAGTTGTTCAGACTGGGTCTCAGCATTCTGCTCTCCCCGCTTCTTGTGTACCAGATGGGTTTACATTTGAGACTGTAGAATGGAAGGCTGCCAAATCAGTGCCGGGAAGGGTGGTACGGGAAGAGCTGAGCTGCTAAAAACTAAAGTGAATGAGTTTCTGCTGCAATTGTTTCAGCTACTTTCCAGGCTCCCAAGAATATGGGCCTCTTTGTAGGTGGTGAAAGTGAATTCAATAATAACTTGTAAATAGACGTGCGGTTCATTTTGTTCTGATTTTAAATTCAGCTGAAATTTTCTTTATTTGGAGATTTGGATGCATCTGAATTTCCAAACTACAATAGTAATGAACTTAAATGAATCTGAAATAATGAAACTAAATTTCGTCCAAAATTCGAATTGAATTAAAAAACAAAATTGCAATTGAAAACAAATTCGAAATATAAACATATTGCTTACTATTTCTGATTTCCTTAAAAGACTACAGTATGTATATTAGTGTTAGAATATAGCCGAATAAAACCAAATAGAATAGAATAGAAAATAATTGAATAGAAAATAAAGGAATAGAATCAGGGGCGGACTGACAACTCATGGGGCCCCCAGGCAATAGGGGATCATGGGGCCCCTGTGTCCTTTCCCAAACGCAAAAAAGCCTATGAAAAAGGTACCAGGGGCATCTCATGGGGCCCCCTATTGACCCTGGGCCCTCGGGCAGTGCCAGAGTTTCCAAATGGTCAGTCCGCCCCTGAATAGAATAGAATATAAACAAATAGAATATAAAAGAAAAAAAACAAACAAAAACAGATTAAAATATAATAGAATATAGCTGTCTTTGTAAATTTGAATTTTGAAAAGAATAGAGTGAAACATAACAGAATAAATTAGAAAAGAAAATAGAAGAATAAATTAAATTAGAATAGAAAATAAATTAATAGAATAGAGAAAAATAGAAAATAAAAGAATAGAAAAGAATATATTAAAAAACAATAGAATAGATTAGAAAAGAATAGAATAGAAAAAAATAGAATAGATTAGAATAAAATAGATTACAATAAAAAGGATATTACCGTCTTCTAAAATTCCAATTTTGAATGGAACAAGCTATTCTTCACAATGAATTCAGATTGATTCGATATTTTCGATTCAAATTCGATTTGAATACTTCAAATCCATTGCTAAAATTTGAATCAGGTTGAAAACAAATAAATGAAGCGAATTTCGGTATGACTGCAACAAAAAAAAATTAGTAACTTAATGAATCGATCCGAAACAAAACAAAACTACATTTTTTAATTTATGGGAAATCAATTCCACATCTCTCATCTTGTGTACAATACACTGAATAAGGCAGTGCCATATATTTCGCTAGCCCCTCTGCTAACACATCTACCATAAACAGTAGACACAACTATTATGTAATACAGCATTCCTGGGACCAAGAGATAATGGTTTCCTGATGTATTCTGTTACATTCTGAGAAGGAGATCTGATGTATGTTAGGGATAAACAGCTAATACAGTTGTGATGTGATAGTTACATTCTGCCAGGCACATAGCCCATCAATGCATTTGCTATGTTGGTCTGCTGATCTGCAATACTATTAGCATGCTGTGCCATTCAAAACATGGCTGCTGGTCACTGGCCACAGATTGGTGATGCTTCCATTGCTGCTGGTGGTGCTCAGATTAAGTCCTCATGCACACCGGACGTTTTTACAGCGGCTGTTTTTTGTTTTTTATGTTTTTTTCTACAGCCAGTAAACCCCCCAGCATGGTATCCTATTAGCCATGCACACATAGGCTTTAATCAGCATTTTTTGGCAAGGTTGTTTTTGGCTGGAAAAAATCCAAAACTAGTGGGTTTTTAGAGGGGTTTTTTAGCTGTAAAAACGCTCTAAAGCTGGAAAACGTGGCAAAAGGCGGTAAGACATGGTAAAGCGCAGCAAACCAGTGGTTTTGGACTTTTTTTTAGCAAGAATTTTTTATTTTGTGTGTGTAAAAAGCACAAACATGGCAAAACGCTAATGCAAAAATGCTAAAAAACGCTGAAAAATGCATGTTGTTTATGTGACTTTACACAGCTAATGCTACCAGCGTTATTAAAACGCCCCGTGTGCATGGAGCCTAAAACAGGAGAGCAGGGGCAGACAAAGCAATAGAAAGAGAACAGGCTATTTATTAAGTACATGATAACACAACTGCATACATACATGCATGGTACATACATACTGTACATGACGCTTTAATTTTTGGACGTAACATACCCTTTCATTCATTATAACATGTTGCACTGAATGGATGTTGAGTGAAATAAAAATTATAACAACTGTTAACCCCTTGGTGCTGGCGCCTCCTGGCCCTTTAAGGGTTCCAGAAGCCGGGAGGCAGGGCAGTGTTTTAGGGTAATGTGACCGCCATGATTCGCTGTCATATGATTGGGAAAGGTCCCAATCAAAAGAGTAGATCGGGACCTTTCTGTGAGTACTGAATGTGTGTGCTGGGAGCACACAGAGCGCGCGCTCTCAGCACATATTTTTTTTGTAATAGAACTCAAATGTGCGGCTGCTTTACGTCTAGGCCCAGACACCGGGAGGCCGCACATTTGCATTCGGCCGGCGCCAAGAGGTTAATATTAGTAAATTCCAGCCAGGGGCAGACTGCCAACTCATGGGGCCCCCAGGCAATAGGGGATCATGGGGCCCCTGTGTCCTTGCCCAAACTCAAAAAAGCCTATGATAAAGGTACCAGGGGCATCTCATGGGGCCCCCTACTGACCCTGGGCCCTCGGGCAGTGCCCGAGTTTCCAAATGGTCAGTCCACCCCTGATTCCAGCATGCCTTGCATTGATGCATATAGTCATTATTTTTACTTTCCCATTCAATAGGGTAAGACCTTATACATTTTAAATGAATTGTTTTTATTTTCTAATGAAATAAAAAAGAATTGCAAAATGAAGACACAGGAAATATTAATGTGAAGGGGGATGTTAATGTTAGGGATGCACCAAACTTTCAGTGGCCGAAATGTTTTGGCCGGAAACACCCGTTTCAGCCGTTGGCCTAAATGAAAAAAAGCACCAATACGGGTGCCCAAAAAACCCCGCCCCTTCATTCAAACCACACACGTGAGTTATCGCCACGAACGTCAGAGCAAGAGCAATAATTTTCACACTAGACCTCCACTGCTAACCTGTAGAAATTTTTAAAGCATCACCCATGGAGATTTTTAAGTACACCATTCCACGAGCGTGCGCAATTTTAAAGCGTGACATGTTGGGTATCTATTTACTCGCAGGAAGATCCTCTTTCAAATTTTACAAAAAAATTGGGGTATACATTGTTTTTTTTAATCAGTGTATTTTTTCCAAATAAATATGTATTCATTTTTAAAAACTGCGCATTTTGGTTTCAGTTTTCGGCCAAGTGCATTTTGAAGTTTCGGTTTCAGCACAAGAATTTTAATTTCCGTGCACCACTAGTTAATGTCTATAGCTAGCGTAAGTATTGCAAATTGCAATTCACATCATACACTAAACAGAGACATAAACAAGATGATTGTTACAATCTGTATGCCAGAACTGACAGATCTAAGAACCCGATGGCATAAACAAATTAGGGGAATGAATGGTGCTTCGTTTAAAATGTTTACTTGACTGAGCTGAAAGGAAAAAGTATTTTTAGAATTTTTTTTTCTCTTCAGGACCATAATAAATAAATTAAGAAAATATATGTAAAACTGCTGTGCATTCCCTCTACAAAATCCTTTCTAGCTTACAGTAGTAGAGTGATTTGGGGCCGGTTCACACTATAAAAACGCAGTGTGTTCTGAATGCATTTTTTGCGTTCGCATTTTTGACACATTTGTGGGTTTTTTTATGCGTTTTTGACGCATTCCAGTGCGTTTTTTATTAATTACAGTAAATTTTTTTCCCCTCACTTTTTCTTCAATTTAAATAGGGAAATGTTAATGGTGTGGTGTGTTCCGGTGCGTTTTTGATGCGTTTTACTGTGTTCCAGTACAGTTCTGTGCAGAAAAAATGCATCTTGTTCTTTTTTTTTTTTTAAACTGGAACACACTGGAACTGCAAGCACTAATGTGAACTATGACATTGACAACCATAGAACCTACTTTCTGTGTGTTTTTGATGCAGAAAAAAGCAACTGAAACACATGTAGTGTGAACTGGCCCTTAACCACCTCCCATCCGGCCGTTGTATATAAACAGCTGGACGGTGGCAGTGCAGGGTCGGGTGGCAGTTTATAAATGGTCTCCCCGCCCCCTGCTTGTGCACGCTCCCTGGGAGCACGCAGCACCGCAATCCCGTGCCCGCTGTGTCCTCCGGACACAGTGGAACACTGATCATCATACAGGACCTCTGTGCGAGCTCCCGATCATGTGATCACTGATCAGTGATCACATGCAGAGTAGTAAGCAAGATGTCACTTCTGACATCATTGCTTACTACATGTGAAATCTGTGAATGATCACAGAGGTCACATGGTACAAGGCTATTCACAACAGCCTTGTACCATGTGATAAGCTGTGACCAATCACAGCTCACACATCAGTTCTCAATGGCTGCAAGAATGCAGCCAGAGAGAAGGAGAAATGATTGCTTTTACAGCGTTTATGGGTATAAAAGCAATCGGTGTAAAAAAAAAAAATCTTCATCACCCCCCCACAAGTAGTACAATGTCACCATGATGATACTGTACTGCTAGGGTGATGGTATGTAAAAAAAAACAAAACACAAACATAAATAATAATAATATAAAAAAATAAACTAAAAATGTAAAAAAAAAGTTTAAAAATTATAATTTTTGCTTATAAACGAATTTGGGTTATTTTTTTTTTACTAAAAAGATAACGAAATAAATTTTGGCCAAGATTTATGATGAATTATTATTTATTTGCAAAATTTTATAAGAAAAACACTTTTTTTTCAAAATTTTTTGACTTTTTCATTTACATAGCAAAAAAAAAATCCCATTGGTGAATAAATACCACCAAAATAAAGTTTTTTCTTTCTCAAAAAAATGCTAAAAAATTCATATGGGTACAGTGTTGCATGACAGCGCAATTATCATTTAAAGTGTGATAGCGCTGAAAGCTGAAAATTGGCCTGGACAGGAAGGGGGTAAAAGTGTCCGGATTTGAAGTGGTTAAAGCTCTAGCTATAAACATGCTTTTCTAGTATTTTTTTTCAAATAAAGGGTTTCTACCCTTTCTAAGTATTTCTTGGTCTAAGTATTTTCTAAGTATGTTTCTACGTATCGGTATTATCAGTTTACTGCTGCCTAAAATAATGTGCTTGGTTGATGATACTAAAAATAAAATAAAAAGGGTTCTTTTTAAAATACAATATCTCCTCTACATATTTTGCATTCTCCTTTTGGCCAGTTGGTGGAGCTTTAGACTCTTTTTCAACTTTTCCACATTGTCACTCTGGTTGTCTGATACACAGCCTGGTGTTAACAGATCTCAGCAGCTCAATAGGAAATGTACGCACTAGTGAATTCGTGAGAGCAATTCATTCTGTATCAGGGAGCTGAGTCTGAAAGTGCAATCCAAAAATGAAGCATTAAAGCAGGGAAGCATCTGCTGCCTCTTTAGATATCCTGTACTGCTCTAGGGGCCCTTTGTCATGTATGAAGTGTGAATGTATCTCCTGCAGTATAGCACTATGGTGGTGAGTTACACAACCTGTCGCACTTGAGGGTGTTCTGACATGTTGTAATTTGCACTCACCTGGGTCACAGACCAGTTAACAAAGCCCTTACGGAGTAGTAGAAGCAATAACACGTGTGTGTGTTGCGCTCTTGGCGGAAAATGAGTGACAACAATCTGAAGCAGAGGATTAACATCAAATTGTGAGTGAAAAGTGCCAAAAGTGCGAGTGAAACGTTAGCTCTGTTAAACCAGTGAACAATCCATGAAGAAGTGTTTTTGAATGACTTGGGGCCGCATATTTGCATACCTGTCTTTCTTCTGGGAGCGCACCGCACAGTGCGCTGACAGCACAAAGACCGGGGTGTCACTGAGAGCCCTGGGTCCCATTCTAACTATTGGGACCCGGGACTCCCAATTCCTAGTCTCATGATCGCTGTGATAGCCTCTGATTGGTTATCACAGTGATCACTCACTGTATAGCCCGCCCCCCTTGTTTGTTTTTTCTCTATGAATGGAGGAGAGAGATACATTGCATCTCTCTAACTCCTTTCATAGAGAAAAAAAACATGTTTGTTAAAAAAAGATACATAAATAAATACATATTAAAAAATAAAATAAAAAATAAAGAAAGAATACACCTAGATCAAGGTTTGATCTAGTTCAGTGTCAGGGTAAGTGTTTGGGTCAAGGTAAAAAGGTCAGGGTCAAAGGTCAGGATTTTTTTTTTACATTGGTATCAGGGTCAGTTAGTGTCAGCGTCAGTGTGTTTTAGGTAAATAAAAAGCAAAATTATTATATTATTATTATTATACAGGATTTATATAGCGCCAACAACCTGCTTTATAATATAACGGGAGACAATACAGCAACAATACAGTTCAATACAAGAGGGTTAGGAGCAGGTTAGGGGCGGACTGACAACTCATGGGGCCCCCGGGCAATAGGGGATCATGTACTGCAAATCCCAGCGCACAGGAAAACCACAAAGATAAATACACATGAGAAATAAAATAAAACAAAAATAAACAAACACCCAGGTTGTAGATTGCTGCTGCACACAGGTAATTAACACCAATAAGTAGAAAAACAAAAAACTGCGCAAATCAACAACCTGACTCAACTATTAATAAAAATTGTATACAGTGTAAAAAATAAATTGTGATAAAAGTGACATCCGAAAAAATATTATAAATATTATAGGAAAATTAAATGTCCAAATAATCATGAAAAAAATATATAGAAATAAAGTCCTTCTTCCCAAATAATTTGTGAAAAAGAGATATCCAAACTGTTACACCAACAGTAGAATGTCATAATGTGAACCTGTATATTTTCGGTTCCTTCAGAGAGGACCTATTTAAACATATATTTATTTTCCAATGCTGTAATATTTTTCTTTTTTTCTATTCCTAGCTGGCATGTTGGGTTTATATAATGTTGGAAATTGTGGAGCGACTCCTGTGCTTCTGCCTCCGGGACCTGTGCGAAGATATTTTATTGCTGCAGAGAAAGTGCTCTGGAACTATGCACCAAAGAACTATGACATGTTCGCCCACAGGCCTTTAGATGACCCAGAGAGGTAAATTGCCTAAAATATTTGTCATGTCTCTGTTCACTTTAAATTGTGAAATTTTATGTTGAACCATATAAAAAATGATTTCTGTACAGCACCTGCCTTCAGTGCAGCTTGTGAAAACAGTCAATGAAGACAAATATTCTAAGAAAAGCTGCGGAAAGAAGGTACTTCTTCTAGCCTTGGTTCACACTGGATCCTACCTTGAAATCGTGCAACTTCACTTGAAGTCACATGATTTAAAAGTCTGATGGCAGTGCAACTTGGGGTACGATTTGATAGAGATCTGTGCAACAGATGTCTATGCAAGTTGCACCCCAAATCTGAAAAAGTAGTGCAGGAACTACTTCTCTAATTGGTGTTTATATAATGTTGGAAATTGTGGAGCGACTCCTGTGCCTCTGCCTCCGGGATCTGTGCGAAGATATTTTATTGCTGCAGAGAAAGTGCTCTGGAACTATGCACCAAAGAACTATGACATGTTCGCCAACAGGCCTTTAGATGACCCAGAGAACTTACATTCATACATACACATACTAGGGCCAATTTAGACAGGATCCAATTAACCTACCAGCATGTCTTTAGAGTGTGGGAGGAAACCGGAGTACCCAGAGGAAACCCACTCAGCCACAGGGAGAACATGCAAACTCCAGGCAGGTGGTGCTGTAGTTGGGATTTGAATCATCGACACTAGTACTGCCAAGTGGAAGTGCTAACCATTTAGCCACTGTGCTGCCCCACAGCGCAGTGTTGAATAAATGCCAAGAAAAGAGAGCCGTAAACCAGGTTAATTCAGCCATGCAATCCATCTACTGATGCGTTTCACCCTCACAGGCTTGATGTTAGAGACTATCTCTATGATTATGTCTGTCATTATGGTCAGAGAGAGGACTTAACCCAGCTATAGATTTTCTTTCAACCTGTGGTTACAGGAAAGAAAATTGCTAGATTCCCCCAACAACATAGCCAGTGTTGATGGGGGAATCCCCATCTGAGCTATTGTGTTCTACAAGCTTGGGGGGGGGCGTCCCAACCGAGAGGACACACAGTGACTATTGCTAGTGGCTTTAGCCCCTGGCAATATTCACACGACACATCTGTCAGGCTGGTGCAATCAGCCCGCCTATACATGGTTTGAATCATCTATGGCTGGCTTAAGGCAGGCCACAGATCGGCCGGATTTTCGGCAGATTAACGAAAAATCGGTTGGCCCCTTTGCCGATGCTGCCACCAATGTCCGTTTTTCATGGATTTTCCAGCATGACCGATAGAAATGAATGTGAAGATCCGTGAAAAACAGCTGACGGGCTCGCCCCAATAACGGCGTGAATATTTTTTTTCGTGCGGACAAAAATTCAGCCAATAAAGACCCGTCTATGGCCTGCATTATTGTGTGGATTGCATGGCTGAATAAACCTTTGGAACCTGGTGATGTTATCAGTCTGCAGCTTTGTTTTCTTGGCAAGGTATTTGTAGAGCACAGACAACTTATATACTTCACATCAGTCCCTGCCCTCGAGGAGCTTACAATCTCAGATCCCTATCTGTCATTCATACAAACACTTATCAGGGCTAATTTAGATACGAGCCAATCAACCTACAAGCATGTGGGCGGTAAACTCATGCAAGCAGAGAGAGAATATGCAAACTTCATGTAGTATCCATTCCTGGCTGGAAGTCAAACCGAGGACCCCAGGAAGAGCCAACCACTAAGCCACTGTGCTGTTCCTTTAGAGCAGTGGTTCTCAACCTTCCTAATGCCGCGACCCTTTAATACAGTTCCTCCTGTTGTGGTGACCCCCAACCATAAAATTATTTTCGTTGCTATTTCATAGCTGTAATTTTGCTACTATTATGAATCGAAATGTAAATATCTGATATGCAGAATGTATTTTCATTGTTACAAATTGAACATAATTAAAGCATAATGATTAATCACAAAAACAATATGTAATTATATATTGTGAAATCTTTATTTCTAATGACAAATAAATGAAATTTTGTATTCACATCAACCACAGCTGAATTTAAAAAGACCGATCAGCATCCAGATTAAGTTCCCATGGTACAGATATTTTTTTTTGCAGTAGTTGATTTTACAGTACATGATTTTACATTTACCCAGGAATTATAATTCATGAAGTGTTGTTTTACCTCCAATACTGCTGCTTTCAACACAGTAGCTGCTTTCTACACAGTAGCTGCTTTCAACACAGTAGCTGCTTTCAACACAGTAGCTGCTTTTAACAGAGTAGCTGCTTTCAACACAGCAGCTGCTTTCTACACAGTAGCTGCTCTTTACACATGTGTGACTGGTCCACATAAGTACATTATGGTGCCAACCCTGTCACATACACCTGTATTTGTACGGGGTGTATGTGATGGGGTTGGCGCGATGATGTCATCACGCCGAGTACTTGTATGTGGGCGTATCTGCATGTGGCCTGGAGACAGATAGAGGAGCATATCTCGGTTCCTAAGACCATCGGAAATATGTGTTTTCCCATGGTCTTAGGCGACCCCTGTGAAAGGGTCGTTCGACCCCCAAAGGGGTCACGACCCACAGGTTGAGAACCGCTGCTTTAGAGGCCCTGGATATTTACCATGTATATAGTAATTAAATTCACAGAAATAGATATGCAGCAGTCCTGCAGGGTGTCTGTATATGGCTTTGCAGCCTAATAAGTATTGTTTGTAATTTACTCAAATCTGCAGAAGAGCTGGCCAAAATTCATCCACAGCGATGTGAAAGACTCAATGCCAGTTATCGCAATTGCAGTTGTTGCCGCCAAGGGTGACACAACCAGTTATTGGATTTAGGGGGCAATTACTTTTTCACAGAGGGCCAGGCAGGTTTGGACAGCATTTTCTCTTAATAAATGAAATCATCATTTAAAAACTGCATTTCGTATTTACTTTGCGTAATATTAAACTTGTTTGCTAATCTGAATTATTTAAGTATGACAAAAATGAAAAATGAAAAAAATAGGAAGGGGGCAAATACTTTTTCACAGCACTGTATGCCATGATCTGGATATGTGAAGACTATAGGTGCATGTTTATTCTATGTCATTTGTATTTGTTTGTTTCCTTTTTAAATTTCAGACCTTATATATTTAGACAATCCCCATATAAAGATGGATGGCATACTTTAGTCTTTGCATTGGAATTCATTTCAAGTTGGGTTGGCTTTGTACACTGTTTTTGGTATTGTGACTGTCATTCTGTAAAGCTGTCCACGTGTGTGCATTAATAAAGACCATTGTTATAAATATAAAACGTATAGTACATCACTACATAGAAAAAGTTACAGCCAATGATCAAGGGTACACTACATGCAAATAATAACAATCAGTTACATTAGGGGAATTAAGGGCTACAGTCATACCTCTAATAACTTTACCATATACTATTATTTAATATTTATTTCAGGTACTTATATAGAGCCATCAATCCATTGTTTTAAATATTCCTTTAACTAAGTTGTGTCGGAACCCTGGCTTAGGTGAAATTCTAGTAAATAGTTTATTTAAAACAGAACTGTGTCCCTATGTATACATGCATTTTTTTCAGAAACTGATGGCAAAAAAATGTACATAGGGCCCCTTTCACACAAGCAGACCAATGGGGTCCGCCGATCCGTTTTTCAGGCGAACCCAATCGGTCCATCCATAGACTTCTATGGATCGGCGGGTGTCAGTGGACAATAGTCCTCTGACAACCTCCGGCATCCAATCCGATCCTGTATGCAAAAAACAGGCTGACCCAATCTGTCCATCCATAGACTTCTATGGATTGGCAGGTGTCAGCAGGCAATAGTCCAGAGGATCGGATCAGATGACAATCGGGTGGAAACAGACAGGCTTATCCCCATCTGTCTGTTTTTGGAGCATGGGATCGGATGTCAGTGGGTGTCAGCAGACTATTGTCCTCTGGCACCCGCCAGTCCATAGAAGTCTATGGATGGACAGATTCGGTCCGCCTGTTTTTGGTGTACAGGGTCAGATTGGATGCCAACGGGTGTCAGAGGACTATTGTTCGCTGACACCTGCCAATCCTTAGACTTCTACACCCGCTGACATCCGTTCCTGTGCGCCAAAAACAGACAGATGGGGATCCATTCCCCATTCATCCAGTGGATCAGATCAGATGCTATTCAGGTGGAAACAGGCAGGTGGTCCATTTCCATCCGACTGTCCCATTAAAATCAGCGGGCATTGTCTGTGTCTGCTCTGCAGCAGCAAAGCGGACACAGACCTATCATCTGCCTGCTCAGCGGGGATCAGCGGAGAGAGTGAGCAGGCGGATCGTGCTGACGTATCCGCCCCGTCTGAAAGGGGCCTGAATGTCTTCCCAGTGGCTACATGTATATGTGTCTCAGGTGGTGGGGTGTTGGTATAGCAAGAGGTCTCTGACCTCTCCTTTGATCTGGTAGAACTGTCTAGCTTAGAAGTCACTGACTTCCTCCACCTCCCTCCTATCAGCTCTCTGCGAAAGGATCTACATGGACCTGTATCTCCTCCCAAGCCCACCCTGAATGTATTCTTTTGTGATGTCACTTCCCTCAGCTTTTAACCCCTCCCACTAGGAGAGGTGAGGAGCCTCAGAAGGACTAAGCAAGGTACAGTGACAGTTTAGGAATGCAATATAAGGAAGAATACTAAGCAAAATAATTTATTTGTAGGTAAGGAAATGGAAACAATGCTAACCATAATTACGTAGGTCAGGGGTGTCAAACTAGCGGGTGCCAACCTCCAGCTGTTGAGATACTACAAGTCTCATCATGCCTCTGCCTTTGGGACTCATGCTTGTAACTGTCAATCTTGCAATGCCTCATGGGACTTGTAGTTTGTCACCCATGACGTAGGTGCTGCATTCAACATATTTAGTTCTGCTTTAAATCTGCAGTTTTCATATGTTCAGTTTTTTTGTTTCTTTTTCTTTTAGTGATTCTGCAATCTTCTTTACAAAGAGCTCCAACAGGATTGGGGGGACTTACTGGAAGGTCCAATACACTGAATATACAGATGAAACATTTAATGTTAAAAAGACACTCACAGAAGATGAAGAACATCTTGGAATCTTGGGTATCAGTTGGCTTCTAATGAATGTTTCACCTACTTTGATTTATCATTGGTGGCAACAACACCAAGTGATCTTTACCCATTTAAAAGATTGCAAGCTCTTTGTAAGGTTGGGATTCCTAAAACGGTATTAAATCCAAAACCAAAAATGTATCATGTCACAGCTTACCAATTTTTAGATGTGATGACTGTATTCGTTTTCTCTTTTTTTATTTCACCGGATGATCGTACCAGTAATTCAGTTATTTTTCCACATCCTTTAAGGGCCCTTTCACACCGAATGCAGTGGAATGCAGTTGGCTACAGTTGAATGCATTGGACTGCACTCCAACTGCAGAGGCTATCTTATGGGCATAGTGCACACCACTGCAGGTCAATTCAGGAAAGTACAGCATAATGCATTTTTCCACATTGCAAATGCGCAAAATTTCATGCAAATGCACTGTAATGCATCACGGTGCATACAGAAGACCAAGTAAAGAAAGAAGAAGGAAGTGACCTTACATGACAAATACATATAGAAAAATGCGTGTCAAATTCATGTAAACACGCTTTAACTCCATGTACAACGCGTATTAACTGCATGTAAAATGGGCATCAAATGCACGCATAGGTACAAGAAAAAAACACGCAGTTACTTGCAGTTTCTCGTGTGAATGGGCCCTAACAGACCAAGTCTTACAGCAAATGTAGCAGCTAGAGACAAAACATGTATCACTGACAGGGGTGCTTACAACGATCAGCTTTTATTTATTTATGTAAAACATTTATCCCAAAAAAGAGAAAAAACTGTTGCTGTAACTACTTAGAAAGTGTTAGCTGGAGTTCATCTTCAATTTGTTTGTCAAGTCTGGTTAATACTACCCTCTCTCCAGGCTGCTGTCCAAAGGTGTCTGCTTTACTTCATCCAGAACAAAGCATAATACAGACATCCTAAAACAGGAATTGTGTTACTGGTAGGAACAACCAGGTGAAATGAAGGAAAAAAGCCTAAAAAAAGAAAACTAATGCAGCCATCACATCTAAGCATTGGTAAACTGCAATATATTACATTTTTGTTTTGGTTTTATTACTGCTTTAAGCTGGCTGTACACAATACAATTTCTCAATTTCAGCCCCCTGGACCAACTGAGAGCAGTCACGCGTTTCCCCCTTCCATGCTAAACAGCATGAATGGACAGATTTGCAATGCAGGCTATTGTTTTCTGACAGCCGTCACTCATGGCTGTCAAGATATCTAACATCAGAATATCTGCATCTGATTGAATACAGACCCCGTTCTGTCAACTTCCTACCTGGCCCCTTTGACACAAGTTGTATGAAAAGTTGAGTTTTGGCGAGTATGGTGGTGCTGAGACAGCCACCCATGGAACAAAACTTAGCAGATTCATAATGTGGGCATGGATGGCCTTACAGTGATCTCCTTGGAGAACTGTATTTAGCTTTTTGGAACATGAGAATGCCTCTGACACTCATGTGTAGAGTAAGCTCCACATATGATGTTAATGTATTATTGCATTGTTCTTCAGGCTTTCAAAGCTGGATCTGTGCAATGATCAATTTTAATTTGTGTATAACCTTTCCTAAATCCAATAAAACACATTGAATTTGGCAGATTCAACAGGAATCCCCTGATATACGATCTGTGTATGGCCAGCTTTAGTATTTAATGTTTAAAATTCTTTCCGTCTATCAGAGAAGATGTTCTCCCAGCTGGGCAGACCGGGTGCTTTTTGTGTTATTGTGTTTCCATGATACAATTGAATAAAAATGATTGACCAAGAAAGTAAAAGTAAAAGAAAACCCCAAATTTTGGGTTGTCCTCAGAAAAGTGTAAGTGGTGAAATCTTCCAATGGGAACACTAGTTCTGGTGACCTGGAGGTCCCCAAGAAATTCCCCTAATTTTCAGGGATTTCTTCTCACTTCCTGTTTGGCTATGGGACAGGAGGGGAAGGAAAATCTCTGCAATGGGACACAAATGGCGAAAAAAAAAACCTTGCTCTATCCAAAATGAAAAAAAATGTTTTGCCTATAGTTTTACTTTCTTCTACTTTATAAAACCCCATATCCCAGTTCATAGTTGACCTTGTTTATGAAGGAGACTGAGATAGATAGATAGATAGATAGATAGATAGATAGATAGACAGATAGATAGATAGATAGATAGATAGATAGATAGATAGATAGATAGATAGATACAGTAGATAGATCGCAGATAGCAAGTCTGTCAGATGTTTCTTTCTTTAGTCCCATGCATATAAATTGAACATTGATTGTTTTCCTCACTTTATTTTAGGTCCAGTGATTAAGGCTGAAGTTAGAGATACAATTGTCGTTGTGTTTAACAATATGGCTGACCAGAACTACAGCATCATGGCTCATGGAGTGTCTTTTAGTAAAGATTCAGAAGGTGCTCCATATGAGGATGGTAAGCTATTATATTATGTTCTGTGAAACCTACTACAAAAAAGGGAAAACATGAATGACTCACTATAGTTATGGTGATCACAAGGAACCAATAAACCCTTCACCAGAAATACTGTAAAATACGGCAAAGCCTTCTTAAAACAGAAGAAACTTTCTTATCACCTCCAAAGGGCTAAATCACTCCTCCCTGGAGCCTGGAAATTCAGCAGAGAGAGTCCCCAAGAAGCACATGAACTTCAATGGCATTCCAGTCTTAGTCCGTAGTGTTCAATATTGAGTTGGCCCACCCTTTGCAGCTATAACAGAAGGTTTTGGAGTGTGTCTATGGGAATGTTTGACCAGTGCATTTGTGAGGTCGGACACTGATGTAGGCCTGGCTCACAGTCTCCATTCTAATTCATCCCAAAGGTGTTCTATCGGGTTGAGGTCAGGACTTTGTGCAGGCCAGTCAAGTTCCTCCACCCCAAACTCACTCATCCATGTCTTTATGAACCTTGCTTTGTGCACTGGTGCGCAGTCATGTTGGAACAGGAACTGTTCCCACAACATTGGGAGCATGAAATTGTCCAACATGTCTTGGTATGCTGATGACTTAAGAGTTCCCTTCGCTGGAACCACCAAACCCAGACATGTCCATAGGATTGTCAGACAGAGAAGCATGATTCCTCACTCCAGAGAACACGTCTCCACTGCTCTCCATTGGTGGTCTGCTTTACACCACTGCATCCACACTTTGCATTGCTCTTGGAGAAGTAAGGTTTGGATGCAGCTGCCATGGAATTCCACAAAACAATCTATGCACTGTTGTGCTAATCTGAAGGCCACATGAAGTTTGGAGGTCTTCAGCTACTGACTCTGCAGACAGTTGGCAACTTCTGCAAACTGTGTGCTTCAACATGCGCTGACCCCGCTCTGTCATATTACGTGACCTACCACTTTGTGGCTGAGTTGTTGTTGTTCCCAGTTGCTTCCACTTTGTTGTAATACCACTAATAGTTGACCGTGGAATATTTAGTAGCAAGGAAATTTCACTGATGGACTTATTGCACAGGTGGCAACCTATCACAGTACCACGCTTGAATTCACTGAGCTCCTGAGAGAGACCCATTCTTTCACAAATGTTTGTAGAAGCAGTCTGCATGCCTCGGTGCTTGATTTTTTTTACACCTGTGGTCATGGAAGTGATTGGAACACCTGAAACCAATGATGTGGAGGGGTGTCCCAATATTTTTGCCAATATAGTGTACATTTTGATTCAGTTGACCTTTTACCTCTTCCTATCCACTCATTGCAAATAGACGGCAGATGGAAAGTTTTGCTGATGCGGACTAACTTACTTGTCCTGCACAGCCAGTCAATTAGCATTTTCCACATAACTTTCATTCACAGACAGAAATCAGACCTTGTACATTGGTTTTGTTATTTTATTGAGAGGATTCAACTTGGATAGGGTAAGGGGTGTAGGATGCCAAAGGGAACTGAACTCTGGGTACAACTTCCTGAACTATTCACATCTCCTCCTCTCTGACACACAGTCTGTGTTGGAGTGCTAGCCAGCAGCTCCAGTTGTACTACCCCAGAACTCTGCTTCACCCAGCAATCTGAAGGCTTTCTTCCTGAGCAGGGGATCTGGCTCCTGTTCCTTTAATTGTGTAACAGTCCCTAGCAGATGGCTAATCTGGTTTTCCACAAGAATGCTCCCTCCCCTATCTGCCCAGGGGTTACAGGTGTACTCACTCAGATCCTCTCCTTTACTGCTTGTGGAATGGCTGCTGCTACCAGTCCTATCAGCTGGACTGCTCCTTCCCTGCCATACAGATGGTTCTCTCTCAGGGGGCCAGTGAGTCCTGAGTTTTCCTCCTTTCCAACGCCAGGCTCGCAGGCAGGCCCCATCCCACCAGGCCTGCTGGCAGCCTTCCACCACAACCTCACATCTTCCTCTCTCCTTCTTCCACCCAACTCTCTCCTGCTACTGAGCAGGCTCCAACACATTTAGGGGAGTCCAGCCCCCTGCCAAGTCTTCTGTTGGGGACTGGCTAAGGTCCCTCAAAGTGCAGCCAACCACTCCTCAGATCCACCCCACTGCCTTCAAGGCCCTCCTCTGAAAGTCTCAGAGCAGGGAGAAATGCCAGAGGGGCTGGCCTGCAGAGTCTCTCAATCCTGACCAAAGTTTGACCCCTCTGACCATCTCACTTGAGCTGCTAATCAGCTCCTCTCTAGTCATCAGGGTCTAGCTCCCCTTGCTGAACTAGGAGAGTGCTGCATAAAGATTGCTTCTCTCTGCTTTCAGTGTGAGAGCAGAGAGAAGCGATCCTGAAGCCTGTGAGTGGACAGCAGCCTGTCAGGCTGCTTGTGCACTCACAGACTGCTGTTTCAGCCATCCACAGTGTCCCACTTTGGTGCCCCAGTGTCCCTGATCAGTGCTCCAGTATAATCATAATAAATAATGCGGTCAGCTCCTGTCACCTGTCCCAGTGTGCACAAAAACACCCCCATACCAGTTTCCTGATAACAGCCATACCCCACACCAATGCTCTGATCACTGCTTTACCCCATACCAACCCCCTGATCCCTGCCATATGCCATACCAGCACCCTGATCACCGCCATGCCCCATACCAGCATCCTGATCACCCCATATGCTATACCGGTGTCCTGATCACCGCCATAGCTCAAACCAGTATTCTGATCACCACCATACCTCAAACCAGCGTTCTGATCACCGCCATACCCGTCAGTGTCCTGATCACCACCATACCCCATACTAGCATTCTGATCACCAACATCCCCCAAACCAGCATCCTGATCACCCCATATGCCATACCAGCATTCTGATCACCTCCATACCCCATACAAGCGTTCTGATCACTTCCATACCCCATACCAGTGTTCTGATCATTGCCATAACCCATACCAGTATCCTGATCACTGCCATATGTCATACTAGCGTCCAGCATTTTTGGGTCTCAACTGATCAATTTTCAAATATATATCCTATAGTTTATAGACTCTATATCTTCCACACAGACTAAATAATATACACTGTTTTGGGTTATTTTTACCCCATAAATGTAGCAGAATACATTTTGGCCTAAATTTATGAAGAAAAATTATTTATTTGCAAATTTTTATAACAAAAATTAAGCAAAAAAAATGTTTTTTTAAATTTTCGATATTTTTTCATTTATATAGCAAAAAATAAAAAGATGAAATGATCAGATGCCACTAAAAGAAAGCGCTATCTGTCTCAAAAAATAACAATTTCACACGGGTACATGTTGCATGACTGAGTAATTGGCACCAGGGGCGGACTGACCATTTGGAAACTCGGGCATAGCCCGAGGGCCTGGGGTCAGTAGGGGGCCCCATGAGATGCCCCTGGTACCTTTTTCATAGGCTTTTTTGAGTTTGGGCAAGGACACAGGGGCCCCATGATCCCCTATTGCCCAGGGGGCCCCATGAGTTCTGTTATGTGCACTCTCCACTACCTGTCTCTGCTCCTGAATAAATTCTTATTATTATACAGGATTTATATAGCACCAACAGATTGTGCAGAAATTGACAATATAAAGGAAGACAGTACAGTTACAATACAATTCAATCTCTTAGATTGTAAGCTCCCAGGATCAGGCCCTCCAACCCTCTTGTATTGAACTGTATTGTTGCTGTATTGTATCCCTTTATATTGTAAAGCGCTGAGCAAACTGTTGGCGCTATATAAATCCTGTATAATAATAATAATAGGGTTAGGAGGATCTTCCTCTTCAGAGCTTACAATTTAAGACCTCATGTACACAGGACGTTTTTCTAATTCTCTTAGAATTCTTTCTTCTTGGCAGCAGTTGTTTGGCAGAAGAAACACTTGATGCTTGTAAACTTGGGTAACATGTTTAGGCGCATTTAGGTACATCAGCTGCTTGGGCGTTATTTCATTTATTTGACCAGAATAATAATTTATCCTGACCATTGAAATGAGTAAAGTCCCAAGCACTAAATGCTCCTAGTACTTAGGTGCTTATAGCTTTTTCTACTTCTAAACTCCTCTAAACAGCTATGTGTGCATGGGCACATAGGCTAACATGCAGGGGTGTTTAGAGGCAGGAAAAAAAAAGTCAAACACCCCTAGGAGCAGCAGAAAACATGCCCATTGTGCACGAGGCCTAATTATTATACAGGATTTATAGTGCCAACAGTTTGTGCAGAATGTTACAATTTAACCCCTTGTCGCTAGCTCCTCCTGCCCCTTGAAAGTGTTTGTGATGCCGTGAGGTGGTACAGGGTTTAGGGTCATGTGACCACCCCGATTGGCTGTCACAGTGGTCACATGATTGCTACTCGCAATCGAGAGCTTTTTGTGAGATGCCAGTAACTGTGCAGGCGCATGTTTGTATCGGGTACATAAATATGCAGCCTCTCGACGTCAAGGCCCAGCCGACGAGAGACCGCATATTTGTGTGCTCTCGACGCCAAAGAATTAAAGGGTGATATACAATTACAATATATTTCAAGACCAGACAAGAAGGTTAGTAGGGCCCTAACGTTTCTGCAAATGGTGTTCATAGATGTTCATTGAGGCAACAAATTTCCATAAAATAGCAGAAAGCAGAAGGACCAGAGGCATTGAGTTAATATTAATGCTGCACTCTGGGTCCAGTTTTCATCTGCATTTCAGAAATGACAGCATAGAGGAATATATAATTCATGAAGCTTTCCTTCAATGATGTAACAATAATGTAACTACTAGTAAAGCCAAAGTGAAGGTTCTAATTTGAATGTTTTCTTTGGAAGGGAGCAGTAAGAAAGGAGGATCCCATGTTGGACCTGGGGAGACATTCACATACACCTGGAAAGTACTAGAAGAAAATGGACCTACAAACCGTGATCCTAACTGCCTGACTTACCTGTACTACTCTGCAGTTAACCCAACCAAGGACACTAATTCTGGACTAGTGGGACCTCTGCTGGTCTGTAAGAAAGGCTCTCTTCGTCCTGACAACACACAGGTACTGGGAATGAGGGTGCTGTGGGTTTAAAGCAAATTAAAAATAAATATCTTAGATGACTGGGGCTGGGAACAAGTCCTTGACCAAGACCAAGCTAAAGTATTTAACGTGTTGAGGACCTGGTTGTACTGTCTGGCAAAGATTCCTTGGGCAGCAGAATGGCTATACAGAGTTACATATTTTGGCAGATAGGATACTCTACAGTATATAGATACACTATATTGCCAAAAGTATTGGGACACCCCTCCAAATCATTGGATTCAGGTGTTCCAATCACCTGCATGGCCACAGATACTGTATATAAAATCAAGCACCGAGGCATAAAGACTGCTTCTACAAACATTTGTGAAAGAATGGGTCGCTCTCAGGAGCTCAGTAAATTCAAGCATGGTAGAGTGATAGGTTGCCACCTGTGCAATAAGTCCATCCGTGAAATTTCCTTGCTACTAAATATTCCACGGTCAACTGTTAGTGGTATTATAACAAAGTGGAAGCAACTGGGAACTGTCAAGGTCCTTCCTTTTCCCAGAGACTGTGCAGCTTCATGTGCTGGCGTCCATCTTGGGTTTCTGCTGAGCATGGTGGGAGTCTTTTATGCCTTCAGGTCTCTGAGGTCCATTCCCCAGAGGCGTGTGGCTGAGTACATATAAGCCTGTGATCCACACATGCTCTTTGCACTTGTGTCTTGTGTCTTGGTGTTGCTACAGCTCTGTGTATACTCTCGTGACTCTTCTGGTATCTGACTCAGCTTGTGACTAGACCATTCTCTGTGTTTTCCTTTGATCTGACCTTCCGTTGCTGAACCCGGCCCGTGACCTGTGATTCTTGTCTACTGCTCTGTACCGTTTTGTCCCGTTGTTGTCGACCCGGCCTGCCTGACTACGCTATTGTCATTCCTACCAGCTACACGCCATTGGCGGCGACCATTACTGCAGCCGGGGTGTCTCGGGGGCCGCGACCTGGTTCCTGGCTGCGTCAAGTCCATCCCCACCATCAGGGGCCCTGGTGAAGGGCAGCCTGGGACTTAGACTCCGCACCCTGAATGACTTCGGTCTGTTGGTGGTGGTTGTCATCAGTCAGTGCGTTACCCTGCTACTAGGCCTACCTGTCCGTTCCACAGCCCTGCCCTGACAGGAACAACAGCAACTCAGCTACAAAGTGGTAGGCCATATAAAATGACAAAGTGGGGTCAGTGCATGCAGAACTGCACAGTTCGCAGAAGTTGCCAACTCTCTGCAGAGTCAATAACTAAAGACCTCCAAACTTCATGTGGTTTTCAGATTAGCACAACAGTGCATAGAGAACTTCATAGAATGGATTTCCATGGTCAAGCAGCTGCATCCAAGCCTTACATCACCAAGTGCCAGATGCAGTGGTGTAAAGCATGCCACCACTGGACTCTAGAGCAGTGGAGATGTGTTCTGTGAAGTGAGGAATCACGCTTCTCTGGCAATCCGATGGATGTGTCTGATTTTGGCAGTTGCCAGGACAAATGTACTTGCCAGACTGCATTGTGCCAAGTGTAAAGATTGGTGGAGGAGGATTATGGTGTGGGGTTGGTTTTCAGGGGTTGGCCTTGGCCCCTTAGTTCCAGTGAAGAGAACTCATAAGGGCTTTAGAAAACAAATGTGCCTGTAAATGCAGAGTTCAAGCGGGAAAGTAACTATAGCATAGTGTAGCTATAGGCAAAAATAGATTAAAAGAAAATTTAATTTGGGATGTATAGTATGTAAAAAAACTATGGGATAAGTAAGGGTAGATTTAGATGTGATTATCTTGCCTGTGAAGCCTGATCTGCATTGGGATCGAACTCCAGATGCTACTGATAGGCGGTGAGGAAGAGATGCGATGCCTCCCCACCGGCTGTTTTAAGTGCTGCACAAACTGTTGGCGCTATATAAATCTTGTATAATAATAATATTATTTCTGTCGACAATCGTGCCGCAACCATATGCATTGCACGCGGTTGCAGGGCATTTGTGGAGCTTCACCATTGATTTGCATGGGCAGTGCTCAGAGGGCTTTCCATCTGCCGAACGGTCCATGTCAGGTCAACACTGCTGTGGTTGTGCAGCAATGCATCACGACCATGGTTTGAAAAAAATCCCCGTCCGCTGCTTACTGAAGCTTAAGGAGGGGGGCAATTGGTAGGCAAGAAAACACGGCTCAACCGCACATTGTTGCCACCCTCCAACTGCTCGTCTAAGCAAGGCCTAAAAGTCACAGTTCTGTTGACATTAACCCAAACTGTTGAGTGTGCATTCTCACAGATTATGAACAAAATTTTGTGGACTCCTAAACTTCAACAATAAAACTTATTGAACATCCTCTGTGCAAACCATAAACATTAATATGGAGTTGGCTTTCGTTTGTGGCTAGAACAGCATCCACCTTTCTTTTCAAGTTGTACCTGTTCAGCCAAAATAACATTTGTGAGGTCAGGTATTGATGTTGGATGAAAAGACCTGCCTCATATTGTCATTCTAATTCATCCTTAAAGTGGAGCTCCACCCAAAAGGGGGAAGTCCCGCTTTAAGCCTTTGTTCCCCGCTCCCCATTAAGGATTGGCACCTTTGGGGGGGAGAGGGTAACTGAATTTGACAGGTACCCGCTCCCACTTTTGCTGCAATTGCGTAGGGGATCGGAAGCGGAAGTCGTCCTCTTCCCCTCCCTCCCTGTATTCTTCTTGGATATGTGACAGGTCCCAGAAGACTATAGGGCCATTCAAAAAGTGCAGCACTATTTGCGCATGCGCAGTGGGCACCCGGCTGTGAATCTGCAAGCTATCACAGCCGGGTGCCCACACCGAAGATGCCGGCGCCAGGGAGAGAAGCCGGCCGGTGAAACCAGCCGTGGTGAGGACACCGCTGGACCGAGGGACGGGTAAGTGGCTGTACTTTAAAAACCAGCAGTTACAGTTTTTGTAGTTGCTGACTTTTATTTACTTTTTTTTTTCAAGTGTTACTCCGCTTTAAGAATTGAGGTCAGGGCTTTGTGCAGACCAGTTAATTTTCTCCACACCAAAGTTGTCAAATCATGACTGTGTTCTGTCCCCACATGAAGGCGAATGAAGGTATAACTGATAATGGCTGTGTAACTTCCTACCTTCATATCCAAGCAGTGGAGCAGACCGGATCGGCAGATGCTCAGGTTAAACGGATCCAAACGTATACACGGAAATGAAATCAGCGTGGGTTTATTTGGTCCAAATACAGCGACAAACAGTGATACAATACTGTAATGTAGTAGAGGTATTCATGCTGTCCTGTAATATCTTTCCTGAGGCTAACTGCTGGTCAAAAACTGATGCCTTCACAAGCCCAGGGTATTGAATGTCCTGTCACACAGCTATAAAGCACATAAAAATGGCTGCAGGAAGTGACCAGAACCAAGGCTTGCCTAAAACCACGCCCAGCAGAGAAAACACTTATTAGCTATAACAGGGGCATGCAGCATGCAAATTCTGGCCAGCAGATGGCAGCAACAGATCAAGACATAGAAACAAACATGGTGAAATAAGAATTGGTGATACAATGCACAGTTAAATAACAAATATGACGAATGTCCATAAAATACAAAACAACCTGTAACAAAGAACATGTTAGAATGCAATAAACATAACAATATAGTAGATTCCGAGTTGGAATAGAGAAGAACCACAAAGTTCAAGTTCAGTAGAGTTCACCCAGCAGGAATGTTCTCGATGGGTAGTATCAAAATGAGTTTGTTAATTGGCCTTGCGAACATTTTAAGCTCACCCTTTCTGAAGATCTTCAACTCCACTTTACGGACCTTGCCATCCTTGCTAGGAAGCACTTTTGTAATTAGTCCCATAGGCCAGTCAATCCGCACGGTATGTTGCTCCTTCATTAACACGAGGTCACCTTCTTTTAGGTTTGGTTTGTGGTGTTGCCACTTTCTTCTTCCTTGAAGAATATTAAGATACTCCTTTCGCCACCTGTTCCAGAAGTAATCAGCTAGGTATTGTACACGTTTCCATTGTTTTTGGTAGATATTCGCATGAGTAAATTCTCCACTAGGTATTAGCGTAATCTCAGTTTTTTGGGTAAGTAGGATAGCTGGAGTCAGTACGGCTGGTGTTTCAGGATCCATAGATACTGGCACGAGGGGTCTAGAATTGATGATGGCTGAAACTTCAGCGAAAAGGGTGACTAGAGTCTCATGTGTGAGTCTTGAAGAGTTTACATCCATCAACATAGAATTCAAGATGTTGCGTGATATTCCGATCATTCTCTCCCAGGAGCCCCCCATGTGGGAACTATGAGGAGGATTGAAAATCCAGGTGCAACCCCTTTCCGCCAAGTGATCTTGAATGGATTTGGTGTCTATGTTCAGTTCTCTACAGGCTCCAATGAAGTTGCTTCCACGGTCAGACCTCAACTGTTTCACTGGTCCTCTGATTGCGAAGAACCGTCTTTAAGGCATTAAAAAGGCTGGATGTGTCCATGGATTCTATGACCTCTAAGTGAACGGCTCGCACACTCATGCAAGTAAATAGTACAGCCCAACGCTTACTGTTTGCGTGACCGCCACGGGTCCTGCGTGCAGACACCATCCATGGCCCGAAGACGTCTAGGCCAACGTAGGTGAAAGGCGGCTCTGTACATAGTCTGTCCGCAGGCAAATCAGCCATTTGTTGGTGTAGTTGTTTTCCTCTAGCTTTGCGACAGTGAACACAGTCATGCAATACTTGGGCCACACGTCTTTTCATACCTATAATCCAAAGGCCAGCAGACCGTAACTTGCCCTCAGTGATTTGCCTGCCCTGGTGTTCAGTCTTTTTGTGGTAGTGTCGAATCAGCAAGACGGTGATCTGGTGTTTGCTGGGAATGATGAGAGGATTTTGTTCTGAAACTCTTAGGTGGGCTTGATTCAAACGACCACCAACTCTGAGCAAGCCAAAACTGTCAATAACTGGATTTAAGTTGGCAAGAGGGTTTTTAATTGGAATCTGCTGTTTGTTATACAAGCACTTCCATTCTACATTGAATTCCTCTTGTTGGACGTGACGTATTATGAGGGACTCACTATGAGAGATGTTTTCCGCAGAGAAGGGTTTATGGCAGACGTGCCAACGTGACAATCCTTATCTTTGTGAGTATTGTGATAACATTTTGCAATGTGCACTAACCTTGCGATAGTCCTGACGAGTCTCATCCAACTAGAGAAACGTTCAAAGCGCTGGCAACCGAGGCTGCAGGTTTGCTTTGTTCCAGTGATCAATACACTAACTTCAGCGCGGATTTCTGGATCATTATCCGGATCCTGGATGCTGAAAACTTCCTGTACACATTCGTCCGCCTGTCCTAGCAGAAACTCCGGACCTGTAAGCCCAGTAGAGTTAGTAAATGAACCTACAGACATAGGTCTAGTGGCATGATCTGCTGGATTAGGTTCAGATGGTACATAGTACCATTGTTCAGGTTTGGAGGACCTCCTGATTCTCTCTATGCGGTTACTGACGTACACATAAAATCGTCTCGTCTGATTGTGGATGTAACCTAAAACGACCTTACCGTCCGTGTAATACTGAGCTTCATTTATGTTGACACCTAGTTC
This sequence comes from Staurois parvus, assembly GCF_062004578.1. Lineage (NCBI taxonomy): Eukaryota > Metazoa > Chordata > Amphibia > Anura > Ranidae > Staurois > Staurois parvus. Next base: position 1,395,555 of record NW_028318654.1, on the reverse strand, counting down.
TTCTTGTATGAAGTCTGCAATCTCCACTGCTAACACAGTCCCACAGAGTTCAAGTCTGGGAATAGTATGATCAGGCTTGGGAGCTAACTTAGCCTTACCAAAGACGAATCCAACGTGATTTTGCTTGTTGGGTTCTGTGACCTTCAGATAGGCGACCGCTGCTATGGCCTCTGTGGAGGCGTCCGAGAACACGTGGAGTTCCTTCTTTATGCTATAAGTAAGTGAGGTTTTAATATAGCATCTTGGGATGTGGATCTCATCCAAAGCACACAAAGATTGCTTCCAGGCTTCCCATTTTTGCTCTTTATCGGAGGGAAGTGGGGTATCCCAATCCTTGATGGTTTCAGAAAGCTGTCTCAGTAGGGATTTACCTTGTATGGCGATGGGCGCTACAAATCCCAGCGGATCAAATAGGCTGTTTACCACTGATAAGACACCACGTTTTGTGAATGGCTTGTCTGCACAACTTATTTGAAAACCGAAGGAGTCAGCCGAGAGATCCCATTTGAGGCCCAAGCTCCTCTGCACAGGTGGACTGTCCAGTCTCAGTTTAATGTCTTTGAATCCAGGTGCATGATCACCTCGCTCGAAGGCTCTCATTACGGTTAGGCTGTTTGAAGCAATTTTGTGTAGTCTAAGTTTAGCTTGGTACAACATATTTTGAGTCCTTTTGAGCAGATCGATAGCCGCTTCTTCAGTTGGTAGCGATTTGAGCCCGTCATCCACGTAGAAGCCCGTCATCCACGTATCCACTCTAATGCAGTTCTCCGAAGCCCGTAAGTCGCTACGGCTGGTGAAGGGCTGTTTCCAAACACATGTACCCTCATACGATACTCCATCATCTCTGCGTTGGTGTCATTGTCCTTGTACCACAGGAACCTGAGGAAATTCCGGTGGTCCTCTCGGACTACAAAACAATGGAACATCTGTTCAATGTCAGCAGTGATGGCGACAAGCTCTTTCCTGAATCTCATCAGCACTCCGACTAGGTTATTAGTCAGATTAGGACCTGTGAGAAGAATATCGTTAAGAGATACACCTTGATGTTTGGCGCTTGAATCAAAGACAACCCTAATTTGATTAGGTTTTCGTGGATGATATATTCCGAATGAAGGCAAGTACCAGCATTCGTCGTTCTTCCTTAAGGATGGAGCTGGTTCTGCATGGTTGTTACGGAATATTTTATCCATAAAGGCAACGATGTGTTCTCTCATTTCAGGCTTGCTGTTCATGGTACGCTGAAGAGAGTTAAATCTAGACAGAGCTTGTTCCCGGTTGTTCGGGAGTCTTACCCTGGTAGCTCGGAAGGGTAATGGAGAAACCCAGTGATTGGTTTCGTCTTTAAAGAACTCACTGTCCATTATCTCGACAAATTCTCTGTCCTCTACTGACAAGGCTACTTTATCGTCGTCCTTGGTTGTATGAAAGACTGATCTCCCCAAGTTGTCGGCAAAGAGGGGAGTAATGACGTCAGGTAGTTGTACGAGGCCTGGAGACTTCTCTTTCACCTCATAGTGATGAGGACACGGCTTAATGCAAGTTGTGCGTCCATCTGCACGCACGTACGTTTTGAAGGAGTCGATTTTTGGTTGATTTAAGCATACATTTCCTATGATTACCCATCCCAAGTCCAGTCTCTGGGCATATGGCGCATAGTCAGGACCATTACACTGTTGACGCACCTTGTGTACCCTTAGATTGTCTCTGCCGAGCAGGAGTAGAATCTCGGCGTTGATGTCCATAGGTGGGATAACGTTGGCTAGGTGCCTTAGGTGAGGTTGGTGAAATGCAGCTTCTGGGGTAGGAATCTCATCCCTATGGTTGGGTATTTGATCACATTCGATCAGCCTCGGTAAGGGTATTTCCGTATCCCCACTGACAGGAGAGGCGATGAATCCTTGTGCCCTTCTGCCGCTAGTCTCTATGCGGCCCGAGCAGGTGTTTAAAGTATAGGGTTCGGATGGTCCCTTTATTCCAAAGGCTTCAAAGAATTTAGGACCTGCTAGGGACTGGTTGCTTTGGTCGTCGATGATGGCATACATTTTTACTGCCTTTTCTGGTAGTCCCTCTGGGTAGACCTTGATTAGGCATATTTGGGCACAACATTTCTCACACTGGCCCTCCCCACATACATCCAAGCATGAGCAGGAAACAGCAGTCGCTGCATTAGCGTAATTTTGGGGCTCCCCGCCATGACTTGGAGCAGGACTGGTGGTGATGGCAGTGGGTGAATCTCTGGAGAGTGGGATTGGATGCATAGCTGAGGCATGCCTTTCACTATGACACTCCTCACACTTGATGACAGATTTACAGTCCTTAGCCATGTGTTCCAATGAAGCGCAGCATCTGAAACATACCCCAAGCTCGGTGAGGATTTTCTTGCGCTCCTGTATGGTTTTGGATCTAAACCCTCTACATTTGTTCAGAGAGTGTGGTTTTTTATGAATGGGACATTCACGATTGAAGGTCTTATCTCCTGATGAGGTAGTGTACTGTTTACCCGTGGGTACTACAGGAGATGGTAGGTTAGTCTTTCTAACACTCACGCTGCTCTTGAAGTCTCTGTGTTTATGCATGACGCTTTCATACCTTGGTGATGATGTCGCTGAAGCAGTAGTGTTGAACTCCAGGAAGTCGAGGCTGGGGTCATTCCTCATCTGGGACTGTTCATTGATAAATCTACAGAAGTGAATAAATGGGGGAAAGGTGATGTCATGCTCTCTTTTGTACCTTGAGACTGATGCCGCCCACTTTTCTTGCAGACTGTATGGTAGCTTCACGACAATCGGGTTCACTCCATGAGCTGTATCCAGGTAGCACAGCCCGGACAGACGAGGGTCACCCTTGGCAAGCTCCAGTTCCATGAGCAGATCACTTAAATCCTGAAGCTTCTGGACATCCTTGAGATTGATCCTTGGAACGTTCTGCAGTCTCTTGAATAGGGCCTTCTCTATTGCTTCTGCACTGCTGAAGGTACGTTCAAGTCTCTGCCAGGCAGCAGCTAGACCTGCTTCTGCTTGTCCCACGTAGACAGTTCTGAGGCTCTTGACACAATTTGTGGAGCCTGGGCCCAGCCATTTGATCAAGAGGTCAAACTCCTGCTCTGCGGTTAGGTTGAGGTTAGCGATGGCGGCCTTGAAGGTTGCCTTCCAAGCTCTGTAGCTCTCTGCACAGTCATCAAATTTTGAGAGACTGGTGTTGATTAGCTCTCTGCTGACCATAAACCTGGCAAACTCAGACATATCTGATTTCTCACTGCTTGTTGCCATGACGACTTGTGATGCCCCTGGGGCGTATGGGCTGCCTGGCGTGAAGGGGTGAGATGCTTCCGGGTAGAATGATGTAGCTGCAGGGTTAAGCTTTCGTTTAGCCTCTGTATATTGTGATGACTGCTGCTTGAGCTGTGGAGGTAGGCCAGAAAACGCCTGATAGCGATCTTTCTGTAACAACCGTCCTTGAGAGGGCACTTCCGGGTAACGGTTATTAGGTTGCTCGGGTGCTGTGGGTGGCACTGGTACCGCAGGTAGAGCTGACTTGGAGGTTTCAGTCTTCTCGGCTTGGACGGTACTGCAAACTGGGGGTGGCGCAGATACCTGATTCAGTACATAGTCACTGGTGCGATCAACTGGATCATCTATCTCCTGTGGTAGCGAGCAGACTGGATCAAGACCTTGGCTCAATGCTTGCTCAAGTAGTCTTACTTTAGCTAATGCAATTTCCTCCTGCATCTCTGATTCGAAAGTCTTTATTCGAGCCTCTGCTTCTGCCCTCTTGGCCTCTGCTTCTACCTCTGCCCTCTTGGCCTCTGCTCTTGCAAGAGCTTCTTTTTCTGTGAAGGAGCGTCTCTCTTTGGATTGCTCTGCGTTTATGCGGGCCTCTAGTAATCTGTCGCTCAAGGATGAGCTTCTTGAGCACGATGATTTGTATGACCGAGAGGAATGTTTAGATGAATTTGATCTGTGTGATCTAGTTTCTTGCAAATGCGAGATACGGAGTTCCGCTTTACCTTTAACATCCAGCACCATGATGTCTCTTTGTCTGGCTATTGATTCTGCCTTGCTCAGTTCTGATAGGGCTTCATCGATATTAGAGTCTTTTAGAAAGGTTATATACCTTGTGGACAGTCTCTTGTATCTTTCTTGAGCTGTGTCCAGCCACCCGATGGCAACTTGTAAGCTTGTGGCATCACCTGAGGAGGATTTAAGTCCGGACATGAGGGAGGAAACTCGTTCCCATTGTTCCTCCAGGTTATCACATAGCTCATCCTTTGTGGTGTGATAATTTTCAATGACCTTTACTGTCGGTTTGAGAGAGCGTCTTGGTCGCACGACTTGTTCTGCTGGAAGTGTGGATTCTGTTCCCTGCCCTTCATAATGATCAGTATCAGGTTGCATTTGCTTTATTTCATCACTGGGGAACTGTGCAAAGTCCTTTTCGGCCATTTTGACTTAAGGTGCGCTGTCTCTTTAAGAAAATGAACTTTTGAATTGGACGCTGAAAATCGCCGTACAGCTCCGATAGGGCACCTTAACAAAAGTTCTAAGATATTTAGAATGAATTGCGGGGTTTTGCGGCGGCCACAGCAGTGTAAGGAACATGCATAAACAGTACTTCTGTTATGCGAGCAAAAGTTAATATAGGACTTTAGGAATGGCTTGGCGAGTTGTGGAGGACTTCCAGGCGAGAGTATAGATACTGCGTATGTGCAGTGCTTCCGCATAGGCTTGTGGAACATGCACTGTAGCCGAGCAGATTTGCTGCAAGTGGGCCTGTTGCTAGGGAGATTCCTGAGTGTGGTACTGGACTCTGAGGGAATCTGTAGCGGGGTATGGACTTTAAGGCAGTTTTTGACTGTTCTGTCCCCACATGAAGGCGAATGAAGGTATAACTGATAATGGCTGTGTAACTTCCTACCTTCGTATCCAAGCAGTGGAGCAGACCGGATCGGCAGATGCTCAGGTTAAACGGATCCAAACGTATACACGGAAATGAAATCAGCGTGGGTTTATTTGGTCCAAATACAGCGACAAACAGTGATACAATACTGTAATGTAGTAGAGGTATTCATGCTGTCCTGTAATATCTTTCCTGAGGCTAACTGCTGGTCAAAAAACTGATGCCTTCACAAGCCCAGGGTATTGAATGTCCTGTCACACAGCTATAAAGCACATAAAAATGGCTGCAGGAAGTGACCAGAACCAAGGCTTGCCTAAAACCACGCCCAGCAGAGAAAACACTTACTAGCTATAACATGGGCATGCAGCATGCAAATTCTGGCCAGCAGATGGCAGCAACAGATCAAGACATAGAAACAAACATGGTGAAATAAGAATTGGTGATACAATGCACAGTTAAATAACAAATATGAGGGGAACAGCACAGACTGAATGATGACTCATGGAACTGGCTTTGTGCACAGGGGTACAGTCAAGCTGAAACAGAAAAAAGCTTTCTTCAAATTGTTACCACAAGGATGGAACCATAACATTTTCAGAAACATCTGTGTATGGTGTACCATTCACTGAAAACACATGAACTCAATAGATTGGAAAGGTGTCCAAACACTTTTGGCCATACAATGTGGATGTGATAGGTATCTACATACTTGAGGCTATATATTTTCATTACACAACCCCTTTAAAAAATACCTATGCTAAGCAATCTGTACCATGCCCAAGCATGTTATTCCCCAAAGTCCAGTTTGTTTGACTAGTGTGATTGCTCCATACGCTGCTTTGCCTGGATCAGCATACTGTGCCTTCACCCACTTGAAGAGGAGGGCTCAGGCACAGCTCAGTTGGACTTGCCAGGGTACGCATATCTGTGGAAGAGGTGATGATGATAATGTAAGCATGCTCTGGCCCAGTACAATGAGAGCACAAGCCAGTGGGGGAGAGGGGAGGGGAGACAATATTACTTGGGACCTGTTCAAGCCAACCGTGCCTAGTGTGGGTACACCCTTAGAATGCAATTCCATACACATTTTTGTTGCTCTCCCTAGCTAACTTATAAAGAGACAGATGTTTTACATTTCTCTGCCTGTTCAGAACCAAGCAGAATTTAATCCTCTTGGTAGCCGTCAGCCTCTGCATAGCTACATATGTGCGGACACTGGCCGTAAAGAATTTTTTTGTCCATCAGCTTACAAAGAGTCAGGCAACCTATTAGCTAATGCACATGGGGGCTGCCAGGATGAAATTACTGTTGTTTACCGGCAGGCCATGCAGTGTAAAGCTTCCGAACTATGCGTCAGATGTTTTATCTTCATAAATTTGGTGAGGCAGGGTCATATGGAGTTTTGGACTTTATTAGTGCACTTATCCTTTGAAGCCTGGATTATGTAAACTAGCAGTTAAACATACCTATGTATACATTCAATCTATACTTATTAATTACACATGGCTTCTTTCTTCAAGGTCCAGACAGATAAAGAGTTTTATTTGCTGTTCACAATCTTTGATGAGAACCTCAGTTGGTATTTGGAAGAAAACATTGCCATAATTTCTGCAGACCCCGCAATCATCAACAGAGAAAATGAAGAGTTTCAGGAATCAAACCAAATGAACGGTAATGCACTTAATGGGGGGTTGGTTACAGACCAGAAAGAAAAAAAAATGCTTTTCCAGAAAAAGTGCGTGTATAAGCATAGGTGGATCTACCATCTGTGCAATGGGTGCAGACACAAAAGGGGCCTCTAAAGTCTGGCATCCATTACAGGTTGGGGCCACCCCAGGACCCCAGAGACTGACTTACTAATTTGGTAGATTGACCTCCACCTGATGGCGCCTGTATAGTTCCAGTGCCAATGTCACTGGGAAGTGCCAGCAACATTAGTTCCATTGTCTCTTTTGTAAGTCCTGCTTCAAGTAAGAAATCAAAAAACATCCTTTCCCACAAACCACCAATGTAAGGGGGTGCTACATAGCCCACCAATGTAATGGGGCACTACACTGCCCTGCCAATGCAAGGGGGTACTAAACTGATCATTAATGTAAGAGGGTACTATATTGTTCACCAGTGTAAGGGGGTACTACACTGACCACCAATGTAAGGGGATACTACACTGACCACCAATGTAAGGGGATACTACACTGACCACCAGTTTAAGGGTGTACTACACTGCCTGCCAATATAAGAGGGTACTACAATAACCACCAATGTAGGGGGTAATACACTGAACATCTATGTGAGGGGCCTATTTAAGGGGGTACTACACTGCCTGCCAATGTAAGGGAGTACTACACTGACCAACAATGTAAGGGGGTACTACACAGCCTGCCAATGTAAGGGGGTACTACACTGACCAATAATGTAAAGGGGTACTACACTGCCTGCCAATGTAAGGGGTACTACACTAACCACCATTGTAAGGGGTACGACACTGAACACCTATGTAAGGGGGTACTATACTGAACACCTATGTAAGGGGGTACTACACTGACCACCCATGTAAGGGGGTACTTTACTGACCACCCATGTAAGGGGGTACTGTACTGACCACCCATGTAAAGGGGTACTACACTGACCACCTATTTAAGGGGGTACTACACTGCCTGCCAATGTAAGGGGGGGGGGGGTTCTACACTGCCTTCCCTTACTGAATAACAGTGTACATGGGTACTACACTGCCCCCAAAGTAAGTTGGTACCACACTGACCAACAATGTACAGGTGTCCTTCTCCTACTGACTACCAATGTGTATCACACTGTGTACTACATAAAACACCAATTTAGGGAGCATTTATACTGATATATCAGGAGCATTGATAGAGAGTGTATAATATTTTTGTTATACTTGTGGTCAATGTAAATGCCTCATTATGGTGACCACCAATGCAATATAAACTTTGAAACTAATCCCAAGGAGGAGATTTACAAACACTGGAGCACTTAGAATCTGGTTCTAACGTCAGCTAGTTCAATGAAGCTTTGACAATAAAGCTTCTATGCAGATTTGCACCAGATTTTGTGCACACCAGTTTTAATAAATCTCCCCCCTAGTGTAATGAGGGGATTTAATTTTCTTGCTGGGTGATGAAATGTGTTATTATTAATTGATGGCATTATTTTTTATAGTGAGATACTGAACATTATATAGCATGATACGGTATAATGTGCAATTGCAAATTTATATAATTTTCTCTTGCAGTGTGTATGGTTTACCTAGGTGGCATGACCTATTAGGCTCAAGTCACTAACAGTTATTTTGATTTGATTTGATTCCATGATAATTTCCTCCTAAAAATATTTTAATAATATATTTTTTCTGGGTATTAGTTGAGCATTTACTTATGGAAAAGTTTTTTTCTTGTGAGGCTGAACTCACTTATCTTTAATTCATGCATTACTTTCCATGACAATAATTATTTTCAGCTCTCATTGCTTAAAACAAAAGTCATGGCAAATAATGACGATTGTAACTTATTTGGAGGGGCCCAAACGTCATTTCTGCACAGGGCTCACCTACGACTAGACACTGATGTGAACCTCTATTTCATTTATGACCATGGCCGAATTTACTTTCAGGAACAGTTGGTCCATGCCTGTAGGCAGAAAGGGCAAAGATGAAGCTTTTCTCCCGCGACTGAACAGATAACATATGTATGAAAGGGACCTGGCTCTTCTTCTTTTTCATTGCATGTAAATAATTGATTCCAAGGAGAAGGAACGTGCCGTCATTGAGTTCTTGACAAAGGAGGGGTACAGCCTGCATGCCTCCTTTGTCAAGAACTCAGTGACGCCATGTTGCATCTTCTTGGAGTCAATTATTTACCTGCGATGAAAAAAGAAGAGTTCCTCTACTAATATGTGAAATTTAAACAATCTATGTAAGTTAATAAAAAAGTTATGCCCACCTTATGCATTACTTTCTGTACACCCTTGTATTTTCAGATATGGACCACATGGCTTCTCTATAAGAAACAGACACTTTCTCCAAAAGACCAAAATACCCCTCAAGTCCTTCCCCTTTTATTGGCCAAATTTAAGGCCCCTTTCACACAAGCGGATCCTTCATTGCATCAGTTCAGTCAAAAAATGAAGGAAATTCAAATCAGTTTTTCATAAGGTTTTCATCAGTTTACCATCAGTTTTTACATCAGTTTTTTATATCAATGAGCAATGCGAAAACAGACCGTTTGTCCATTTACATCCATTTTTTCGTCCATTCAGTTTTTTTAAGGGAACAAAATTAGGGCTTTGATCAGTTTCAAAAAACGGAAGGTAACGGATGCAGATGTAAATAGATGTAAACGGATGATCATCTGCTTGCATCCATTTTTCCATAGAGATGCATTGATGCCCGTTTTTCATCTGTCAATTAATAAATGAAAAATGGACAAACTGCTTGTATGTGTGAAAGGGGCCTAGTAAAGATTCAAGTCCTTCAAACCAACAACCTTTATGGCTTTTCTACTCTGGAGTGGAGGCTTTCTCCTGTCCAATTCCATTACTCTTCCATCCCCCATTCATTGTTCACTTGCCTCCTCCCTCTGTTTTCTTTTGTTCTTTCTTTCTCCCTTCAATTAGGTCATCATAAGATACTCAGCATATTGTGCAGTGCCTTCTTGTCTTCAGTATACATCTCTAACCTCCACCTCACCAGATCTTAATGACCTTGTGAAAAAAAAAACAATGAAGACATCATACCTCAGATACCATAAGACCAGCCATGAGAGGATGGATCTTACTGTTCGCATTCACCAACCCATATTCAGTTAGGTCTTTAACTTTTCAATACTTCTTGTATCAGCAAATGGCATTTTGTACCTTTCATACTCTTGATGTGAAAAGTGTTTCTAGTTAACACTTATATAAAAGGCAGCCATGTTATCTTTGCTGATGTTCTTCCTAAAAAATACAATAAAAAACAAACAAACAATGGGATACCAAGTACCATGCATGTTGATGCATCATAAAGTTTGAACAGTTTGATTCTAAGCCAGATCTCCACAGCTGTCTTGGATCTCTCCAACACTGGCACACCGATGGCAAGATAAGAACCCAGCTGAATGCCAATCTACCCCTGTTACTAGAGTGAGTTTTCATATGCACCCTTAAAGAATCTATTGGATATTATTTCCCTGTGTGTATTGCCCTGTATATATCCTATATCTCCTATCTCTGATTACTAAAACTTTGTTACCGGCTTCACAAGAATAGTCTGTTTTTTCTTGCCATACCCTTGCTTCTTGACCTGCAACAGACCAGTCCAGCAAGTTCTGTTTCCTCCCCCACCACCATAAACTTTCCATCTGTATACAATATAAGGGAAATTCACTGCTGGTGTGCACAGCAAAATCTTAGCGACCCATTTAAATCTATGCATGTGCTTAGGGGTAATGTTTTTTTATAGCATTAGCAGATGTGTTGTCTCTCATCAGTCAGCGTTTCCTTTGAGTGTTGACTTGCGTTTCCAATGCTTTTTTGAATTAAAAATTTGGGGAGGATGGTGTTAACAGCCATTGACGAAGGCTTCTGAATACTTTTTGCCAACACATCACAATGCATGTTAAGTGAGTTTTGATGCCTTGCCATTGTCTTCTTTGGGTCTTCTGATGCACTATAAAAGCAAGATAATAAAAAAAAAGACATACCATGAAAAAAGAAAAAAAAAGAAGAAGAAGAAAAGCACCTCTTTCACAAGTTTCCGTTCCATTCATGGTTCCACTAGAAGCCTTTGGTTTTCCATCCTTCAACTACAGACTTAATATCTCTCTCTTCTGCCAAAAGTGGCAGTCTATCAACCGCTAATGTCTTTTGAGCAACTCTGAGTTTCTTTGCCTCCGACTCATACCATTTCTGAGATATATTCTCTGCTATTGACTTGTCTGTCCTCAAGTCTTTCTTCCTTATATGTCCAAATGGGCCTCAGAGCTTGACTGGGCTCTAACAGACAATGACTGGCAACTTTTTATCGATACTCATAAATTATCTATGGCTTGTTTCATTAACTATGTTCCACTATCTATGGCAATCTATGGTTTTTGCCACTCGAGAGCATAATTTCAAGTTACTTTCTAGGTGGTACCTCACTCTCTCCAAACATCACCGTACTTTCCCACCTCACTCTGATTCATGCTGGCGCTGCAGCTCTTCTCCGGTAACCCTGCCTTATATATGGTGGGTTTTCCTGCCGATTCAACAATAATGGGACCAGGTCCTTCACCTATATAACTTGTATGTTTGGTCATCATTGTCCAGTTCTCCTGCATTGGCCCTCCTTACCCTCATACCTCAATTGTTGTCTTGTACCAAAACTTCTCTTCGATTTTTTTATTTTTGTGATTAGGCAGCTAATACCTAAACACTGGACATTTCCTGTGTTACCTACATTCCCTGAATGGCTTGAGACTCTCAGTAATATCAGAAATCCAGACGGACCCTCTGCACATTGCTAATTACCCTTTCCAGTGAACATTGCAATAAAAATAGGGATTTTTTAGTTTACACATATTGCAATCCATGTTTAACCTGGCCAACTGCACCAAAGTAATCCCTGTATGGCCAGATGTGACTCCTTTAGCACCTGATAGATAAATGCATGTACAAGCTATTGGGATATGAACACAGGTATATCTTTTTTTTTCTCAATAATATTATGGAGGAGTTGGTGGCAATACGTAATGATGACACTTATGAAACACTTACTTCAGTCTGGCTGGCCTGGATAATATTCAAGGGCTCTCCCCAGTTCCATGCCTTTGTGGTTGACCCTCGCTGATTGCTGCCTCTCTGGCCTAGTCTACTAATACATATGAAGTGGTTTGGCTGCTCCTTTGGTTATGCTTGTTACCTCCTTGGGTTTCCCTGGGAGTTTTCCTTACAAGGTGAGATCCACTACCAATCTTGACTTCTCTATTCTCTCTTTTCTGTTCCCTTTGATCCTTCCTCTTTTTCCCCTTCTCTGTATCTTTTTCTTCTTTTCTTGTTATTATTGCAAAGAAAGCCTATTTGCATGGATGCCACAATTTTTCCCCTAACAGAGAATCTTGGTTTGTCCATCCTTCCCACATACCTGAGCTTCTTAGCACTCATATGCTTGTTTTTGGGATGTTTCTCCCTTCTTCGATACATTGCCAGCTCTTTACATTGAGATGCCATGATTCTGTTTATGTTTTTATTCCATGATATACCCATGGCGAATTGGCCATGTTTTTGCACTAATTTTTTTGTTGTTTTTGTCTTTCTGTTAATTCTCAATAAACATATATTTGTTTAAAAAAGAAAAGCACTGCCGTGTAGAGATGGGAACAGATTCCCAAAAGGTAGTTTGGGAAGAAAATATTGATAAATAGGAAATGATACACTATAGAAATACATTAGAAAATAATCTGAGTGTTGAGGGTTCATTCACATGGGTAGGTGTTTATATGCATTTCTAGGATATTTCTAGATGCATACAAATGCATATAATGATTGATTGTAAGCGGTATAATTCACACTGTGCATTTACTTTTGTTTAGATGCATTCAGTTTGGCATGTAAATTAGGTACATTTAGGCCCAATGCACCCCGGGTGTTTAGCTCTGGCATTTAGCAGCGGGTGAAGGGCACAGGGGCTCAGTCCAGCCTTGCCGCCAGTACCATAAAATTGAGAGGCTGATAGCCGCTGCGGTTGCGGTTGACGGTGCATGTAGCAGTATGAACGTTTAGGGCTGTTTGCCCTCAGGAATTCAAGCAGACTGCACTCCACGCATTCATCCCTGGACATATATGTCCTAAATGAATGTATCACTGAGTGCATCATCCAACACCTGTCAGCCTCTCATTGAGATTTGATAGTCTGTTGGCAGTGGGACAGGATGGGGCACCTTTGCTCTCTGCCTGCATGTAAATACCAGAACCCCATGCACAGGAACTAATCGCTCACTGTGCATGGGGCCTTAAATGCAGGAGATATCAATATGGGAAATATAAAATGAATTTCATTTGATGGGATTAGGAGTAGAACAGTATGTTACATGTAACAAGATAGTAGTCTTAGCCCTGGTTCACACCGGTGCGACTTCAGGTGCGACATACAATTTACAAATCACACCCGAAGTCACATCTAATGTATTTCTATGGCAGTACGATTTATAAAATAGTTCCTGCACTACTTATTTCTGATTTCATTGTGACTTGCATCGACTTCTTTTAAATGAAGTTGCAAGCCGCAGTAGGGTTGCCACTCAGGGCTGCTGTTAGAAACCACGGAGCCCCATACAGCCAGGTCCCCCGCAAAAAACCCCAGTTTACTATGCTTAAGTTATGAATGAACACTGTGAGTGCTTGGTACTGATAACTCATTGTGTTCATTCAGGAAAGGAAGGGGATGGTAAATGTGACATATTTACCGGACCTTTCCCTTACTCTCCATCCTGAACGATCATATTGTGTGATTGCAGCTGCCATTGGGAAGGAAAGGAGGGAAGCTGGCAGCACTACAGGGATAGGGGGCACACAGGTGGGGCATTGGAAGCAGGGGGAAACATATGGCTCACAGGGAGGGCGATGAGTGCGGCTGGGGACTGTATTGTTGCTGTATTGTCTCCCGTTATATTCTAAAGAGCTGAGCAAACTATTGGCGCTATATAAATCCTGTATAATAATAATAATTTATATCACCCAGAGCAATTTCTCCTGAGTAAACAAACTTAGGCCTCATTCACACAGCTGTAAAAAAACACCCATTTTTAAATTACGGATCTGAAAGCAGTTGTATTGTTTTCAATGCAGATTTTCACGCAGGTACATAAACATGCTCTACGTTCAGATCTGTAACACAGGATCCAAACATTTGCATCTGAGAGCATGCATACACATGTAGCGCTCTCCTAGGTAGCTAGGGGGAGCTAGACTCCAATGGTTAGAGAGGGGCTGTGTAGCAGCCCAGGTGTAATAGCCAGACCTTTCAAATTATGGTCAGGGCTGAGAGGCACTGCAGGTCAGCCCCTCTGGAATTTCCCCCTGCTCTAGAGCTTTGGAGGAAGGCTCTAGAGGCAGTGGGTTGATCTGATGATTGGCTGGCTGCACTCTTGAGGGATCCCAGACGATCTCCAACAAAAGGCTTGCAAGGGGATTGGACACCCCTAAAAGTGTTGGAGCCTGCTTAGTAGGAGAGTTGGAGGAGAAGTGAAGGTGGAAGATGGAGAAATGAGGATGAGATGCAGGAGTTTGGGAGGAAGCCCAGGCTGGAAAGGGCTCACCTCCAGGCAGAGGGACCTTGAAAGGAAGAAAGCTGTGGACTTCACTGGCCCCTTGAAATAGGACCACCTGGTGGCAGGGAAGGGGTGGCCTAGCGGATAGGCCTGGTAGCAGCCACCTACCCAGCAGCAGCACAGGAGAAGGACTCAGTGAGTACTCCTACATCTCTGGGCCAGAAAGGGGAAAGAGCATTTGAGTGGGGAACCTGACTAGCCCTACACCCAGGACTGTTACATTTCAAATGGCAGCTTTGGACTCCCTTGCTCAAGGATTTCTCCAGACAGCCGGATAAAGAGGAGGATTTATCTGGAGTTTGGGGTGGTACACTAGGAGAGGCTGGAGAGCTCTCCTAGAAGAGAAGTACTGACTATGAGACTTGTAATATAGTTCAGAAAGTTTGTCCTCAGTTGCCATTCCCTACGGGATGTACACCCCTTAGCCCATCCAAGGTCTAAATCCCTAATAAAACTTCAAAACAAAGCCCAAGGACTGGTTTTCTGTCTCATGATACAAGTCTGAATAGAAAATGTGTGAAGCCTGGCTGTGCAGGACAATGGGGGGACCCAATTCTCTTACATCTCCTGAGGGGGTACCCGTACACATATACCATTGACAAAGAGAACAGGGCAATTTTTATGCATTCAAAATAACAGATTTATTTAATGGTGATTTATGCAGAAACTTTTGTTCCTTGTCTAATGTTCAGTAAAATGTTTACAGGTGTGTTCCAGCCATGTGAATGAGTCGAGATAAAACAAATTGGAGAAAGTATTTCTTAGTATGATTACACCTGGGGTTATCAATTACTTTTTCATCTGCAGGAAATCTTGTACTAAAACCTGAGATGGAATTGTGTCGCCCTCTGCTGTAAACTTTCTGCGCTGCAATAAATGAAGCTTGCATTGTTACATGGTCCATACCCTTTATTTAAAAGGAATAATTTATTGAGTGAGATAAAGTAGTTGCCACTTCTGACCTCCTTCTAAATGCTGGTGGTCTCTGGAATAACAGTGCAGATCCAGAGAATTAGAATGAAGTCATAACACTAAATTGTATATTTCTTCCAAGTCAGCGACTCAGTTCAGTTTCAGTGCTTCAGTGTTCAAAGTCCAGTCATCATTTAAACATTTATTAAAGCTGAACTTACGGTAGTGAAGTTCACTGATGAAAAACATATGAGTTGTGATATCCTCAAATAGATTTTTATTTTTGTACGTGCAGTCCTAAGATTTTTACAGCTTTGCTCCACATCACAGCCCTGTCTGGCAAAACCTAATCTTTCTCTGCTGTGGGTTCACTTGCAGGTCTCCTCCCCAACCTAAGCCACTGATTGAATAGTGAAAGGAGCAGAAGCTCACTAGCACTCTGCTCTCTTTACCTATCAGCATGATCTTTGCACTTAAGCACACCTTATTGGCTGCTTGTACTGCTTTTTCCTCTCCCTCTCTGAGCTCTGTAGTACAGATTGTACAGAGACTGAAGGACCGATACCAAGTCAAATTCACATAGTTAGACTGTTTGCATTTAAATAATACTTTAATAATGTAATGATTACAGAGTCTTTATATCTGCCTAGAATTTAGTGCCTGAAATATAAAGTTTTTCTTTTTCTTTTGCCATGTAACAAATCAGATCATCCTTTTCTTCCAATGACAGTTTAAAAAATGAGAGAAGCTCCTGAGATGGGTTACAATTATTTATTTATTACTGGTGCTTATATAGTACCATCAATTTACACAGCACTTTACATATATATCTTATAAATTCAGGTCAATCCCTAATCCTCAAGGAGTTTATAATCTAAGGTCCCTAACTCACATTCATACATATCCATACTAGGTCCAATTTAGACAGGACCAAATTTACCCACCAGCATGTCTTTGGGTGTGGGAGGAAACCAGAGTAAACCCACGCAAGCACAGGGAGAACATGCAAACTTGAGGCAGCTGGTGCCGTGGTTGGGATTCAAACCAATGACCCTAGTACTGCCTAGTGGTAGTGCTAACTATTTAGCCTCTGTGCTGCTAAATGCAGTGAGAGCAGACAGACTATGACATCCAGTAGTTCTGAATGATACAGTCTAGTCATGAAGACCCATTATACTCCAGTGGTGTGTTCTGCATGGCCTCTAAATAAAGGACCCCTGGAGAAAATGTATAATGTTATGGGCAGCACAGTGGCTAAATGGTTAGCACTTCCACCTGGCAGTACCAGGGTTGTTGGTTCAAATCCCAGCCATGGCACCACCTGCCTGCAGTTTGCATGTTCTCCCTGTGCCTGCATGGGTTTCCTCCAGGTACTCTGGTTTCCTCCCACACTCCAAAGACATGCTGGTAGGTTAATTAGATCCTGTCTAAATTGGCCCTAGTATGTGTATGTATGAATGTAAGTTAGGGACCTTAGATTGTACACCCCCTGAGGGTTAGGGACTGATATGAATGTACAATATATATGTAAATTGATGGTGCTATATAAGTACCTGTAATAAATAAATGTCAAGGACAGTAAATTTAGAATTCAGCTTATGATTGATGTAAATGGTAATGTGTATGTGATAGTCTTTCAGCTTAAAATGATTATAAACTTCAGGCATAAAATATGAACAAAGCATTTCTCTCTATAGTGTGTACTTGTTTCAATCAGAGCACAGAATGTCATTTCTGTCTGCTGCCTTGTTCCTCTATCAGCATGAATCACTTCTTACAAGTTTTCCTGACACCAAAAGAAAAAAGGTGACAGGGGAGGGACCTCCAGCTCTGTTCCTGTGTGAAGGGGGGTGTGTCCCTTACCTCCAATCAGCTCTCAGAGCTCTCCTCACTGAGCTCTGCAGAGTGTAGCTTCAGCTCTCCTCCCCCTTTTTTTTCTGAGCTCTCACACAAGCTTTATACATTAAGCACTTTGAATGGGTGTAGAGAAGAGATTACTGCAGATAAACAGGTATATCTTATGTAGGAGGATTTGTTTAATCTCTGTGTATCACCTGAGACCAGTCACTTCACGGGCTATATGTAAGGATTTACAACCACTTTAAAGAGATATAGTCACCAGTAGGCGTTTGTAGTAATCCGAATGTCCACTCTTGTAGACAGTATGGATAGTGCAGTCTTATGTCTTAGAGATGTATTCATTTTCATTATTTACTTGGACAGATCAGAAGTCCCAGGCCATAAGGCTGTCCTATTTTCTACCTGTGATTAATGCTTTTAACAGATACTCAAAAACTATAACAAAGAAAATTAAGTAAATGGCATTTTGCTGACCTGAATTTAGGAGCGTTACAATGCCTGTCAACATATGCTTTAAGGGCTTGTGTCAGAGAGCCAACGCAGATTGTTTGCATTTGAGGTCAATTTGAGACATATAGGCAAGTATTAGAGCCCCTTTTAAAGAGAGTACTCCCCTGGTTAGTGGGTAGAGTTCTGTGTGGTTTATATTCTGGTGTGGGAGGGACCCTGGACAGAAGGTCGATAGGAGCTGGGTACCCCTGGATATATAGGTCTGTAGCCTGGAGAGATGTAGACCTTCTGGGCCTAGGCTAGAGTTGCCACCTCATTCCTTTAATTTTGAACACATATTATTTATACAGGTTCAATGACTGATTAAGGTGGTAATTAAACTCACTTAGTGCCTTTTCTGCAATAAATTAACCTGTGTAATTAATTTGTTCGGTTTTAAAGGGATGAGGTGGCAACCCAAGCCTAGGCCCAGGGAAAGACTCATGTGAGGACCCACTGTTGGGAAGATTGCCGGACTTTAGAAGTTTGTGTTGGTGGCACTGAAGTGTTCTGCAGTGAAGATGTGAAGCTGTTGTGCCAAGTTAGGCTTATGTCGTTCTTCAGAAAATTGTTTAAAAATCTTCCTGCTTGGACATTCTTTATTCAACAAGGTGGGCTTTCAGACCAGGAATTGTGAGTATTGTGGGAGGACTGGGCCTTAGGCCTAGATAAAGTGTGATACAATATGGCAGAGTTTCTCCTAAAGTCAGGTCATTTCCAATGAAGATGTGGGGCATGGACCCTGACCAACTTGGCAGGAATTGGCAGGTAAGCCAGCTTGACAACAGATGCTTCAATGATCACTTAGCATTCATTGAGAGGTGAAGTTGACTTTCTTCAGACATGCATGTGATCTCCTTCCAAGCTTCAAGCTGCTTTTGCATTCTCATTGACATGAAGAAGTTCTTAACCTCTGGCGCATATATGCAGACTCTCGACTGGTGGTCTTTAACGCATTCATGGGGCCCAAAATAAATAACTCTGTGCTGAGAGTGAACAGAAAGCTTCCAACGCATACTAGTGATCAGGAGCATGTGAGCATGTGATCGCTGTGACAGCCAATCACAGCAGTCACATGACCCAAATGCCGGCCTCTCGGCATTTAAAAGCCCTTAAAGGACACGGGAGGCATCGGTGGGAGGGGATTAAGCAAATAAAAGCCCATCAGCACAGTGCCGGTTCACACTGATGCAAATTCTATGTGGATCAAAAGCAATCTGAAAAACATAGATTCATATGTAATGTAAAAAAAGCATTATTGCCAATGAAAGCTGTTCACATATATGCGGTGTGAATTTGATCTGGTTGAAAAAAAGGGTCCTGTGCGAGTTTAGTGCTATGCCCATTGTCCTCAGAAATCACATTAAATTCACACCTGTCACATCAGAAATTGCACTGTTAAAATGCACTGTGAAATTGCAACAGATTCATTCGCAGCGCATCGGTGTGAACCGTCACTTACCCACCCACTGCCGTCTGACAATGTCAGTTATCAGCCCTAAGCTCAGACAGGAGACAATGAGGGAGATTTACTAAAACTGGAGTACTCACAATCTGGTGCAGCTCTGCATTGTAGTCAATCAGCTTCTAACTTCAGCTTGTTCAATTAAAGCTTTGGCAATAAAACCTGGATGCTAATTGGTTTCTCTGCAGTTGCCCCAGATTTTGAACTCTCCAGTGTTAGTAAATAATCTCCAATGGCCCTTTACAGCCTCACATTAGACTGAAATTTCCCAACTGACAGGGAGAGAATACAACTAAATAACAGCACACACATCCCTCCCTGATAGTAAGTTGCATTATTATAATAATTTAGCATGTAGAGACTTAGATTCCTATGAATGGCCATTTCTGGCTGGCTTTTTTTTTAAACAACACACAAAAAAAAGTTGGGGTAAACGATGGGAAAGTCAAACAATCACTATAATGACAAAGTAATTGTATGTAAGACTGAAAAGCTGAGGTTCCTGATGCTGATAACTTGTTCTGTTTATTTCTCTGCAGCTGTCAATGGCTATATGTATGGGAACCTGCCTGGCCTTGTCATGTGTCAGAGGGATAATGTGTCATGGCATCTGCTTGGACTGGGCACAGAGGTAGACATACATGGCGTCCACTTCCAGGGGAACATACTCAACTATGCCGGAACAAAGAGGGAGATCTTCAATGTGTTCCCACACTCAACGCTCACTGTGACAATGCAAGCCCATAACTTAGGTGATTCATGTCAATTATTTGTTGTGTAAGATGCAAAACTATTTTTATGCAGTGTAAAGTTTTCTCTATAAAAGACCATTGCAAATGTAGCACCCAGTGAAGTAGCTAGGGGAAACTAGAGTTCTAATTCTTAGATAGAAGGGCTGGGTAGCAGCCCAGGTATAATAGTCAGGGGGTCCATTTCGGTCAGGGCTATGAGGCTCTGCAGACCAGCTTTCTGAGACGTCTGCTGCACTAGAACTTTGGAGAAAGTTCTAGAAGCAGTGGGCAGAGGTAAGGAATGGCTGGTCTGCACTCTCAGTGGATCCTGGCCAATCCCCTACAGGAGGCTTGGCACTGGGGCCAGGACAGCCCTTAAAAGTGTTTGAAGCTGCTCAGTAGTAGGAGAGTTAGGGTGGAAGATGGAGTAGAAAAGTTGAGGTGCAGCAGCCTGGAGGGGCCCCAGTTGGGAAGAGGCCTACCTTCGGGCAGTGTTGCTGGAAAGGAGGTTCGCTCAGAACTCATCGTTCCCCAGAGTGAGGACCACTTGTGCAGCAGGGAAGAAGCCAGCCTAGTGGAAGGCCTGAAAGCAGCCACCAGCTCATAGAAAAAGGGCCGAGTGAGTAATCCTACACCCCCTGGGCCAGTTAAGGGGCAAAAGAGCACTCTGGTGGGAAACCTGATTAGCTCTTTACCCAGGACTGTCATCTTAAAGTGGCAGGCGCTGGAACCCCTTGCCCATGGATTCACTTAGGCAGCTGGATAAGAGGAGGATTATCTGGGGTGGTACACCAGGAGAGGCTGGAGAGCTCTTCAAGAAGAATTTTTGCTGAATAGAGACTTGTATATAGTTCCAGGAAGTTTCCTCAGTTGGCAGTTCCCTTGGGCAACTTTTATTAAGTTGAATTCCCTTAATAAAACAAAAAAAAACAAAACAAGCTCAATGACTGTTTCCTGTCTTTGGAATGCAAGTCTATGTAAAATGCATGTTGCCTGGCTGCGCAGGACTATAGGGGGACCCAAATCTTCAGCAACTCCTAAGGGGATAGTGCTACATAAAACATGGAGACATCTCTAGTACAGGAATCAGCAGTGTGGTGATGATCAGTTATAGTATACAAAGCAGGCAGGAGGAGGGGAGTATTCAGAGTCGCACACCCTAAAAAGTTCTATCACCATTCTTTTGGTGCTCCGCACTGCAGGTTTGGGTGTATCATAGAAGAAAGTACATTACTTTACAAATGTTGGACAAGTAAAACTTATATGAGGGTTCTTCAAAAAGTTTTTGTACTTTTTAAAACTACTATATATATATATATATATATATATATATATATATATAAAAGTGCGGAAACATTTTGAAGACCCCCTCCTATGTATTTTATATGTGTATTTAGTTTTCTGGCTGCAGCTGTTCCTTAAAGCCCAATAAAATTTATGTTTAAAATCAGCTGACTAAACTCTGTGTCTAAGAAAAGTTTCAGGGCTCATTCACACGACCTTTGGTCTCTGAAGATCGATCCGCATTCAGATTGCTCTTCCGAGAGCAATTGATTGGCAGTGAGGAAGTGTTGTATTGCCTTGGTCGCTGAACTAGCATGCCACAGCCATGTACATTGCATAATGGCCCATTGAGTTCTTGCATAATGGCCCTATTCACCTGAATGGGTTGCATTCAGTGGGCGTCTTGCCTGATACAAGCAACAGAGAGTAAAATTCCATTGCAGCTGAGGCATGTGTACACCCCCTCTGTAAGCACTAGAAAAAAAGTCCGGTCTCCAGATTGTCTGCGCTGTCTGGCAGTGCTGTGTAAATTTCAGGATTGGATGGACAGAAATACAAACTCTTTTATTTATGTATTTATACTATGCATTTAACTGTTTGCCTGGAGTTATTTTAATATGTTTTATAAAAGGTATGTTAATCCCAATAGTGCTATAGTGTCATTATCAAATATGGCCCCTTGCATAGTTATCCTATATGGGTCAACAATCTTTCCCCATTGAGGTCAATGTGTCTGGTATAATCCGTCTTCTGTGTCCCTCTTCTAGGGGAGTTTGAACTGAGCTGTCATTTGATGGATCATCATAGGGACGGTATGAAAAATAAATATATGGTGCAGGTATGTGACAATTCCACAAGCCAAGATGATGTCCAGTATGGCACCATGAGGACGTACTTCATTGCTGCGGAAGAGGTAGAATGGGACTATAGCCCGGACAGATCCTGGGAACTGGAAAAACACAACATCACTGCACATATGCATGAGAGGTATGAGATGCAGAGGGCATTATATGTGATAGATAGAAGTTACTGTATTTTTCACTCCATAAGACGCACTTGATCATAAAATGCACCTAGATTTTACAGAAGGAAAACAAAAAAAAAAATATTGTGAACCAATGGACTGCAGACATAGTACAGGAGATGACCAGAGACTGCAGACATAGTACAGGAGATGACCAGAGACTGCGGACACAGTACAGGAGATGACCAGAGACTGCGGACATAGTACAGGAGATGACCAGAGACTGCGGATATACTACGGGAGATGACCAGAGATTGTGGACATAGTACAGGAGATGAGCAGAGACTGCTGACAGAGTACAGGAGATGACCAGAGACTGCAGACGTGGTACAGGAGATGACCAGAGACTGCGGACACAGTACAGGAGATGACCAGAGACTGCGGACACGGTACAGGAGATGACCAGAGACTGCGGACATAGTACAGGAGATGAACAGAGACTGCGGACATAGTACAGGAGATGACCAGAGACTGCGGACACGGTACAGGAGATGAACAGAGACTGCGGACATGGTACAGGAGATGACCAGAGACTGCGGACACCGTACAGGAGATGAACAGAGACTGCAGACACAGTACAGGAGATGACCAGAGACTGCGGACACAGTACAGGAGATGTTCAGAGACTGCGTACACAGTACATGGGATGACCAGAGACTGCGGACACAGTACAGGAGATGACCAGAGACTGCGGACACAGTACAGGAGATGACCAGACACTGCAGACATAGTACAGGAGATGACCAGAGACTGCGGACATAGTACAGAGATGACCAGAGACTGCGGACACAGTACAGGAGATGACCAGAGACTGTGGACACAGTACAGGAGATGACCAGAGACTGCGGACCTTTGATGAGCACAGGGGGGGACAGGTACCCGAATTTGACAGGTAGCTGAATTTGACAGGTACCCGTTCCCACTTCTGTGGAGCTGTCCTCCCCGTAGTCTTGTGGGACACATGACAAGTACCAGAAGACTACAGGTGGCCATTCACAAAGCGCAGCGCTTCTCGCGCATGTGCAGTGGGCACCCGGCTGTGAAGCCGCAAGCTGTCACAGCCGGGTACCCACACTGAGGATGCCGGCACCGGGGAGAGAAGACTGCCGGTGAAAGCAGGACACCGCTGGACCAAGGAACAGGTAGGACTGAGGAGCAGGTTCTTCTGCATAGTACAGCTGAGCGGCCAGCCTGGTATTCTAACATGGCAGTGGCGGGAATACCTGGCCGGCTGCTCCATATTTGCTCCATAAGCCACACAGACATTTTCCCCCATTCCCCTGTTGCCCCGCAGTCTCTGATCATCCCCTGTACTGTGTACGCAGTCTCTGGTCAACACACTGCTATTATTTTGAACACAACTGTATGTGTAGCACCCTCCTAGATAGCTCTCTGGGACTTCCCCCTGCTCTAGAGTTTTGGAGAAAATTCTAGAAGCAGTGGGAGGGAGTGAGGAGTGGCTCTGCACTCTTGAGGGATCCTGACCAATCCCCAACAGGAGGCTTGGCATGGGGTCAGGACAGCTGTTAAAAGTAACAAAGTCTGCTGAGAAGCAGGAAAGTTCGGGTGGAAGATGGAGAAGTGAGAGGCTAGAGAGCAGGAGCCTGGGAGGGGGCCCAGATGGGAAGGGGCACACCTACAAGCAAAGGAGCTTGAACGTAGGAAAGCTCAAGACCTCATTGGCCTCCATGAGCGAGGACCACCTATGCAGCAGGGACGGAGCAGCCCAGCAGAAAGCCTGAGAGCAGCAACAGACCCAGCAGCAGCATAGGAGGAGCACTGAGTGAGTAGACTTGCACCCCCTGGGCCAGTAAGGGGAAGGAGAACTCTGGTTGGAAACTAGATTAGTGGCTACCTGGGACTCTCTTACCCTTAAAGTGACAGACACTGGATCCCCTGCCCAGGGATTCACCCAGAACAGCTGAATAGAGGAGTATCTAGGGTCTGGGGCGGTATAACAGGAGATGATGGCTAGCTCCCCAGTAGAGACCTTTTTGCTGTAAAGATTTGTGTATAGTTCCAGGAAGGAAGGTTCCAATTCCCTTGGGCATCCCATACACCCCTTACCCCATCCAAGTTAAAATTCCCCTAATAAAATCCAAAAACAAGCTCAAGGACTGGTTACCGTCTTCTGGATGCAAGTCTGAATGGAAAAGGAGTGTTGCCTGGCAGTGCAGGACTATAGGGGGACCCAAAGCTTCAGCGACTCCTAAGGGGTAGTGCTACATATGTATTTAGCTTTTTGATTGGGGTTCAGCTTTAATTTTCATGTAGTAAGGTAAAGCCATCCAGCTTCTGAAATAACAGCAAATAGGAACACTGTGTTTAGTACTGAACACAGGATGCAGAGAAGATGAAGGCATTAGCACCATCAGAGCCCAGATAAGTCCTTGTGGCCTCCACATGTACTCATGTCATATTACAAGATACTTGGAATCAGCATTTAGCATAGTGTGGTTTCTCATTTAGGCTCATGTCACGCTAGCGGTCCTGTGGCTGGTAGCAGGCACATTATACCAAAGGCAGCCCGTATCTGATAATTTTTTTTTTTCATTCAACCAGCAGGTTGTAAACAGCAATGATTGTGAGCAAATTACAAAGGTTCATATGATCTAATCAGATTAGCTGTCAGCTGTTGGTTTCTATGACTTGCACCAGGGTATAGCACTTCTAGCTGCCTTATTGAATAAATCTTTAAATGTCTTTGTGCAGCCCTGGAAAGATTTTTGTGAGCTCTGATGAAGACCTCATAGGATCAAAATACAAGAAAGTGGTTTACAGGGAATACACAGACGGACAGTTCACAGAGCAGAAAGTGAGAAGTGAGGAGGAGAAGCATCTGGAAATACTAGGTAAGATGTCGGTTGGTGGTGGTCATTCAGTAAGGTGGTGGCAGCAAATGTGGAATGTGCACATATGGCAACCAATCATAATATGAGGTGCTTACAGTGCAGCCCCTCAGGTACAGCTTCCTGTCCAGCAAGGAGAGCAGTGAGCAGGACAGGAATGACATAATCAAATTTCACTCCAAATCTTGTGATTTGAACTGCCAGAAGCAGCAGTGCCATCACACTGCAAATTTACAGGGGACTATAGGTACGGAAGTGCCTAGGTACACTGAAATGCCACTGCTATGTTTCAAGATGAGTTCCAGAAAATATATATACTGCTTAAGCACAATTGAAATTTCTAGATGGTCCCTAGAAAACTCTTATGCTATGATCTTAAACTCAAAATAAGCTCCATTGTTGTGATGTAATGGGAACATCCCCTGATTTGTAGTGTGCAATCTATGCTGCTGATTGGCACAATGAAGGGGGGTCCCAGACATATACTGTATATTGTAAGTATTTTATTTAGTTATTAAAAGTATTTATATAACACTTACAATTTGCACACCACTTTACATAAATGTTTACAGTATCTACTGTACATTCACATCAGTATCTGTCCTCAAGGAGCTCTCAATCTCCCTATCTGACATGTATGAGGTGTGATAATTTGATTCCTGGGAATGGACTATAAAAAAAATAATGTTTGCTTACCTATACACTAGTAGTTGTCACCTTCAAAGTAGTCCCCTTGTGATATGACACACTTTTCTAGATGACTGTGCCACTGCCGGAAACATTTCTAGAATGTTTATTGGAGCACTGCACAGTATATTTGGGACAAAATCTGGAATGTCATCAAATTTGTGTCCTTTTAAGGCATTGTTTAATTTTGGAAACAGCCAAAAGTTGCGGGATGCTAAGTCAATGGAATAAGGTAGTTGCTCAAGTTTCGGAATGGATTTCTGGGCCAGGAACTCTCGAACGCTTAACACATCATGTGCAGGAGCATTGTCGCAGTGGAGAATCCACTTCTCAGGCCAGAGTTCAGGTCTTTTCATCTGAACAGATTCCCATATCCTTTTCACAATTTCCAAGTAACAATTTTGGTTGACCATTGTACCATATTCTGACATGCTTGCTTTCTTTTGACGAGGTGAATTCTTTGTTTTCCACTGCATGCTCTGATATTTTGTTTCCCAGATCATACTAGAAACACCATGTCTCATCACCGGTAATAACCCTATCAAACACCTCTACATTCTTCAAAGGATTGGATGAAATTTGAAGATGACATTCTTTCTGATCGTCTGTCAAGATTCATGGCACCATCTTGGTGGAAATCTCTCTCATTCACAAAATCCTGTTAGAATCTGCATCACTGTTTCCCTGTTCATATTCAATTCTTCTGCCATCATTCACACATTTATTCTGCAATCTGAGCGCACGAGGATTCGCACTCCATCCTTTACATTTTTCTCTGCCCACCTCTTGCGTTGTCCAGGACATCTTCTTGCCCCTCCTTATACAGCCTATGCCATTGAAAAACCCTTGATTTCTTCATGGAATGTTCGCTATAAGCCGGTTGTAACAGAGTTTCACTCGCACTTTTGCCAATTTTCAATTTGATGTTTATCCGATGCTGCAGATTCCTGTCACTCATTTTCTGCCAACGGCGCAATGCACGCACATGTTATTTCTACTTCTAATCCGTAAAGAGTCAACTGGTCTGCGATTTAGAAGAGTGTAAATTAGAACACGTCAGAACATGCTCGTGTGTGAATGGCTTTGCGACTCATCACCATAATGTTATGCCGCATGCATTCCAGAAATTAAATTGTCACACCTTGTATATATATATATATTTTTTTTTTTTTTTTTTTTTGTACATTCACATCAGTGTCTGCCCTCAAGGAACTTAAAGTGGTCCTAAACCTAAAGGCTTGAGGTTTTCGTACCTTCATGTATTCTATGCATGAAGGTAAAATATTTCTGTGTGCAGATGCCCCTCCAGCCCCCCCCCCAATCCTTACCTGAGCCCCCTCTGATCCAGCGATGTTCACAATAGCCTGGGCTCTATGGATACCCTCCCTCCTCATTGGCCGAAACAGCAGCGGGAGCCCATTGGCAATGGCAGCCAGTGAGTCGATGAGAAGAGAGCGAGGGGGGTTGCAAGCCTTATGGATGTATAAAGTAGTGGCTCGGGAGTGAGCACTAACCTGTGCCCCCAGGGCTAGCAGCTTGCCTTGGGGGCACTGTTTGAGGGGGAGGAGCCAGAGCACCGTCAAGGGACCCGAAAAGAAGAGGATCGGGCAGCTGTGTGCAAAATCACTACACAGAGCAGGTAAGTATAGACATGTTTGTTATTATTATTTTTTTTTTAAACTAAGCTTTAGTATCACTTTAAAGTCACTATCTCACATGTACACATACACAAACCAGAGCCTATTTAGACAGGAGCCAATTAACCCACCAGCATGTCCTTGGAGTGTGGGAAGAAACCAAAGTACTTGGAGGAAACCCACACAGGCACTGGGAGCACATGCAAACTCCATGCACGTAGTGTTGTGGTTGGGATTCGAACCAACAACACTAGTGCTGCCAGATCCTGGTCTGTATGTCACTTGAAGGAAAAGTAAGTGAACATGTTATTTTTATAATAAGAAATTTCACTGAACTACCCCAAGATACAGTTTAATAGATCTGATTGCCTTTTGTGATTTAAAGACCAATGGTTTAAGGAAGTAACCTCTTGAGAATGACCATTATGTCTTGTTCTGTATATAATTCAGGTCCATTCATTCGGGCAGAGGTTGGAGACAGTATATTGATTGTATTTAAAAACAAAGCCACCCATCCACATTCCATTTACGGACATGGCGTTCAGATAGTCAATATTCTCGTTGAACCAACTCAGCCAGGTGAGTAAATAAGTAATTACAGAGGACCTCATTTTCTGTTGTCTGTTACCTCGTCAGATCATGTTCAAATCTGCAGTCAAAACCTGCTGCTCATACTGATAAATAGGTCTCCATGTAATATTCAGTAGAATAAGGTTTTAGATTTTTATAATATACTGTCCAGATGGAAAAGCTACAGCAAATAAAAGAACAATCTGCTCCAGCGTTGTGATGGACCTACCTCGAGGCTACAAGACCCAAATCATTGTATAGAGACCATTCAGTCTGCACATAGCTCACCCAGCAAGGCATGTATACTTACCTGTTCATGACCCCTCACCGCCTCCCCGCACTTTCGGCACCCCCATCCTCCAGCTTCCAGGTTTTGGGGTGCACATGACCTCCATTTGTGAAACTGCTCAGGAGTGGACAATCACCATTCTTGAACACTATGGGTGCCATGACATCATCTCTCTCTTTAAGCTCTGAAAACCAGTGCCGAGGCAAGGTCCATCAGAACCCGAGGCAAAAAAGACCAAAGTGCAGCCCCCATGAACTGTCAACTACTTTATCAGCATAGGCTGCAGGTTATACCCTTCCGGCTGATTGTTTCTTCTGCCTGGCCCTCAGCCTGGCCCTGCTGGCCATATGCTGAATAACGATTTTTTATGATTCTTGCTGGAGCAGCTGACACTTGAGCAGTATATTGCCCTGCCAGCGCCACTTCGTTATTCTGAATGAGATAACTCAGTCGATTTCCCCATCCAAGCTAAACAGACAAGATGGAGGAATCTCCACTGCTGGCTAATATATTCTAACAACCAGCGCCTTCAGCTGTAAGAATACCTGAACAGTACTTGCAGCTGATTGGATGCAGCCACTGTTTAACCCACAGTTTTCAACCTGGCTCTTTTTATTTTGAGCAGGGCCCCCATGACTGAAATTTCATCAGATTCATTAGGAACCAGATGAAACACACATCATGTATGGCCAGCTTAAAAGAAAAACATTGTTCTTGTTACATAGTTAGTCTGTCTGAAAAAAGTCAAAAGTCCATCCAGTTCAACCATAAAAAAAAAAAAACAAAGTAATAATCCTACACCCACAGTTGATCCAGAGGAAGGCAAAAAAACCCAGCAAAGCATGATCCAATTTGTTGCTGCAGGGGAACAAAATTCCTTCCTGATCCCCCGAGAGGCGATCTGATATTCCCTGGATCAACTTTAACTATAAATGTTATATCCAGTTATATTCTGTGTATCTAAGAAACAATCCAGGCCTTTTTTAAAGCAATCCACTGAGCTGGCCAGAACCAACTCTTGAGGGAGTCTATTCCACATTTTTACAGCTCTCACTGTGAAGAAACCTTTTCGTGTTTGAAGATTACATTTCTTTTCCAATTTCCTTTTGTGGGTGGCCTGCTTCTCTTGTGGGTTACAGGAGTGCACTTACCTTACCTAGTTTGCCTACCCAGGGTCAGCTTCAAGTGGGCTGTTGCCTGCTGTATGCTGTCCTGGCACAGCTGCTCCAGGTTCTGGAAGGATCCTGACAATATCCACCCAGCTGCCTGATGGACATCTGGCTCTGTCTTCCAGTGTGTGGATGAGAGCCAGAGCCAGCTGCGCCTGTCCCCTGCCCAGGGGCACTGCTGTAACTTGCACACTGTACCCCATAAAGTACTTTTATCGGGAGAACGAGTTGTGAGCTCTTCACCTTATACTCCTATGATGTTTACAGTGCCAGGAAGACACTGCGAGCTTTGGAGCATCGTTGGTCTACCTCCAGGGGAAATCTGCCTAGGCGTACATTTTTGTTCGTTCCCTGATAGGCGGCATCCAGGCACACCGTAGTTCAATCACCCCAGTCAAAAAGCAGGCCGTTCATGTCTTTTTGCGGTTTATTTGCTGATTTAACTTAGATGGAGTGAGGATGAGCCTTGGAATGGAATACTCCAGAAGATACTAGCAGAAACACAATAGAGGACACATGACACTAATCTACTTCTTCAGGGTGTAACCACCCTCTTGAATTCAGAGTTTAAGAGAACTACAAAGCAGGGGATCCCTTTTCAGTGGTATAACCTGAGTCAAGAAAACTGTAGTGAGCTCTCCCAAAGGTGGCAAGGACAGTTTCTAGGAACCTTGAGGCTAGTGCTAACTGTGCCCTGGGTACTATGTTTCCTGTAGTATCAGCCAGTCCTGTACTGAACTCCTCTGGCCTCGATCGTCTGCAAAACTTCCTTGCTTCAGGTACTCTGGACATGGGTCCCTAAGCTCTGGCTGGAGCTGGGACCCAAAAAGTATTTCTTCTGTTCAGTAGCTGGTGGCCCAGAGGGCCCCAACCCTCAGTCTGAGTCTTCTTCTCCGAGGAACAAGAGACTCCTGTTCTAGACCCAGACTATTTATACCCCTCTCTGCCCCCTGCTGGTCAATTTCCTGACCAGGGATTGGCTGAAGCTGTAGAAATATTTAGCCCAGGGTCTGCCTCTCCCACCAACTATGTTCCAGAACTCATTGAAATGCAGGGGGAAATAGTTGAGCCTGCAACAGAACCCAGAACAGCCAAAAGCAATCACACTACTCCCATGCTACAGAGAAGCCAAAAAACGAAATTTACCTGAACTCTAACAACCTACCTAGGAGGGTGCTACATGAATAACCTTATAGCTGGCTATGCACTTGTAGAATTTTGTTCCAAATTTTTGTTTGAAGAATTTTCCTTGGATTTTGTAATCATTAGTGGTGTCAAATCTTCTGTTCAGTAGCTGGCAGCCCAGAGGGCCCCAAACCTCAGGCTGAGTCTTTTCCCAAGAACAAGAGACTCCTGTTCTAGGCCCCAAGCTATTTATACCACTCTCTGCCCCCTGTTGGTCACTTTCCTGACCAGGGATTGGACCTGCAACAGAACCCAGAACAGCCAAAAGCAATCAAACACTACTCCCCTGCTACAAAGAAGCCAAAAAAACTACATTTACCTGAACTCTAACAACCTACCTAGGAGGTGCTACATGAATAACCTTATAGCTGGCTATGCACTTGTAGAATTTTGTTCCATATTTTTGTTTGAATTTTCCTTTGATTTTCTAATCATTAGTGATGTCAAATCGATGTTCATTTTCAACCACAGTGGTGAGAACATTCAGTGGAGCAGGATTTAACATTTTTCAGTGAATGTGGTTTTCATTTAGAAAATTACATTCATTCCAAAATCGGACATTTAGGCTGTGTTTACACTTGTGCGGCTTGTCATGTGACTTTGAAAAGTCGCAGCCTATTGTTTTTAATGGCACCCATTCGGATATTAAGTCACAGTGATTTTGAAATGTTTCCTGCAGTATTTTGATGTGACTTTGATGCGACTTGAGTGCCAGAGTGTGTGAAGTCGCTTCAAATCATACGACTTTGGAGTCACACAAGTGCGAATGAAGCCTTAAAGCAAACAAAATTTTGGAACACTTTCAAGCAACATTTCTAAAGTCGTTGTTTACCTGCATTTAGGCGCGTCCGGCGTTTATTGATTTGGAGTTCAGCTTTAATTTTGAGATGTCATAATACATTCTTTACATATCTGCTTTTTTAGGGGGGACTAACACGTACCAGTGGAATGTTCCAGAATACTTAGGACCAGGAGAAAAAGACCCCAATTGTATAACATGGGCCTATTATTCTGTGCAAAACTATGTCAAGGTAATGTAAGGAAGTACTTCAATTGCTTGTAGATGTCGCTTTGTAATTGCATGACAAAACAACTCATTGCAGACACCTTATCAAAACCTTATGACTATAAGTAACCTTCAATTCAACACATTTTACGGCTCCAAGACTGCAGCACATATTTTTTAATGGATAAATTCACCTTTTGACCAAAAATAATAAATGCAAATTTTTTTTCAGGTAAAAAAATGTTAAAATTATTATTTTTGGTTGCAGGAGCCTGTAAACTATTGCACCGGTGATCAGTAGATTGTTGGTGCCATGCAGATCTCCTGCAGACCTGTTATAATATCTGCTTGCCTGTACGGGATGTACGACAATGCAGATGCAGTGACGGGAAGATTCAATGAACTGACAGCAAGAATCAAGTTAAGGCTGTCGGGACTTGTAGTTCATTCATTCACAGAACACTTTAATGAATGGCGCAGCCAGGTGAGCGGAGCCCCGCACAGCCACATTGTTTTTAAAAAGTGATAGTTTGTGCGGGGAATTTCTCCCTGTACTTCTGTCACAGGGAGAGGGGATCAGTAGGCAACATCTGCAGCATTGGGAACATGTTACATGTTCCATCCTAAAAACGGGTGGAACATGTAACATGTTCACAAAGGTGAACTTATCCTTTAACCTCCCTGGCGGTATGATTATGTCAAGAATTTTGTACCAAAAGCAGTACCATTTTTTTGCATGGAAATATGTATTTTTTTTATTGTAGGCCTGTAATTTTTAGGAATAACTCCCTGAAATCTGTCCGAACAAGAGTCTAGTAAACATCCCGGGTATGATAAAACTTGAAACACGAAATCATAAATTATAATTTAATAAATACTCATAAAAAATAATAATATAATAATAATACATTTAATTCAATAATATAATCAAACCAAAAACACTGAAATTTGAAATATAGCGCCAAGCTCGCACATCACTGAGCAAAGTCGCAAAATCGTTTTCAGTGTCTGATGACGAATTTCCCCACAAATCATTATCACTCAATTCTGCAAGTGGTTCTAATTTACTATCACTGTTCTCTAGCTGGTCTAAAACTGATTTTGACCTAAAGGGACGCTTTTTGGACGCTGTGGACTTTTCTAAGTTTCCAGGCAGAAAGAACAGACAAAATGCAGGCAGGGCACAGGACAGAGCACTAGGGACAAAATGTATGTGAAATGCTTTGATACAGGAATGTTTTGCTATGAAATAATCGTTTAAAAAAAAATGTCATTTTTTTAAAATTTTCAAATTTGCCGCCGGTTCCGGCGCCCTTACGTACCGACGTCACAGGGACCGGAACACAGAAGCCGGATGCCAGCATCGGCCGGAGGAGATGGCCGGGGACGCTGCAGGGGACACATCGCGGGAGCGAAGGACAAGGTAAGCGCTGTAAGGAATCCTTGTGCAACGCCGCAATGGTATTCCCGAGTGTAGCTCGGGGTTACCGCTTTTGGTACTGAAACTTTACCCCAAGCTACACTCGGGAATACCGCCAGGGAGGTTAACCCCTTTATGCCGGCCGCACAAATGTGCGGCCTCCCGACGTCTTGGCCTAGACGCCGAGAGGCCGCACATTTGCGTTCAGGTAAGAAAAAACATATGTGCTAAGAGCACGCGCCCTGCGTGCTGCCAACACACATGTCCGGTACTCACGGAAAGGTCTTTTGATCGGGACCTTTCCCGATCATGTGACCGCCGTGACGACGCGTCACGGCGGTCACATGATCCCTAAACCCCGCCTCCTGGCTTCTGAAACTCTTAAAGGGCCGGGAGGCGCTGGCAGGAAGGGATTAAGGGCCGGTTTACACTACAGAAACACAGTCTAGATGCATTCTGGATGCGTTTCTGCATGCACATTTTTGATGCATTCTGGTGCGTTTTTGATGCGTTCTTGACGCATTCCAGTGCTTTTTTGATGCTTTCAGGTTCACTTTTCCCCTCTCTTTTTCTTCAATTTAAATAGGAACATGCGCGTTCCAGTGCATTTTTGGTGCGTTCCGGTGCATTTTTTATGCGTTTTACCGCTTTTCACTACAGTTTTGTACAGGAAAAATGCAACCTATTCTACTTTTTTTCTCTGCAAGTAGAACGCACTGGAACTGCAAGCACTGATGTGAACTATGACATTGCCAACCATATAACCTACTTCCTGTGCATTTTGGATGCAGAAAAAAAGCAACTGAAGTGTGAACTGGCCCTAAAGCCAAAAAGCTTTTAATAAAAATGTTACAGTATGGTTGAAGCTTTGCTGTGGATACAGTAGGGATTGGTCTAAACGGGCAGGAAGCTAAGAAGAAATGTCTCAGGGGCAGCCTTTTTACACCTTTTTACTCCAGAGGAACCCTAGAAACCCTTTGGCAGTTTCGGGGAACCGCTGCAAACCCAATTCATTGGTGGTCTGTTGGAAAAATGCTTCCTTTACAGTAATGGTTAGAATGTCTCAGATAGCTAAAAAGATTATTGGTGTCATGTTGCTGGTTCTGCCAAGTAGAATTGGCCCTGGAACTATGCGGTCATCCTCAAATAGAGGTCAATCAGACATAGCTCAGGGAATCCCTAGTAATCTCTGGAGCCTTCCATTGAACCCTTCTTATGAATGGCTGCTCTAAGGTAAGAGCAATCTTCTCTTAAGTCCCATTTCTAAGGCATGTTGTGCTAAGATATTCATTTGAATGGGCAACCCAACACCCCACAACAGACCAAAAATCATGCATGCAGCATTTCCGGCAGCATCCTACAATGTAGGCTAGTGCGTCGCTACATGTTACATTATGCTGCAATGCGCAGCCATCTACAAGATGCATTGGAGTGTCCCTCACAATGAAAGGCACTGCAACACCATAGTGTGAATGGGCCCTTAGACAGTTGTGACCCAAACAGGTGTCCTCATTGCAAGATTTCCCCTCTGCTCCTGTTCTGGTGATATGTTAAAATTTTGGATTTTCCCTTACTTTTAGTTCTGGTGACAATATCCTTCGACGGGTAAGTAACTCCCAAATCTGGGCATTTACCTTTATGCCTGGAGTTCCACTTTAATGCACCACAAGCGATTCTATCTCCAGCACAGCTGCATACATTTTAACATGCGGTTTAGCCATGTGTTTGTCATTAAAGATGGCTCCTGGGATGCATGTTCATTTCCCACATTACATTTGTAAGATGCCTCACAATTTGTATGTGTTTTGGATGTATTTATAAACCATATGGTGCGTATTTACCATTTGTTAGATGTGATCACACACTGACTGTGCAGAAAACAGAGACCTGGAAATACACTGGATCCTTCCCATATATACTTTATTTTATTTTTAGAATTACAATTCATTCTGATGCATCAAACACTGCCCACAAACCACATCAGTATGTATGCTTCCCTATTAGAAAACTCCCTTTACCTTATAAAGCTCCTACAACTCAGGCAAATATGTAAGCCAGGAAACTAGGGGCTTGTTCCCACTTGTTTTTGTCTCTGAAGAGCAGTTTGCATTTGAGTCACTCTTCAGTGAGCATTTGACAGGCAGTGAGAAGGTGATGTAGCGCCTCCTCAAAGCCTACTTTAACCCCTTGAACCCCACGCCCCCATTCCACAACCAGGTTCATTGCAATCAGTTGTTGGCAGAGGCGGACTGACAACTCATGGGGCCCCCCGGGCAATAGGGAATCATGGGGCTCCTGTGTCCTTGCCCAAACTCAAAAAGCCTATGAAAAAGGTACCAGGCGCATCTCATGGGGCCCCCTACTGACCCCGGGCCCTTGGGCAGTGCCCGAGTTTCCAAATGGTCAGTCCGCCCCTGGTTGTTGGGTGCTTGTAGAGCAGGCCTATTCACGTGAAAGTGACAGTTGGTATGACTCCTGCTACGGGTGCAAAGCTAAGCAGTTTGGTCTGTGGCATGTGCATATACCCGGCCACTGCAGCTAAAGGGGGAAAGCAGCACAGGGAAGCCGAGGGGTTGTTGAGGTAAAAAAGGCAGCACAACTTCGGGTTTTACTGCTCTCCAACTGTTAGTGTGAACAAGCCCATAAAGTGCTGACATGTATGTTCACATCCCACATAGCGCTGCCAAGTTGCCCTGAAGCTTTAATAAGCAAAAAGGAATTCAGCTCCTGAAATTGATATTAACTAGTTCCAGACTTTGGGAGTGCTACACATGCCCCAAAAAATATCATTGTACACAAGACGTGTGTCGCATGTCCAGTTTCTCTGTCCTGCTGATGGGCCCCCCCTCCCAGTACATAGCAATTCTTGGCTCTGATTAATCAAAGCCAGGATTGCTGTGCACACAGAGCAGCTCTCTGCAACTGTACAAAAAATGGCCACTGCCCCGGTCTATAACTGGCTTTTACAGCAAGTAACACATGGATGGGCAACGCATGTCAGAAAGAAAAGAAAGTTCCCAGCTCAACTTGCCAGCCAGCTTACTAACTACTGAATTAACCTGTCTAACAGTATCCATTAGAATAGGGGTTTAGTTAGCACACATTTGCAAATACATTCGTAAGCCGCAAAGCCATGTCACGGCACACTGATAATCTGTGGTCCTAATTCTACAAATTTTGAGAGCCCCCATAGTAGAGGCACATGCATATAATGGATAGACCAAGGGCAGGTAGACCTAAGGGAGCCCACCTCTCCTTAAAGGTACAGGAGCTCACTGGACATCCAGCATGTAGCACAATGGCAGCCAGGGTGTCCAGTGCACCCACTCACCAACAATTCAACAGTACAAAAATGGCCACTACCCCGGTCTATAACTGGCTTTTACAGCAAGGAACACATGGACGGGCAACACATGTCAAAAAGAGAAGAAAGCTCCCAGCTCAACTTGCCAGCCAGCTTACAACAACCGAATTAACCTGTCTAACAGTATCCGTTAAAAACAGAGGTTTAGTTAGCACACATTTATTTATTTCAGGTACATATATAGCGCTGTCAATGTACACAGCGCTTTACACAAATATATATATTGAACATTCACATCAGTCCCTATCCCTCAAGGGGTGTACAATCTAAGGTCCCTAACTCACATTCATACATACACATATTAGGGCCAATTTAGACAGGATCCAATTAACCTACCAGCATATCTTTGGAGTGTGGGAGGAAACCGGAGTACCCAGAGGAAACCCACACAAGCACAGGGAGAACATGCAAACTCTATGCAGGAGGCGCCATGGTCAGGAACTGAACCCATGACCCATTTACTGCAAGGAAGATTTGCTAACCACTAAGCCACTTTGCCACCCATTTGCAAATCCATACGTAAGCCACAGAGCCACTTCACTGGCTGGCAAGTTGAGCTGGGAACTTTCTTTTCTTTTTGACAGCTCTCTGCAACTGCAGCTGTCAAAAAAGCAGTCTGTTTATCAATAGCACCCTGTTCCACATCCTCTTACAGTAGGAATGAGCGGTCCTGCTGTGCGATTTGAACACAATTTTTGAAAGGCGTAATTTGCCGTGCTCTCCACACAATCCTGTCGCGTGATAAGCGCGGCAGAATCTCATTAGGGGATATGGCACAGGGCCTAGACCTACTACCAGACTGCAGGTTCCCCTCCTCCAGTCCTCCAGCCAGCTGCAGATGCCTTAATCTCTCAGTGCCTCTCAGCTTCCATGGTGGCCCACAGTGCCCTTAGGCCCCCTGAAAGGCCTTAGCCTCCAGAGTGCCCCCCAACCTCCCATAGGTCCCCACAGCCTACTCCAGCCCCCTGACAACATCAGCATGTCCCTGCCCACTCTGAATTTATTGAAAAGTGACTTCATCACCTTCCAGGTGAGCTTAAACTTGGTTAGATGTAGTGATAAATGATCATTTGACGATAGATGTAGTCACCTTTAACCATCTTTAGTCAAAATTCACTGGGCTTTCAAATTGCCCAATTGGTGCATGTGATTTCTGAAAAATATAATTTTCATATAAACAATTATTACACCTGATGATCATACCATCATTACAACTTAAAAAATACACCTGGAAGCACTGCAATCATGTACTTCTGGGGCAGTGTTAATTTCCTCAACGAAAATATTTTCATCGACTGAAATCCAACTAAAACTAAAGCAATTCAGATAACTAAAATACACCTAAAACTAAAATGGCATTTTAGTCAAAAGACTATGACTAAAACTAAATCGAAATTTGACATCAAAATTAACACTGCCCGATTGTCAGGCATAGACACGGAATGGAGCTCTAACAAGAAAAAGAGAGGAAGGTGCCTCTAAGTACAGTATTGACAATTTATTTAGTAAACAATGGATAAATTGCACTTACAAGATAAATAGTTAAAAAGACTCATCATGTGATAATTAGATCCAGGTGGGACATCCAGCCGTCCAGCAGCAAACTCTGTCTGTAGGATCAGGAAGTAGAGTCCAGGATGTGCATCAATATGAAGCTAGGAGAGCAGAGTCGAATGTAGGAGGTGAAGGGGGCGGTAATGCATTTCGGAGCATGCTCAATAGGCTCCTTCTTCAGACCTATATAATATACATTTTACAGAATGGAGCTCTGCCTATGTAAACAAGGCAGAACTCCATTCTGATGGGGGAAGTGATGGATCTTGCATACCTGCAAAGCAGGGAACAAGATCCATCACTTCCCTTAGTAAAAGCATAACACATTGCACACAAAACACATAGCTAGCCACACAGTTAACCTTTTGATTACCCTAGATCAGTGGTGGCGAACCTTTTAGAGACGAAGTGCCCAAACTGCAACCCAAAACCAACGTATTTATCAGAAAGTGCCAACACTGCAATTAAACCTGAATACTTAGGTTATAGTTTAGAAAAAACAACCCATACATTAACATCTTTTGTCTTAAAAGACAAACATAATAACAGAGCTTCTATTGACCTCCAGCACAAGGGGGCAACGTTCCACTGACTACCAGCATAAGGGGGCAAAGTTCCACTGACCACCAGCACAATGGGGCAAAGTTTTGCTGACCACCAGCACAAGGGGGCAAAGTTTTGCTGACCACCAGCACAAGGGGGCAAAGTTCCACTGATCATCAGCACAAGGGGGCTAAGTGCCACTGACCACCAGCACAAGGGGGCAAAGTTCCACTGATCACCAGCACAAGGGGGCAAAGTTCCACTGACCACCAGCACAAGGAGCCAACGTTCCAATGACCACCAGCAAAAGGGGGCAAAGTTCCACTGACCACCAGCACAAGGGGGCAAAGTGCCACTGACCACCAGCACAAGGGGGCAAAGTTCCAATGACCACCAACACAAGAGGGCAAAGTGCCACTGACTTCTAGCGCAAGCTAAAATCTTGTGTTAATAAAAACTAATGTATTAAAACTCACAGCCAGTCCAATATATATATCCTTGGCAGCGCACTCTCCGGCCATGAGAAAGCTTGGATGAGTCGTGACTAATGAGTCAAGACTCATGACGTCATCGCTTGGTGCCGCTGCTCCTTTCCAGGCATGTCCATGGCCCCTATGTTTGCTGTTATCTGATGCTTGGTTGCTCGGCCGATGCTGCAGCAACTTGGCTCACGTGCCAACAGAGAGGGCTCTGCATGCCTGTTGTGGTATGCGTGCCATAGGTTCGCCATCACTGCCCTAGATGTTTAACCCCATTAAGTCAGTGTCATTAGTACAGTGCTCAGTGCATATTTTTTTTTGTGGTTCCCACAAAGTGGCAGTTAGTGTAAAAATATCCGCCGCAATAAGTCCCGCTATAGGTCACTGATTGCCACCATTACTAGTATAAAAAAAAATCCAGTATATATCCCATAGTTTGTAGACGCTATACTTTTTGCGCAAACCAATAAATATATGTTTATTAGGATTTGTTTTACCTAATATGTACCAGAATACATATTGGCCTAAATTTATGAAGAAATTTGATTCTTTAAATTTTTTTATTGGATATGTTTTATAGTAGAAAACAAAAAAAAAAGTTTTTTCCCCCAAAATTGTATTTTTTTTGTTCATAGCGTAAAATCTAAAAAAAACCCAGTGGTGATCAAATACCACCAAAAGAAAACTATTTGTATGAAAAATGTCAGAAATGTAATTTATGTACAGCACTGCATGACCACATAACTGTCAGTTAAAGTAACGCAGTCCCGTATCGCAAAAAAATGGCCTGGTCAGGAAGGGGGGGGGGGTAAATCTTCTGGAGGTCAAGTGGATAATGAGTTATGCTGGGTGAACTGAGGTCTTACAAATCTGTGATTTTTTGCAACCAGTGAGAGCACTTCATTTGCTAATAATGGGGCAATAATGGGAAGACGGCAATGGGGACATGACAGAGCTGCAAGGTAAGGTGTCAGTTTAGAAAACCATTTGGCTCATGAGGTTGACCCATGGCTTTTATCTTACAATCTTGAAAAGTAATAAATTGGCCAATGTTTCATAATGGGAAACAGAGCTTAACATGTAACTTAACCCAACCTTCCAATTAATCAACTGACAACTCTGAAAACAAAATGTGGTAAACTCTCTGTCCGTTTACAGTAATTTACTTGGATACAACAGGCTGCTTTGAACTAATTATTCCATTTGATATGTATATGCAAGAAAATTCCATTGACGCATTGATCTTCTTCATGCAGGATGTGTACAGTGGCCTGGTGGGACCATTGTTAACTTGCAGGAAGGGAGTGTTAGACAGCAAAGGTCAGAGAAAGGATGTCAGTCGGGAGTTCGCTGTTCTCTTCTTGGTGTTTGATGAGAACTATTCATGGTACCTAGATGACAATATTGAAAGATATATTCACAAGAATCCCAGTGATGTCAATATCACAGAGGAATTTGTAGAAAGTAATAAAATGCATGGTAAGTAATTATAATTTGTTTTAT
Source organism: Staurois parvus (assembly GCF_062004578.1). NCBI lineage: Eukaryota > Metazoa > Chordata > Amphibia > Anura > Ranidae > Staurois > Staurois parvus. Next base: position 1,355,334 of record NW_028318654.1, on the reverse strand, counting down.
ATATACAGTGTATATACAGTAATTATAATAATTTGTATTATATATACAGTGTGTGTGTATGTGTATGTTGTTTCTAAGGCTAGGTTCACATATGTGTGGGTGGTGCGGCTGCGGATTCGCACAAAAATCCACACCACCCACACAGAAGAATGAGGACCCACGGGTGGGTGCCATTAATTCCACTGCCCGCACTGGAAATTGCAACCGCACTGGGAACTGAGGTTCCCATGCAGGCTGCAGTTTCCAAAGACTTCTTCCCTGCGTGTCCCGGGGCATGGGAGTCCATTCAAATGAATGCGCTCTCATGCCCGCGCAAAACATGGCCCGCAGGAACGTGGATATGTGAACCAGGGGTAAGGGACTGGAACAACAAATCTAGCAAATCAAGGACATTTCCTTTCTCCTGTCGTGGGTACTGGATCAGCAGAGTTTATGGCAATTCTAATGTCCTTCTGTCTCTACATCTTTCAGCAGACAGCACACTCTGTTCATATGGCGTTACCTCAAAAATGCATCCCTAGCCTTTTAGTTATGCATTCTATTGGTCTACACAGGAATTAACAGTTTCTGGGGATGCCATCATTTATATATCAGTGGAAAAAATTCTTCCTGTTTGTACTTCCTTCTCCTACCCTTAGGTTAGGTTTACATTTGTCCAGTGTAGAAATGCACTCAAAACTGTGCGTGTTGGAGGTGCATGGCGGTGCCATTACTTCTTAATGGCACCCCAATAAACCTTGCTAACAGGTGCAATCACATGGTAACAAAGTGTTTTTTGTGGTGCAGTTTAAAAAGAAAGTGAGTTTTTTTCACACCTAAATGCAACACGTGAAATTGTGCAAAAATGCACATCCCCATGCACAGAGCCTTCAATCAGTTCCCTTTGTACATGTGTAGCGCTCACCCCCCAGGGGGCCACTGAGTATTGGGCCCCCTTTCCCCTGCACAGCAACATTCATTTTCAGACTTCCAGTCAGTAACCAGTCCAAGAGCTTGTTTTTGTTTTATTTAGGGGATAAACAACTTGGATAGGGTTAGGGGTATGTGGGGTGCCCAACTTGAGTTGCAGTAATCACTCTTAGAACAAAACTTCCTGATTATGTGCAAAAAGGCAGTTCCTGAACTTTCTTCCAGCCGAAATGGCACAGTCTCTTAATAAATCAATAAATAACATGGTCTCTTCTAAGTGAAGTCTCTTCAGACTCCAGCTAGGGAATGCTCATCCACTTGGGTGTCTCTTGAATAGTACCCTGGAGCAAGAGATTCCAAGACAGACATGCAGCACTCAGCACTGTGCAAGGGAGAACTGGTTAAGTATTGCATCCAGCAGCCCCTATTGGCCCCAGGGTGGTTAGAGGTACTCACACTGTCCTTGGGTCCTGTAGCTCTGGGTAAACTGTGTTCAAGGCTCTCACTGAGCCAGTTTCTGTCAGCGGTTTGCAGACTATCCTTTCCTGGTGGACTGTAGGGTAGTGGAGTTCCCTCTGTCGGCTGTCCTTTCCTTTCCTTCAGCCTCCAGTCTAAAGGCAGACCCCCCCTTTCCAGGGTCCTCTCCCAGGCTACACAGCAGCAGCTTCAGTAATCCATCTTCCACCCAGCTCTAGACCCCTGCTAAGATGGCTCCTTATATCCAGGGGCAGTCTATCACACTATCAGAATCTACAGCCTGGGATTGGTCGGACTTCCATGAATTTGCAGATCTAGGTCTCCATGTCTCCGCCCACTGGCTTCTGGAAGTTTCCATGAACCACCAGAGCCAGGTGGAGGTGATAGAGGCCCAACCTGCTCAGTCATCCTGCCTAACCTGCTCTGATGTAGACTTGACCCCCACTCAAATATGCTCACCCCAACTACTGAGTGAGCCATTACATTTACCTAGCGCCACTAGAGGGTGCTACACATGTTTCCAGGCATGTATAGAAATTGTAACCTTAGAACTGCTGATACTAATGATTTATTAAGGTTTGAATAATGAATTGAGAATATAGTTTTCAAACAAAAAAGACCCACTTATTCAGGTGGGTTACCCACCCATATTTTTCAAAGAGCTAGCAAGTCATTGGTGAATTCTTTCACCTAAAACAGTAGCAAACATGGAACAACTAACTCCACAGCAAAGTTATATAAATGTCCTTTGATTTTATTACATTTTCTGTATGTACAACTTACAAATGTATTTGGACAAAATAATTGCATTACCCTCTGATGGAATTGGTTGATTTGGGTAATTTCAGTTTACAGATCTCTGGTTGTTGAACATGATTGAAGTTAATTCTGTCTTTCTTGTATTCCAGCAATAAATGGGAAGATGTATGGAAATCTGCATGGCCTGACCATGACCGAAGGTGAAAAGACTAACTGGCACCTGTTAGGACTGGGGGAAGAGGTTGACATGCATACTGTCCATTTCCATGCTCAAAGCTTTCTGTACAGGGTGAGCACATCGGATCCATTGTTCATTCCTACCAATACAGTAGGAAAATACATTGTCTAATGTAATCTCTTATTATTATTATTATTGTTGTTGCTCAGGACTTTTTTTCTCAGAGAATAGCAGACCCCAGTATCATTTTGTGGTGCTAAGTAATTTGTATGGAATCTGTTAATGATAACAAGAAAAGCAGTAAAATAGATTGCCTGCAGCCAGAAGCCAACTCCCCCCCAGCAACAATGTACCCCTGCAACACAGTATCACCCCATCAACAATAGACCTCCAGAAGCAACAGCAGAACTCCCAGCAGCCAGGATCAGAGCATTTATTTTAGCTTTGAGAGCCCCATGAGTCCCACAGGGCTACTTCTAGAGAAAATTCTAGAGAAAAGTGAGCACTAGACAGAAATCAAAGTGGGTCCTTCTATACAGATCTAAAATAGTGACACCAAAATGCTGTTTTGTAAATCACATGACATAAGCACATTCACTAGTACCAAGTACCAAGCTGGCCACCTTTACACAGAGATACATTGCAGAACAAGACATACTGTAAGTCATTACAGAGGAAATGATCAGCTGCAAAGATCATATGCATTACCTTTGACTATTTCTTTTTTCCTCTGCTTGCCTTTTCTGGGTACAGCTTCCACAGTACAGGGCCTCTTTAAGTGCAGTGGTGATCCTTTTGATAGAATAGAGCTGGGGCAGCAGAGAAGAGGAAGCAGCAAAAAGTACATGCTAATACAGGTTAAAGGTTGCTTAGGGACAAGAGAGATATTATTTATGGGGATATTAAAGTGTTACTAAACCCAGGACCCTGCATTCACTATATCTGGTCTCCCACAGTACACAGGACATGGAAATGCAATTATTTTAGTAAAAATATACTGCTAAATACCTTTTCTCATCAGCAGTATATAACAGTCTTGTGATTTCTATCAGTGTCCAGCAGAGCACGGGTAAAGCTTGTAGGAGGAGTTTTTATTCTCCCCTGATGAGGCTACATAACTCCTGACCCTCTCTCTGGACAGTGCTGATTGGCCCTGTGCTGATCACATGCACTCTCCCAAGAAAAAAGAGCTCTCTAGCAATACACACCAAACTGAGCATGTGCAGCTTGCCCCCAAGGCTCTGTTCTATCAGGAGATGGCTTGGAGACAGTAGAAGAAGGGGAGGATCAGAGAAGTCAGGATCAAACATCCTTTTACAAAATGCAGAGGAATAACCCCTTAGGTTCCACAGTGAGTATAACAAGCATGCTGTTATGGGTTTAGTAACACTTTAATTCCCAGCTCTTAAAGCAGAACTAAACTCACCAATTTAATGGTTTCCCAAAACCTTTACATTTAAGGCATACCTTAACTGTTAGAGTTACTATTGTGCTTATGTTAGCTCTCAACCCAACCCTCAAATGGATGGTATCACGTGCAGCGCCATGGCAACTGCAGATCAAACAGAGGCTAATGCTAAACATACATAAGTTGAATTTCTTTCACAAAGTATCATTTTGAATTGTCCTTCAAATTTTGATCATTAGTGGAGGTAGCACCAATGGCCAATTTTCGTGCGGCCATCAAATTTAAGTAAATGGGCATGTTGGAAAATTTTTGAAAAACTAATGCATTTCTAATCAATGATGGGAGAATCATGCAAGAAATTTAATTGAAAAAGAAATGCTCATGAGCTGTGACCTGGAAAGAAAAGAAGATTTCCAGCCACAAAGTTTCTTTTCTGTAACAAGAAATTGAAGGCTTGCTTAGTTGAATTCCGAAATCAGAGGTGGCACCATCAAATTACAAAACACACAACATTTTCACAAATTGTTCGGGATTTGACCCATGTATGGCCTGCATAAGATAGCAGCTTCCTTGGCTGTAAAGGAGAGGAGTGTTTAATTCCACTTTAAGTCAGAGCTCTGGCACCACCGCACACTCTTCTTTGTTAGTTAGTGAGGGTTACACATTGCATTGAAAGATATTGGAAGGTAGGCCAGCATCTTGACTTTGACTTAGAAGTTGCCATTTGCAATCTGAGCACCCCTGGGTTCAGAGACTCAAGGAGCACTCTGGAAGATTAACTTGAATAGTTTTTCCATGTGATATTGGGGATCCAATGGATCAAGTAGTATTCAGCCTCAGATCAGCCAAGCATGGGTCACATGTCTCTTAGTTATAACCTGTTTTACCTGCTTCGGAGCATTGTTCAAGCAAAGTCATGTCACGAAGGCAGTCACAACATGAGTCAGTCTCAATGTAAAGCATGAATCTGCTATACTTTATTAGGAAGAGTTTCCACTAAATGTTATTCTATGTATTCCTTAAAGCAAACCTGTAAGCTCACAGCAAGCAGTAGCAGACAGCCCCAGTGCCTGGCTCTCAGGCCTGGCATTGTCTGATGGGGGTAGGTGGAAAAAGAGGTATGTTGGTGTTGTTGCAATTAACAGAGTGCAGGGGGTAATGGGGGAATGCAGTGTAAGTGTAAATGTACCTGCCTAAAGCGTATGGTATCATTTACTTGCTACTGTTGTCAGCTAAGGCATTTTAATGTATTAAAAACAAAAGCTTGTAGGAAAGAAAGTAGGGAAGGGTTAGCAACCTTAAGGGGTTTTTATTGCATTCTGTGTCCCCATTGGGGACATTTACCCTCTCTATTTATCCTAATGACTACTATCACTGGGAAATGAGCTATATCACAGAGCCGAGGCAGGCTCTAAATTTGGGTGGCCATATGTGCAGTGACAAGGGAGCAGTGAACTCCTCTGTCACTAATGTAGTTCTCTGCTCCCTTGTCACTGCACATATGGCCACCCAAATTTACAGTCTGCCTCGGCTCTGTGATATGCAGAGAACATAGCTCATTTCCCAGTGATAGTGGCCACTAGGATAAATAGAGAGGGTAAATGTCCCCAATGGGGTCAATGCAATAAAAACATTAAAGACAGAGGAGTCACTGGGCAGGCGAACTGTGTCTGATTCTAATGTGCAATGGTACAGTGCTGTTACTGTTAGAATCAAACATAACTCATTTGCCACACAGGGATTGGTATTTCAGGAACCCCTTTTTTATGGGGGCACCAAGATTCTGATAAGCCCCTCGCTTAGGAGGACTTCCAGACAAAATGTACATTTTCCAGGGTACTACCTAGGCACAATTAGCACTTGGAAAGCAGGTCTTCACTTTTTGAGTTCAAGTCTTGTTTGTCTTGCTTCAAAACATGGACCATAGTTCCTCATGGGAAAATAGGAAGCAGTTTCAGCAGCTGTGTTGATAGTCACAGTGGGAAAGAACTGTATATACCAGGGGTCTCCAAACTTACTAAACAAAGGGTTAGTTTATTGTCCTCCAGACTTTAGGGGAGCTGGACTGTCACCATTGGAAGTAGAAATTGTCCTGGCATCAGTGGGAGTAAACATTGCATCTTTGGTATTAGAAGGAGGAATAGTGTGCCATCACTGGTTACATACAGTCAGGTCCACAAATATTGGGACATCGACACCTGATTTGGATGTAAATACCCTCAAATTAAAGCTGACAGTGTGCAGTTAAAGCACATCTTGTTCGTTTCATTTCAAATCCATTGTGTTGGTGTATAGAGCCACAAATGTTAGAATTGTGTCGATGTCCCAATATTTATGGACCTGACTGTAGTTACATAGTTAGTTTGGCTGAAAAAGACTAAAGTCCATCCAGTTCAACCATAAAAAAAAAAGTTATAATCCTATACCCACAGTTGATCCAGAGAAAGGCAAAAATTCCAGCAAAGCATGATCCAATTTGCTCCTGCAGGGGAAAAAATTCCTTCCTGATCCCACGAGAGGCAATTGGATATTCCCTGGATCAACGTTACCTATAAATGTTAGTATCCAGTTATATTCTGTGTATCTAAGAAAATAATTCAGGCCTTTTTTAAAGCAATCCATTGAGCTGGCCAGAACCAGCTCTTGAGGGAGTCTATTCCACATTTTCACAGCTTTTACTGTGAATAAACCTTTCCGTATTTGGAGATAAAATCTCCTTTAATCCAGACATAAAGAGTGCCCCCTTGTCCTCTGTGATGACCTCAGGGTGAATAGCTCTACACCGAGTTCACTATATGAACCACTGATGTATTTATACAAGTTGATCATATCCCCCCTTAATCTCCTCTGCTCAAGAGAGAATAAATTCAGTTCCTCTAATCTTTCCTCATAGCTGAGATCCTCCATGCCTCTTATCAGTGTGGTTGCCCTTCTCAGTACTTTATAAATGTGAAATACGGTATCTAATACTCTAATAAACTAACCCAATATTCATAAAAAACTTTCACACTTGAAAGTGCCAGTAATCATATAATAATATGAATAAATCCCCACCTTATAAATCCCCACCCTACGACTAGTATCAAATAAATCCTAGATAATATTCATCCAAAAACACAAATACAAAAAATGTAAATAATATACAATATAAATAAAGTCTCTCAAAAATATGATGAAATTAATACCCAGTGTCACTAAAGTCCAAAATTATAAATGTATAAATAAATGTCCAGACTCCAACTTGATAATTCTTAAAGGTGTTGAGCCCTTCCTCTGGCTTCCAGGAAGTTGGAGAATACCTCAAAGCAAAAAAAAACTCACAATAGTGTATTACCTCAATACCTAATATGCATCAAATCAAATATCACTCTTTCTTGTGCAAAAAAAACAAAAAGTGCAAAAATTGTGAAAGGTAAACCAACACTGTGCAAAATCAGTGATGTGCTTCACTCTGTGCAAACAACTCCAGTGGTGTGTCACCTCTGCTGAACACAGCAAATATACCCTTACCAGAAGTCATAAGAAAACACGCCTTGGAAAACAATAGAAGGTATCATCAGAAACGCTTCCTCTCCTCTCCTCCACTTCTGAATCTTTTCACTCTTAGTACCTTCCCATCATGGTTACACATGAGCCTTCCCCAGACCTCTCAGATATTCATCCAGATAATATATGGGTGAGAAGTAATGGTATAATAGTATAACACCGTTTGACAAGTAGAATAATACCTTTTAATCAATCTGCTTACATAAGACAAATAAAAACAAGCGTTGTAAGTGTATCCCCAGTTCTGAGGGTTACCAGGCAGCTTCCAGGTGGATCTCTCTGCGGTTTCCAATATCTAAAATGGCCGCCATACCACTTCCGGTTCCTGCTGTACATCCGACGTCACTTCCTTTGACGCGTTTTGTCACATCCGGGACTTAGTCATAAAGGATAGCTACTTGTCAAACGCTGTCAATAACCGGGTACCAGCCAGTGATTACTCACCAGCGGCTGGTGATTGCCAAGCATCTCTGACGGGGGGGAGGGAAAACTATTTGTAAAGAAAACTGTAAACAAAACAGTTCCCTGTCAGCTCCTAAACACTGCTTTGCATGGCTGTGCATAGCACAGCCATGCAAAGCAGTGTGCCTACAGTGAAGCACAAACACAGCCTAGTATGCAAAACAGCACACAGTTAACCCTATGATCGCCCCACATGTTAACCCCTTCCTGCTCAGTGCCATTAGTACAGTGCTTTTTATTAGCACTGATCACTGTATTGGTGTCACTGGGGATGTCAGTGACACCAAGTCAGTTCCCCCAGTGTCAGAATGCCCGCTGCAGTCCCACTATAAGTCACTGATCGCCGCCATTACTAGTAAAGAAAAAAATCCCAGTATATATACCGCCATTTGTAAATGCTATAAATTTCATATAAACATTTAATTTACATGTATTGGGATTTTTTTTTTTCAAAGACATGTAGCAGAATACATTTTGGCCTAAATTTATGACAAAATTTGAATTTTTAAATTTTTTTACTAGACATGTTTAATAGCAAAAAGCCATAAATATTGTTTTTTTCTCAAAATTGTTGGACTTTTTTTTTATAGCGCAAAAAATTCAAAATGCACAGGCAATCAAATACCACCGAAAGAAAGCTTTATTCATGGGACAAAAAGGAAGTAAATTGCATTTGGTTGCAGCGTTGCATGACCACGCAATTGTCAGTTAAAGTAACGCAGCGCCGTAACGCAAAAAAATGGCCTGGTCAGGAAGAGGGGTAAATCCTCTGGAGGGCAAGTGGTTAATCCCAGATCCTATATAGTTTATGAATATATTAAAAAGTAAGGGTCCCAACACTGAATCTTGGGGTACACCACTGACAACCCTAGACAGTGTGAATCATTAACCACTACTCTGTGAATATGATCTTTTAGCCAGTTTTCTACCCATTTACATACAGATTTTTCCAAGCCCATAGACTTTACCTTACACATTAGCCGTGTGTGGGGAACAGTGTCAAACGCTTTTGCAAAATCCAGGTATACCACATCCACCGTCACCCCTCTGTCCAAGTATACCACGTCCACCGCCACCCCTCTGTCCAAGTATACCACGTCCACCGCCACCCCTCTGTCCAAGTATACCACGTCCTCCGCCACCCCTCTGTCCAAGTATACCACGTCCACCACCACCCCTCTGTCCAAGGTTTTGCTCACCTCCTCATAAAAAGAAATCAGATTTGTTTGACAACTTCTGTCTTTCATGAATCCATGCTGTCTGCTGCTTAAAATATTTTTTTCCAGCAAGAACTCATCTATGTTGTCTTTTATTAAATTCTCCAGTATCTTCCCAACTATAGAAGTTAAACTAACAGGTCTATAATTACTTGGTAAAGATTTTGTCCCCTTTTTAAATATTGGCACCACATTGGCCTTACGCCAATCCGGTGGTACTATGCCAGTCATTAAAGAGTCCCAAAAAATTAGAAACAATGGCTTTGATATGACAGAGCTCAATTCTTTATGGACCCGTGGGTGTATGCCATCCGGTCCAGGTGCTTTATTCACTTTTATTCTGTCTAAATATTTCTGGATCATATCAGTTGTGAGACAATGTGGATCATCTGAAGCTGTGTCTATACCATGCCCATTATGGACAAGAGCTCCCCCAATGCTCCTTTGTATATACAGAGCTGAAGAAGGTATTAAATACATTTCCCCAGTCACCCACTCTAGATTATTTTGTAAAGGGCCTACATACTCGGACTGGACCTTTTTACTGTTAATATATTTGAAGAATTTTGGGGGGTTTGTCCTGTTTTCTTTTGCAATCTGTCACTTGTTTTCAATTTTTTGCGGCTTTGATTTCCTTTTTACATATTCTGTTATATTCTTTGTAATTCTTTGTAATGTTTAAACTGGTATCAGTGGGAGGAATAGTGCACCATCACTGGTGTCAGTGGGAGGAATAGTGCACCATCACTGGTGTCAGTGGGAAGAATAGTGCCCCATCATTGGTGTCAGTGTGAGAATAGTGCCCCATCATTGTCGTCAATGGGAGAAATAGTGCCCCATTGTCGATGACAGTAGCAGGAATTATGTCCCATTGTTGGTGTCAGTGGGAGGAATAGTGTCCCATTGTTGGCGTCCATGGGAGAAATAGTGTCCCATTGTTGATGTCAGTAGCAGAAATATTGCCCCACTGTTGGTTTCAGTGGGAGGAATAATGTTTTGTATCAGCGGAGGGAAAAGTGCCCCAAGGGCCAGATAAAGACAAGCAGGGGGTCGCAGTTTGGAGATCACTGGTATATACGTAGCAGTGGCTCTCAAATTTCAATGACCTAAAGGCCACTGTGAATCAAGTCACATATTTTGTGATCTACCTTATTCTGTTTACTTCTTAGTAGCACCGGAGAAGGGGCTAGATACTGTAGAAACGTTTTATTGATGTTCCTATATGGTAAACGGAGAGCTTGGACTTTGGTATCTCACCAGGAGCTTTCATCTTTTATTCTAGAAAGACACTGAACACCGAGCGGATGTGTTTGACCTCTTTCCTGGGACATTTCAGACTGTAGAGCTGGTGGCTAGTAACCCAGGGACCTGGCTTCTCCACTGCCATGTCAATGATCACATCCATGCTGGGATGGAGACAACCTTTACTGTTAAGGAGAGGTCAGGTAAGTTTAATGCAGAACTTGGCAAAAAGTTTAAACAACATACAGGTAATGGATGCAATTTGTCACTTGTCACTAGCATTAAATCTCCTGCAATTGGCTAGTCGTCACCCATGCTTCTTGGAAACATTTTTTCACAAACCTTAGTCTTGATAGGCTTTTTTAAGCCATTTAAGCCATTTATAATTGTATGGTGGGGGCTGGGAGTAAAGTAGACCTTGTGCTATCATGGAAGGTCTGCTTTAAATCACAACTCTGGGCACAAGAAAAAATGACCCTTGCGTTTAGGCTCCACTCACTGCAAGGGTTACCAGATGGTCAAATCTAGGGGTACAGACATGAGGGGCAATGCTACCTCTAAACTTTGCATTGTACACACCAAGAGACCATCCACAGCCTGGAGTGGAGGAGAACACTGGAGCCTGCTGGAGCAGGGTAAAAGGTAGGTAATACAACCTCTTCAGCCCCCCCCCAGACCTTATGACCATTTAACTCTTGCAGTGTGGGGCCACCACCATTGCTCAACTGTGTTTCTTGCACATGGCAAACGGGCCACATTTGCTTGAATGGGTCAGTTTCAGCAGCAGTACTGCCCGCAGTACACAACAGGGGCTGTAATGTTTGCTATGGCTGCAGCATGTGTACAAACCAGTCCAGCTGCCTTTCTTCACCCCCCCCCCCTTATTTTTACTGCCTCCTGGCCACAAGTGTAAATTAGACATTACTCTGTGATCCTGCAGGCTTCCATCCCAATGTGATGGCCTCTTCTCCAGTCATTTAATCTTCTATCCCACCTTCATCATATACAATGCAGGACCAGCAACCATACCTGATCCTCCATTATATAATTGATGACTTTGAGGTTCTGCTCACATTCCAGGGCAAAAATAAAGAAGGCCAGAGTGCCGAGCTACCACAGGACCAATAAATAAGGTAATGACGTTGGTCTGTTGTATCCCTCCTAGACTAAACGAGCAATAAATCCTTAATAATGGGGGGGTCTTTTTTATCATTTTATTACTAGGATGTAAAGAAATTGAGTTAGGAGAATACACTGATGTGAACTAATGATTGCTTTGCTTTTTTTTCCAGAGGAAATTACTCGTTCCATAGGTAAGTAATGATGAAAAGTTATATAGTCTTCAAATATTGTCCTTAGTGTGTTCTTGAATTACCTTTATTATTTGTATTACAGATTCTGTTGGCTCCACCGGAGTACCATTCCTTGGAAAAGTCCTAACAGTGGACCAGGCATACACGGCTCTTGTCTGTCTCCTGACCATCGGTTTGGTCTTGTTGGTGCTCCTGGTGGTCGTACTATCATCTCTCCACTATAAAAAGAAGAAGATGCACTACAATACAATATATAACGGAGCACTGCCATTAAATGCCATATGAGAACTCTTATGACTTTGCACTGGGTGCTCAATGAAAAGGTGCCTCAGAACTCGCTGCAGCTGCACTTTACTACTACATGTTTACAAGCAAGATATGGAACGCTTAGAGGTGTCTATTTCACCACCAACCTAATATGAACTTTTCGCCGAATGTAAATGGGGGGGCTGGCAAAGGGGGAGTAAGTGATAAATACCTCCCAAGCCCATGCTGCTTATACATGTAAGTTATGCAGGACAAGATTGGCAGTCTGGCAGTTCTGGCATTTGTCATAGTATCTTTGGACTAAAAAAGCTATTTTGAGCCACTCTCAGGGGAGTAAGTTAAAAGTACAGGCCGACATTACAGCTGAACTCTAGGGAAAGGATAAATGCTCCCTTGTAATGGGGCTGCCACCGCACTGCAAGGATTAAATGCTCGTTGGCTGTAAGATTGGTCCAAACAACCTATTCCCCCCCCCCCGTTCTTGCAGTCGCAGGTCCTCTGATATCATCAAGTCCAATGCAGAGCCCATGACCTTGCACTGGACATGAGGACACTGAGGAACAGTCCACCCTTTCAGCATGTTTTTTTATTGTAATCAGTGCTTTTTATTTAGAACAGGGGAGGGGGGGTTGGTCCGAAATAAATGGGTTTAGCATCTTCTTGCAAAGTGTGTTTTACCAGCCCTTATATAATGCTGGCCATACACTAGTAGATTTTCAAACAAACGTTTGTATCAATTGTCTTCTGAAAATTCTCAGTACATTCGATGACTTGACAAATGTTGTTTGAAAGTACTTACAAATTTCATTTGTTTTATTTGATTTTGGAATGAATGCCCCGAACAAAAACCACATTTGCTGTTAGAACTTTGTTTGTTCAAGAAATATTTTCTATCCTGCTCCAAATATTCTCATCACTGCAGTCTAAAATTAACTTTGATTTGATTCCACTAACGATTAGAAAACCGAAGTTCTTGAAATGAGAAATTCTGAATACACTGTACAAGTGTATAGCCAGCTTAACAGTCATCCTGCCAATAAAAGTAACCTGAAAACTTTGTACTAACACTTAAAGCAGTATTCAACCAAAAAATTTAATACATTGCAGCTTGCCAAACATAAGATGTGGTGGCTACATTAGTTTTCCTTTTCCTTCTGTTTTCACCTGGTGTTTTGGCCAGTAACACACCTCCTGTATTACAGTGCCCCCGCTCTGGATGAAGGAGAACAGGGGACACCTTTGTAAAGCAGGGAAGGGGGGTGTTAGATGTACTAGGAGATTTATATATGCTAACAAAAGGCAAACTCCAGCTAATAAGCAGTTACAGCAACAGTTTTTTTTTCCTTTTGGGATAAAGGTGTTACATAAATAAAAATGAAGGCTGATCGTTGTTAGCACCCCTGTCAGTAGTAGGTTTGTCTCTTCCCTATAACTGCAAGAGAGCTTGTTCTTTGAAAAGACTTACTGGCCAGATCACTAGATGAACAGCCTAAAAAAGAAAAATAATGCTGCCATCACATCTAAGAATTGGTAAACTGCATTATAATAAAGGTTTGGTTTTGAATTTAATATCACTTTAACCTAATCCCTATAAAACTGGCCATACATGGCTCAAATTTCAAGCTATTATTGTGAAATTTGCTCTTTAGGCACCACCCAGCTCGACTAACTTAGATTGTCAAATAGAAGACAGTCAGAAAAATGTTGGGGTGCTTGCTGTCAGGATCAAATATCCAGCACTGTGGATTTGTCTATACACACTATTAAGTGTGGATGGGTGAATCTGAGGATTTCTCTCCTTCAGCCCTGCCAGAAATCTTTACATATATGGCCAGCTTAACACTTATAACCCTTAACTTGACCCCTATTACCTATCCTATTAGTTACATTAAAAACTCACAGATCTTTATCCAATGCTTGACCCTTATCCTTAAAGGGATTTTTTTAAAAAGAACAAACATTTTATACTCGCCTGCTCTGTGTAATGGTTTTGCACAGAGCAGCCCTGATCCTCCTCTTCTCGGGTCCCCCGCCTCCACTGAGTGCCCACCATAGCAAGCCGCATATGTATCCATAGACACACTGAGTGTGGCTCAGCCCTGCCCCCCCCCCTGCTCCATTCTCACTGGCTGTGATTGACAGTAGCAAGCACCAATGTATCCTGTTGCTGTCTCTGAGACAATGAGGAGGGAGAGAGGCAAGATAGCCTTGCTCTTGTGCACATCGCTGGATCAAGAATGGGCTCAGGTAAGTATGGGGGGCTGTATGCAGAAGGTTTTTTTTACCTTAAAGTGATTCTAAAGGTTTATTTTTTTTTTCAAGAAAAAATAACAAACATGTCTAGACTTACCTGCTGTGTGTAGTGGTTTTGCACAGAGCAAACTGGATCCTCCTCTTTTCTGGTCGCCCCTCCCTCCTGTTGGGTACCCCTACAGCAAGCAGCTTGCTATGGGGCATCCACTGCTCCATGTGTACATTAATACACAGAGCCGCGGCTCGGCCCCATCCCCTCTCTCTTCTCATTGGCTCACTGGCTGTGATTGACAGCAGTGGGAGCCAATGACTCCTGCTTCTGTCTCAGCCAATGAGAAGAGGGAGTCCCGAGATAGCTGAGACTCCAGTGCACATTGCAGGATTGAGAGGGGGCTTAGGTGAGTATTAGGATGGGCTGGGCGAGCTGTTGCACAGAGAAGTTTTTTTACCTTCATGTATACAATGCATGAAGGTAAAAAACATTGAGCCTTTAGAACCACTTTAATATAATGGGAATCCTCCAAATTTGAACTGAAGATTCCATCTCTTTAGTAAGCCTGGATCTAGAAGACCTACTAAAAATATGGAATCTCCAGGTCAAAGCCAGAGGATTTCAACCTTTGACAGTGATATCCAACATTTAAAGCAGTACTTAGTGTGAGAGACCAAGTGGCCATGCACATATTAGTATTGAAAAAGCAGTACTTTGTCTGCAGAAAGGTTATGGTGGTGGTGCGTGACTGACAAAAGTAAGTGAAGTACTGCTGTAGGAAAACAAAGACGCTTAACCATCATTGCTACCTCTTCATCCTTTCCCATAATCCCTTGGTATCATATACATGGCTCTGGTGCTGCTATAACAAGGGCCATATTGGTTGTACCGCATTTCCTACCATGGTAGAAGTCAGGTCTCAGTATGAAGAGTCTTATCAAAAAGGGATGTAGGAATGGACCTTCCAGTTAAAAGTTATTGTTTAGGAAGTAACTACAGAACACAATACCAAAAGTAAACCTGCAGTAGAATTTAAGTGTCAATGGAAAAGTGCTAAACAGACACATTAGCATGTCACATTTTTAGGAAATGCACAATAAACTATTTTATACCTGGATTATCCATTCATTTTTATGAATAAAACTGTTTAGAAAAAACAAAGTACCAAAAAGCCTAATATGTCCCTAAAAAACTGTTTATATGTTAAAAGTAACCACTAAGGACTCAATGACCTTGTCATGGTCATGAAGGGGTTAATTTAGGTAATTGATATATGCAGACTGTTGGGTTGGCTTGTTATATTCCTATAGACTCCATAGGGCCTACCAACCCATATCCAATTGCCTTGGAAGGGGGAGGCATAGGTGTGAAGGTAAGGTACAGGAGGTAATATGGTAGATATTCTAGCAGGGGCAAGAATGCATAATGAAGATCGTAGGAGTGGTGAGGAAGGCATTTTAAAGTTGGGAGGGGAGGTTACTTAACTGTCTACCCAAAGTGGAATTAAACTGCTCTGTACTTATTGCACTCTTGCCATGATATAAAAGCATGCCCAGCATACTTACACGTTATAGAAATACAGAAAGGAGCACCAGACCAAAATCAGATGACAGAGTCTGAGATACATTGCTGTCAAACTGTTACTCCCTGTGGAGCATTTAATACTGGTTCCAACACAGATCTGTGACGTGGCTGTTTCTGAGTTCATCCAAGTTTTATGCTATGTAGAGTCCTGATAAAGGTGGTGTGGCCCCTGAAACACATTGTATGTTTTCATATGACTTGTTCTGTTGGACTGTTTCATCTGGTTTCTGTCTGGTGCTCCTTCATGTATTGCTATGATTTGAGCTACTGTCTGGAACCCATTAAGGCAAGCCTTGCTATGTTGGATCCACCTCAACAGACCTATTGAGCTTTATTGAAGTTTTTCTTCATCTGACTACACACGCAAGTCCAAACATTCCCAGATCATCTTTGAGTATGTTGTTCTGGAGCACTTGTGCATTATGGCATTTTTACTTTACAAGTATTCCTTTCACCAGCATTATCCAGGTTCCCAGGCATTCTTTTCAGCCATTGGGCAGCCATGGATGATGTACTCCCTGTGCTTGCGCACAAGAATCACATCATCCCCACCTGGATAAAACACAAAACCTACGCATAAGTGTGGTGATTCAATGACAGTGCCTGCTATACTTCCAAACCCCAGCTGGAGAAAGAAATGCACTACACTTCGCTACCCACTCTAGAGTGGGGATGTCCCAAAGAAAACTTAAAAAACACCACCAGCCTAGCGTATTATCTCTGAAACAATTTATTCAAAATAATGTAAACGTATCTACTCACAAACAACACGTTCGACACAACACATCCAGGTTACACAATCAGCTTGTCCACTCCATGTGCTCCTTGGCTTGGGAGGACATAACTTATTTTGAGGGACATCACAACGTGTTTCGAGGGCCGTGTCCTCTTGCTCAGAACCAAACCTTTTTGGATCATTACCACTTGTCTTTATATACGGTATATTAATAGCAGTATCATAAAGTTTCTCTGTTCCTCCCATTCCTGGGGTGGGTCCAATCCCCCTGGTCACACGACACACCGATCAATTGAAATATTAATATCAATAATATTAAAAATATCTCACCTCATTATAGTACACGCTAGTATGAAACTATCGTGCACTATATTATATTTATATTGTACAGTGTACACAGAAAATAAATTGTGCTAGGGGTAAGAGGAAGAAGGTATTTGGCAGACGAGACTTTGCATTTCTCTTTTTCCAAGAGAAACAACTGAGTACTGTCCGTGATACTTTTTTTATTTGCACTAACATACAATTTTGAGGACAAGCTTTCGGGGTATGTCCCCTTCTTCAAGGTCTAAGCAGTACCAATCACCTCAAGCTCTCTTTTTCCAAAAAATCTCTACCACCTAGCATTTTTTTACTCTTAGAGTTTAGTTCTACGTTGTGTAAAAAGTTACGTATGGGGCACCAGGATTGAAGTTTAAGGGTCCTGGCTCATATTTCATACAGAGGCCCAGGTGTGCCAAGCTCTACCACTGGGTATAAACTACCATACATTTGTTGTATACAAAAAAATATAGGTGGTGCTGGAGGGGTATAGCCAAAGTAACTTAAAAGTCCAATAAAAATCCAATAAAAAGTTCTGGACGCACAGACTCGCTGTGCTGCATACCAGCTCCTGAATCCTTCAGGACCCCATGCAAGAGTGACATGCCTTTCATCAACTTATGTCTAGTGAGTTGCTAATAATTTTAACCTTGCAATAAATTACTAATAATGCTGTACTTAGTTTGGCGCCCCTATTTTCTCTTTCCATACATTTGCTGTAAGTCAGCATTCACTAAACGGCAGCTGGTCCTGTATTGCTATTGCATTTCACTCTATTGATTTTCTAGGACAGAGATGTGAAAGTGAAAGGGGAAGGCATAGTAGAAAGGTCAGACTTATTACTGAGATATGCGTCTGTAGAAAAACAACTGACAAAGTCTGAAATATGTGTCTGTGGAAAAACAGGGACAAAGTCATATTTGTCTGACCTCAGTGAAGAAGTCTGTAGGTGGCTTGAGTTTAAATAAAAACTAATAAACACAAAAAGTGTAAAACAGAACTGGAAAAGTAAAAAAAAATAAATGCATGTTACAGATCACAACATAGAACTATACTGTCTGCATTTGATTGGCCTCATGAGTCAAATCCTCAGACAAAATAAATAAGAGGTTAAATATACATTTTTCAAATGCAACTTTGAAGAATTGAAATAGTTAAAGACTAAATTGAGAATCTGGCATAATCCTACCTTTTCTCTTTGATGTGATTTGTGACTCCAGGGGATAGGTAAAGCTGTCACATGCTTGTCAAAACTTGCAGAACTAGCATTAGTACCTGACAGCTAACACAGTCTAGGGAGGTGCAGGGCTTGGACAAAAATATGGAAACACTATATGATTTGTAGGTGTGATTTGTAGGTGTGAAAGTGACCACGTTTCACATTGAAAGTGGAAGTGATGTAACATTATTTTGCTTCTGCTGTGTGATGAGACACCTAGCTAACAGGTGAGAAGCCTCACTTTTATCATTCACTGTGTGCACTGCTAGTAATCCAGTCATATCAGAGCTTACTGAGCTTCAAAGAGGGCAAATTATAGGTGCTGGTTTAACTGGTGCTTTGGTGATTAAAGTTGCCAATTTATTTACCGTGTCATGAGGTTCAGTATCAAAGGTTATAACAGCATATACAGTTTCTGGGAAAACAATGTCTGATAAGCATACAGTCATCATGGTCAACTGAACGAAAGTGACAAAAGGACACTGCACAGGATTGTGACCCAGAATAAGAAAGCAACTGCTGTAAAGGTGACTGCAGAGCTCAATCTCAGTCTTCCAAAGACCGTGTCCACAAAAACTGTGGAAAGGGAACTTTAATATAAAATATTTACAGGTGAGCTGCAATTGCCAAACCACTAGTGACTGATATTAATGCTCAGAAGAGGAGCGAGTGATGCAACACCCATAAAACTGTCCATCAATGGAAGACTGTAATATGATTCAATAAATCGAGCTTCACACTTCACCATCCCAAGCTTACGACCAGGACTGCCTTGTGCAAACGGCAGTGCAATCATGGTTTGAGCAGCCATATCTTGGTATTCTGGAGGCCGCATCATCAGCTTAAAAGATAGAGTCACTGCCAGCAACTATGCACAAATTTTGGCTAACCATGTGCACCCCATGGTGCAGATATTGTTTCCTAAGAGCGCCATTTATTAAGACGATAATGCTCCGATTCACACAGCTGGTGTCAAATCGTGGTTTGATGAGCATGAAGACAAAGTCTTGCACCTTCCCTTGGTGCCGCAGTCGCCAGACCTCAGTATCATAGAGCCACAATGGTCAATTTTGGAGAACAAGGTTCAGGCTTGTTTTTCGCCTCCTGCATCTCTGTGAGAACTGGAACGATTTTTGCATGAAGAGTGGTACCAGATTCCATTATCCACCATCCAAGACATATATTTGTCAATTCCCATCAGGCCATCTTGGATGCCAAAGGCACCCTGCCCTCCCTCCCTGATAACCATTTCCTACTCTATTCAAAACCTAAAAAGACATTATGTCTATTTTTACAGTATATATCTAGATACAGGTATACATTAAAGGTAAATACTTACCTTTTCCATTGTCTGCACCACCAAAATGCTACTCTGTTCATGAGAAAGTATCCTATGACATCCATTGGGAATCTGACACTTCTGGAAGTGTCAATCTCCTAGGTACCCCACAGCTCTCTTTGGTTCCATCTGCTCACCTCAGTGCATTAGGCCCCTTTCACACAGATGCTCTCTGTTACATCTCAGCAGGGGATCTTGAGACAGAATTGAAAGGTAATGTACGTCACAAATATGGCATCCGTGTCTGTTCCGTTTCATAGCCAGCATATAATGGAGGAAAAATGGACTCATGTAATCCCCTATGGGTGACTGGATGTAAACGGATGTATGTCCATCTACATTTGCCCACATCTGACCAGGTCTGCAAAAGCGGACCTGGACACAAAAGTTTTTATTTATAAGCCTCCTCCCTAGGCCACTAAATATACACAGCTGTAACCCCCCACCCAAAAATGCTTACTCACTTCTCCAGTGGCAGCCTCCTGTGTTTTTGCAGCCTGGCTGATAAAAATTTAGTGCCAGGCTGCATTTGCACACAAGCATTCCATAGGCTTAAATGGAACATACTTGTGCTGCAGGAGGAATGCCCTATGCAAGTCTATGGGGTGATAGTGCACAGGCCCAGGAAGACCAGCACTAGATTTTAAACAACTGGGCTGCAGATAACATGGGACAGGAACTAAGATGGAACTGAAAGTAGAAAATGAAATCAGGCAGAGTCTTTGTATTATGTTGTATGTATAGAGGACTAAGGAGGAAAGAGGACTGGGAGGTTTTTGTTAAAAACTTGAACTTGTCCATTAATGAAATGGTCTATGGGAAGGGATTTTGAAGGAAGGAGTTACCATAACAGAGTTGCACTTCAAGCCATAAATTACATAACTGAACTAATCACAGTGACTCATCTCTTCTTAAACTGCTCTTTCCTGAGTTTCAGTTATACAAAGTAAACCTCAAGGCAGGCTGCTACTGCTGTGCTGTCCCGTTAGATACAGTTGCAAGAAAAAGTACGTGAACTCCTTGGCAGTGCAGGGAGGAAAAAGTATGTGAGGCCCTAGCTTAATGACTTCTCCCAGAGCTAATTGGAGCCAGGAGTGAGCCAACCTTGACTACAATCAGTGGGATGATATTGGATGTGTTGCTGACAGCTGTCCTGCCCTTAAAAAACACACACCTGTTTTGGGTTTACTGGTTTCAAGAAGCACTGTCTGATGTGAACCATGCCTCGCAGAAAAGAGCTCTCAGAAGACCTACGATCAAGAATTTTTGACTTGCATGAAGCTGGAAAGGGTTACAAAAGTATCTCCAAAAGCCTTGATGTTCATGTGTCCATGATAAGACAGACTGTCTACAAATGGAGAAAGTTTAGCACTGTTGCTACTCTCCCTAGGCGAGGTCATCCTGTAAAAATGACTGCAAGAGCACAGCGCAGAATGCTGCATGAGGTAAAGAAGAATCCCAGAATGTCAGCTAAAGACCTACAGAAATCTCTGGCACATGCTAACATTTTTGTTGACACATCTACAATAAGGAAAACATTAAACAAGAATGGAGTACATGGGAGGACACCACGGAGGAAGCCATTGCTGTCCAAAAAGAATATTGCAGCACGTTTGAAGTTTGCAAAGAGCACCTGGATGTTCCACAGCACTACTGGCAAAATACACTGTGGACAGATGAAACCAAGATTGAGTTGTTTGGGAAGAACACACAACACTGTGTGTGAAGAAAAAAAGGCACAGCACACCAACATCAAAACCTCATCCCCATTGTAAAACATGGCGGAGGGAGCATCATGGTTTGGGGCTGCTTTGCTGCCTCAGGGCCTGGACGGATTGTTGTCATTGATGGGAAAATGAATTCCAGAGTTTATCAAGACATTTTGCAGGAAAACGTACGACCATCTGTCCGCCAACTGAAGCTCCCCAGAGGATGGGTGATGCAACAGGACAATGACCCAAAGCATACAAGTAATTCAACAAAACAATGGCTGCAACAGCACAGAATACGCCTTCTGGAGTGGCCCAGTCAGAGTCCTGACCTCAACCCGATTGAAATGCTGTGGCATGACCTTAAGAGAGCGATTCACACCAGACATCCCAAGAATATTGCTACACTGAAACAGTTTTGTGAAGAGGAGTGGTCCAAAATTACTCCAGATCGTTGTGCAGGTCTGATCTGCAACTACAGGAAACTTTTGGTTGAGGTTATTGCTGCCAAAGGCGGGTCAACCAGTTATTAAGTCCAAAGGTTCACATACTTTTTCCTCCCTGCACTGTGAATGTTTACATGTTATGTGCAATTAAACCATGGCAACATCTAATGTTTGTGTAGTATTATGTTCAGCAGACTGTGTTCTTCTATTGTTGTGACTTAGATGACGTTCAGAGCACATTTTATGCCCAATTCATGCAAAACTCCACGAAATCCCAAGGGGTTCACATACTTTTTCTTGCAACTGTAGCATGCAGTGCTCTGGGAATCCTTTATCATGTATAATTGTTTTTTTTGTTCAAAAAGATTGTATGTGTATATTAAAAAAAGCATAAAACATGTTAGATAAGTAGCATAAACATAAAAAAAAGTACTTAAATGGACTTAAAATCATTCTAGCCTCTGTTTGAGTAGCACTTAAACTAGGGGTGGGCAACACTGGGGAATAATCAGTCACTCTGCATGTGCTGACAAGAAAAGAGAACAGAGTTTAAGCCTTATTAGTGTGTTGCTGCTCCTTTATTGCTCAATCATTAGGCTGGTGACACCATTCTATTCCTTAAAGTGTCACTAAACTCAGGACCCTGCATTCACTCTGTCTGGTCTCCCACAGTAAATAGAACATGGAACTGCAATTATTTTAGTAAATAAAAACTGATAAATACATTTTCTAATCAGCAGTTAGAGCAGTCTTGTGACTTCTATCAGTGTTCAACAGAGCATTGGTTAAAATTTGTAGGAACAGTGTTCTTTCTGCTCCAGAAGGATGAAAAACCCCAGACCTCTGTCTGGACAGTGTCAATTGGCCTGTGCTGATCACATACACTCTCCCAAGGAAAAAAAAAACCTCACTAGCAATACACACTAAACTAAGCATGTGCAGAATGGCTACAGTTCAGTCTGTCTTATCAGGAGATAAGACATGGACATTTGAACAAGAGGAGGAGCAGAGAAGTCAGGATCAAACAGCCTTTTTACACAATGCAGAGGATTACCTCCTTAGGTTCCACAGTGAGCATAACAACCATGCTTTACTGCATATACAGACTGATTTTACTGTTGTGGGTTTAGTAACACTTTAACTGTGAAAGTGGTGCCATCCTTATGGCTGTACTATCTGGCAGAGTTGTTTGAATCATAAAACTGTTTGAACAGAATTATTCCTTTCGTGGACAAGACAGTTCATACATGTGGATTTCAGCTGTTTCCTTGGAGTTTCACTTCAAGGAGCCATTTTAACTTTTGAAAAAATCCAATGAGTGCAAAAATATGGTGATAAACCCATGCAAACAGGATGCAAAATATACACAAATCACATACCTTAAGAGTGGAAATGGTGCCACTCCTCTCCTTATCCATGTGTTTTTATGAGTACCATGTGAACGCTTACTCATGTTTCTGGGTCTTGTAACCATGTGCTTATGTTTTTTTGTTCCTTCCTTAGTCAAATCAGACCTTTCATGAAAAATAAGAGAATCTCCCATGCAAACTAAATTTTTTTCCATAAAATAAAACACATGTTATACTTACCTACTCTGTGCAATGGTATTGCACAGAGCAGCCCTGATCCTCCGCTTCTGGGGTCCCCTGCCAGTGCTCTAGCCTCCTCCTCTTCTGCGTATGCCATCATACGAAGCCGATGGCCAATGGCTCCCACCGCCAAGCTTGTGAGAGGATAGAGATTGCAGATTGGCACATCTCTGGATTGATATGGGACTCTTTGGGGGGCGGGGTTGGCAGAAACAGCTGCTGAAAGGTTAATGCATAGAATGCTTAGAACCACTTCAACCACGTTTCCATCCTTAAGGTTTTACACCCTTCATGATCTAGGCATTTTTTGTTATTCAGCAATGTGCTACTTTAACTGGCAATTGTGCAGTCCTGCAACACCATGCAAACATAATTTTTATACACTTTTTTCACAAAAAAATGTCTTTTGGTGGTATTTGATCACCACTGGGTTTTTTATTATATAAACAAAAAAAAGACAGAGAATTTTGAAAAAACCTACAGTCAGGTCCATAAATATTGGGACATCGACACAATTCTAACATTTTTGGCTCTATACACCACCACAATGGATTTCAAATGAAACGAACAAGATGTTCTTTAACTGCAGACTGTCAACTCTCAAGATGAGATCCAAAGAGCTGTCACTATCACTAAAAACAAACCCATCAGAGAGATAGCAAAAACATTAGGCGTGGCCAAAACAACTGTTTGGAACATTCTTAAAAAGAAGGAACGCACCGGTGAGCTCAGCAACACCAAAAGACCCGGAAGACCACGGAAAACAACTGTGGTGGATGACCGAAGAATTCTTTCCCTGGTGAAGAAAACACCCTTCACAACAGTTGGCCAGATCAAGAACACTCTCCAGGAGGTAGGTGTAGGTGTGTCAAAGTCAACAATCAAGAGAAGACTTCACCAGAGTGAATACAGAGGGTTCACCACAAGATGTAAACCATTGGTGAGCCTCAAAAACAGGAAGGCCAGATTAGAGTTTGCCAAACGACATCTAAAAAAGCCTTCACAGTTCCGGAACAACATCCTATGGACAGATGAGACCAAGATCAACTTGTACCAGAGTGATGGGAAGAGACGAGTATGGAGAAGGAAAGGAACTGCTCATGATCCTAAGCATACCACCTCATCAGTGAAGCATGGTGGTGGTAGTGTCATGGCGTGGGCATGTATGGCTGCCAATGGAATTGGTTCTCTTGTATTTATTGATGATGTGACTGCTGACAAAAGCAGCAGAATGAATTCTGAAGTGTTTTGGGCAATATTATCTGCTCATATTCAGCCAAATGCTTCAGAACTCATTGGACGCCGCTTCACAGTGCAGATGGACAATGACCCAAAGCATACTGCAAAAGCAACCAAAGAGTTTTTTTAAGGGAAAGAAGTGAAATGTTATGCAATGGCCAAGTCAGTCACCTGACCTGAATCCGATTGAGCATGCATTTCACTTGCTGAAGACAAAACTGAAGGGAAAATACCCCAAGAACAAGCAGGAACTGAAGACAGTTGCAGTAGAGGCCTGGCAAAGCATCACCAGGGATGAAACCCAGCATCTGGTGATGTCTATGCGTTCCAGACTTCAGGCTGTAATTGACTGCAAAGGATTTGCAACCAAGTATTAAAAAGTGAAAGTTTGATTTATGATTATTATTCTGTCCCATTACTTTTGGTCCCTTAACAAGTGGGAGGCACATATACAAACTGTTGTAATTCCTACACCTTTCAGCTGATTTGGATGTAAATACCCTCAAATTAAAGCTGACAGTCTGCAGTTAAAGCACATCTTGTTCGTTTCATTTCAATTCCATTGTGGTGGTGTATAGAGCCAAAAATGTTAGAATTGTGTCGATGTCCCAATATTTATGGACTTGACTGTATATTTTCTACTTTCTGTTATAAAATATATCAGATAAAAAAATGAAAAAATAAAAATTCTTCATTCACTTAGGCCAAAATGTACTCTGCTATATGTTTTTGGTAAAAACAAATCACAATAAGTGTACATTAAATGGTTGTGTGAAGGTTATAGCATCTATAAACTATGGTATATACAGTAAATTAACAAATAATCAATCCTTAGTACACTGGAAGCTTTAGGAATAGGGAATAGAATGATAAAGTGGATAAAGGAGCTTTATAATTGTTCATCAGCAGCGGTTACGGTAAATGGATCCCTTTCAGGATTTTTCAAAATGTATAATGGCTCTTAACAGGGATGTCCATTATCCCCGTTGTTATTTGTTTTATCCCTAGAACCTCTCTTGGCGACAGTATGAAAGAGTGTAGATGCCAGAAGAATCAAAATAGGAGAAGTAGATCATAAAGTAGCAGCGTATGTAGATGACATGCTGTTTTATATTGCGAACCGCAGACTGACGTTACCAAATCTAATGGGATTACTAAAACAATATGGTGAGCTTTCAAATCTGAAAATAAACCCGACAAAATCAGAGATTCTGAATGTTAATATTCCAAAAAAAGAAAAGCAGACATGACAGGAGGATTTTCAATTTACATGGAGGGAGAAGTAATTAGGTTATCTGAGAATAAAGCTAACCCCTTCAATAAAAAATATATACCAGGCAAATTATATACCATTAATAAATTAAACAAAAGAAGAGCTGAGCAGAACTTCAAGAATTTCAATCTGACCTTCATGCAAATGGAGAAATATGTTTTTTTACTTTTGTGAAAACCTAAACACATTGCTAATAGTACCAGCTGCATGTATGTAGCTTAAATATTGATATGTGCACTGTTTTGCATTTAAAATGGTGATTTTATATACTTTTTTGAAGTGTCAGTAAAAAATGTGGCTCTGCCAGTAAATATGATTTTTGTCAGTAAAAAATTGTTGCTTTTTGTAAATTGTGGGCGTCTTTTAAGTAAATTTCACTTCAGAGGGTTGGCAACACTGGCGCCCAGTGTAGTAAAATGATACATTGGTACAGGAACCCATTTTTTCCGGGACTATTAGATCTCACCCCTTAGCAGGGAGTGCATTGGAGCCCTGGGGACCTGAAGAATGCTGGTTCCAGATATCGTCTCACAAGATTGATCCACTGGTGCCATTTAAAGGAGCCAACCAGTTATTTGTGGAACTCTACCATCTAAAGTACCGATCCTTTCTGCAACTTAGAAAACACACACTTGGTGTGATCTCCTGTCTGTAAGAACTTCCTCCTTGTTCCACAATTGTGTTTAATAGTGCCTAGCTGTTTGAACTAGCTCTGAATAAGATCAGCTTGTTACTGTTCTTCCTATTTAACTTGGATAAAGTCATTCTAAAAGGAACAGCGGTGTCTCTTCCTTCTCTGCAAATTGCACCCAAGAGTAACCAGCAGCTACATGCACAGTATAGTGAAGCCTGGGGACTTGTCATTAGTGACTTGTTTACTGACTTGTACAGTTTTGTCCATGATTACCTCAACATCTAACATCCCAAGGGAAGTTGAGATGGCACTGACAGCAGCTACATAACAGCTACCAGCTCACACCTCTAATTATAAAATAATAAATAAACAAGATCCCGCTTCCTACAAACCAAATTTAAATGTGGAGCTGCTCATTGGTAAGCTTAAAAAGCTTGAAAACATATAAATAAAGAATACCGCGCTCCCTAAATCCCTTACAATTAAATAAACAGTGCTAGAAATCAATTACCAACACAAACTATGTGCAATATATAATATAAACACAAATATTAAAGTGAATCCGTATCACAAACACCTGATACCTATATAAATTGTGCAGAACAATAAATGATGATGTGAATATTTTATACAGTTATAAACAAAAGTTCAATTGTTGAAGTGCTTCGTATGCAACTTCCAAATCCCCAGTGTGCAAAATAAAGTCACGCAAGAAATAGGTGTTCTTCCTTTCTTCCCCCTGATGACGTCAGACATTGCTGACGAAACGCGTTGGATGGAGCTTCTGTGATACGTCACTTCCGGCAGGTGGAGCTTCCTTTTCTGGGAGATTTCTTCATTTAGAGTCTCTTGCTGCTTTAGATTCTTAGAAAACTAAAAATGATGTAGCGCTAAACACAAAACTGTCACATCAGGCCCATAGACAATATAACATCATAATGGGATCCTATATATGTATAGAAAAGGAAAAAATTTGTGCGTGATGAAACTGACAAAATTAAGATGAAAACAGATGTGCAACCCCTGCACACAGTGCACATAAATAAATAAAAGTCCAGTGATCCTGTGTCAATTTCCTCCACTCATACAGAATTCATGGACTGTGTGTGAACCCGCACACCACCAAGTGCAATCCAAAGCCGGCTGAAATGGCCTCTCACCTCTTCCCTGCGACCCTGCAGGGCCACAGAGCTTTATAAATCCCCACTGAATCAGGATGAGCTTCCTCTTGAGTGGATGTTTTCACTGATGTATCCCCAGTATGCTGCTTCCACCTCTCCTATGATATCCTCAGAGGTCAACTGAGCAGGGTGTGCGTCACCACGTGTTGCCGTCGACGCGTTGCGTCACGTGACCTCGTGACTTCCTCAGGACTAGTCCTGTTTTAGTCCTGAGGAAGTCACGAGGTCACGTGACGCAACGCGTCGACGGCAACACGTGGTGACACACTTCCGGCGCGGCGCCATCTTGGTACACCCTTCAGCCACACGCTTACACCCATAGCATGGGAATCAGCTCTTATTTCATCTGGCAAATGTGAGTGTATACAAGTATCTTATTTTATTTAAATTAAAACGATTTTACACTATGGAGGATGTCTTCTGCTTCCTTTGTCCTATTGGGGCTTGAGCTGGGATCCACCCTGCTCAGTTGACCTCTGAGGATATCATAGGAGAGGTGGAAGCAGCATACTGGGGATACATCAGTGAAAACATCCACTCAAGAGGAAGCTCATCCTGATTCAGTGGGGATTTATAAAGCTCTGTGGCCCTGCAGGGTCGCAGGGAGGAGGTGAGAAGCCATTTCAGCCGGCTTTGGATTGCACTTGGTGGTGTGCGGGTTCACACACAGTCCATGAATTCTGTATGAGTGGAGGAAATTGACACAGGATCACTGGACTTTTATTTATTTATGTGCACTGTGTGCAGGGGTTGCACATCTGTTTTCATCTTAATTTTGTCAGTTTCATCACGCACAAATTTTTTCCTTTTCTATACATATATAGGATCCCATTATGATGTTATATTGTTTATGGGCCTGATGTGACAGTTTTGTGTTTAGCGCTACATCATTTTTAGTTTTCTATTTTTCATCAGATCTTTGGGTATTGGATCAGATGTTAGCAGCTTCACACGTTCATTCATTGTTTTTCTTTGCATAAGAGCGCAAGTAGATTCTGTATATTATTTTGCTTTAGATTCTTGTCATTATTTGATGTGGTCCATATATGGAAGCTGGCCAAATGGGATGATAAGATCCGTTTGTGATATTTCAAGCATACATGACCTTCTTTGAGAAAAGAAGTCATAGATTACTGGTGAGTGTGGTGTGTTGTTCTTCTTGGGAAGAGAGGAAAAGCACTTATTTCTTGGGTGTCTTTATTTTGCATACTGGGAATATGGAAGTTGGATACAAAGCACTTTAACAAACAGACCTTTTTTTTTAAATTATAGGAACTATTCACATCGTCATTTATTTTTGTACACAGGTATAAGATGTTTGTGATACGGATGCACTTTATTTTTTGTGTTTATATTATATATTGCACATACAGTAGTTTGTGTTGGTAATTGATTTCTAGCACTGTTAATTTAATTGTAAGGGATTTAGGTAGCGCGATATTCTTTGTTTATAACTAATTATAAAATTTCTATTTTTTTATATATTCTGTGGTTAATTACATTTAGCATACCTCCAACATCACTAATAAAAATGGGTACCATGAAATGGCAAATACATGCAGGGCAAGCTACGGTGAAAAATGGATGTGGTCACACTGCACAGTCTGGACTGTGAAATGTACAACATAATGTATAGAGTGCATCAATCAGGAGTATGAAATGTACAACACAATGTATAAAGTGTAGCAGTCAGGATTATGGAATGTACAATACAATTGTGAGGAACATGGTACCAGCGGCATACTAGGACGGGCTGTCTGGGCAATACGCATACACAGACACAGACATGCACGTTTTTATGAGAAAATAGGCTGTATGTTCATTATTGTCAACACATATAAGCAAGCACGGACGCGCATGCATGTGTACCAATGCCAAGCAGCATATTTCAAACTGAACTCTACACTTGTTCTTTGCAGTATGATTTTCAGCTTTGTTCCTATGATCCAGTCTTGATATCCATCTTTGATCCTGCTACTGACCTTGATCTTGGATTACCCTTGCATGCTTCTGTTAGCTGTCTGCCTCTATTACTGAGCCCGGCCTGGACTACTGACCACGTTGCTGCTTAGTGACTCTGTACCTCACTACTCAATTGTTGCCAAATTCTGCTTGTTCTTGACTCTAATTCTGCTTACATCCTTGTGTCCTTCCACTTGGATGTTACTGAACCATGTGTGGGACCTGACTCCACCATCAACTGGACTTGGTGTTTCCACAGTGCATCACCAGTTGTACCTGTCAGATACCAGCAGTCTCAAGTTTCTGCTCACAGTATCTACACCTTGGCTCTTTTGCCCCTGCAGCCCCTGTCTCAGCATCCAGGGGTGCTTCTATGGGAACTGTGCAAAAGGCCACCCTCATCATCTCAGGCTCTGCATACAGGTACAGTATATATATATATATATATATATATATATATATATATATGTGATTTTACACATCCTTGCTGCCCTCTAGCAGTACTCCTGCTATAGGGCAGTCGGGACACCGAACACTACAAAATCTGCAAATGAAAATAAATATGACTAACAATGCATAAGCATTATAAAACGAATAAAACTCCCATTATAAAAAGAAAAAGAAAACGATGCATACACATTACAGTTGTATATCTCAAAAAATATTTTTCCACCAAGCAATGTGCCTAAGGAGATAAGTGAACAACTCTCCAATACCAGTACCAATTCCAAAACAAATATTGAGCAATGTGCTGATAAAGCGACCAATACATTGATACAAAGAACGCTACAATGTTCTATAAACCACAATTAGTAAACAGTGTGTAACACCGTGTAAGACAAAGGAAAAATCACATCCTAAGTAAGCGAGGTTTGCAAAACTATTAACACCACATTTACAATTTAAAAACCACAACATCTGGGTGACAGATTGACACCCACAATTAACAGCAAAACAGTAGCATCACTACAATAGCATCATTGATCATGACATATGGCAAACAAATGCATGACGCCAAGAAATCTGGTCATTTTGTGCCCATATTCTGCCAGGCATCTAGTCATTTTGTGCCCATATTCTTCCTGGTAGCTAGTTGTTTTGTGTCCATGTTGTCCCTGGCACTTAGTCGTTTCATGCCCATATTCTCCCAGGAATCTAGTATTTTTTTGTCTATATTCTCCTTTGCGTCTAGTGGCTTTTGTACCCATATTCTCCCCAGCATCCACTGAATGTTGTGCCTGTGCCTCCCTGGCATTTGGTGGGTGCTCAAATTATCCCTAGAATTTGGTACTTTTCATGCCCATGATTTCCCTGAATCCAGTGGTTTTCGTATCTATATTTTCTCTGCCATTTTCTGGCTCTGGTGCCCATGTTCTCCCTGGCATATAATGACTTTTGTGCCTTCTCCTTGGTATCAAGATACGTTAGTGCCCATATTCTTTTTGGCACCTGGTGGCTTCCCTGCTTATATTCTACCTGGTATCTGGAACTTTTGTGGCCATCAACTCCCTGGCATATCGTGTCTTATGTTCCAATATTCCGTTTGCCATTTGTTGGCTTTTTTGCCCTTCTTCTCCCTGACTTCTAGTGGCTTTTCACTGAACGTGTCCCAGCTGGTCTTCTTCTCAGAGTGTATGCATGCCGCAACCTCATTCATTTCTAGAATAATTTAAATGGCAAACGCATCAAGAAAAAATTCAAAGGTATTAATCCAACCTAGGCTGTAGCCACACGGTCACACCTTTAGCACTTGTGTAATTGCTTATGTGGGCATTTTTTTTAAATGTTTTAAAATGCTCTGTGGAATAAGAGGAGAACAGTTGCTCAGGCACAAAAAAGGCATGAAAACGCTTGTGCGAGTTCTGCTAGTCCAAATTTTAAGACATGGCAGACCCCTTTATTTTAAAAAACAAAATGAAAAGTTCATATATAGTTGCCCATGCAGAGGTTTCAACTTCACAAAGCAAACAGTCAACTGAAGATGCTAAGCCACCTGGCTACATTTCAACAACACAGCTTTTCTTATTAGGTTACTTCAGACCGAGCTCTCTGGCTCTCATGGTTCATTTAGCCTTTTGTTACTGCTTTTTGCTGCATGGACCCACTCTTGGCCTCTCAATACAGGTTCCCCTGACGTCCCGGGCTCTCACTCTTCTAACGACTTCCAAAGCCCCCTCCAGTCACCTGGACTCAACAATTGCCCCGGCCCTTTCAGTCTTCTGCTGGCTCACTTAGCTGTCACAACTCTCCCAGTACTACGGGTTGGACTGTATCCAACATGGAGTCTTGTCTCCCAAATAAATTACCTCTCCTGGCTGGAGTACACCTCATTCTTTCAACAAGGGCTCTGTCTGCAAATGTGAGCTTTGCATTCCTCACCCTCAGCAATGCTTTAATCCCTTGAGGCCTATACTAGCATGCCGCAATCACGTGCATTGTATGCAGTTGTGGGGTGCTTGCAGAACAGCCCAATTCGCTTTAATGGATAGCGTTCTTTGGCCATATAGCAAAGCATTGCGGCTGTAGCATGTATACATTTCTAACTGCTGCCTCTGCAGCTAAAGGAGGTTGTGGTTGATGGGTGGTGAAAGCACAGCTCAACTGAGGGATGTTAGACTAGGTTCACATCCCGTGGACTGTTTTATTTGAGAAAGGTAAAACCTATATGATCAATGCCTCTGGTGAGTTGTTAGAGTGGATGGTGGAGAATTCACAGGGATGTGTGCAATTTGGAGCAAGATCATTCTCCGCGAGTGAAGATTTGTTGTGCTAAATTGGAAGCACTGGACACTTTAAGTATACAATATATGCTGAATTGAAACACTGGGCATGGTATATTATTTAATGTTATATAATTTTTGGGATTTTGTGTATGTGTATATACACTGCTCAAAAAAAAAAAATTTAAAGAAATGCTTTGAAAACACATCAGATCTCAACGGGGAAAAATATCATGCTGGATATCTATACTGATATGGACTGGGTAATGTGTTAGGAACGTAAGGATGCCCCATTGTTTCATGGAAATGAAAATCATCAACCTACAAAGGACTGAATTCAAAGACACCCTGAAAATCAAAGTGAAAAAATGATGCAGCAGGATAGTCCATTTTACTAAAATATCATTGCAGCAATTCAAAATGGTACTCAGTAATTTGTATGGCCCCCACATGCTTGTATGCATGCCTGACAATGTAATGAGACGATGGATGGTGTCCTGGGGTATTTTCTCCCAGATCTGGACCAGGGCATCACTGACCTCCTGGACAGTCTGAGGTGCAACCTGGCGGCATCAGATGGACTGAAACATGATATCCCAGAGGTGTTCTATTGGATTTAGGTCAGGTGAGCATGGGGGCCATTCAATGGCATCAATTCCTTCATCCTACAGGAACTGCCTTCATACTCTCATCACATGAGGCCGGGCATTGTCATGCACCAGGAGGAACCCAGGACCCACTGCACCATCATAGGGTCTGACAATGGGTCCAATGATTTCATCCCGATACCTAATCGCAGTCAGGGTTCCATTGTTTAGCCTATAGAGGTTTGTGAGTCCCTGCATTGATATGCCTCCCCAGACCATCACTGACCCACCACCAAAACGGTCATGCTGAACCATGTTACAGGCAGCATAACATTCTTCTGGCTTCTCCAGACCCTTTCATGTCTGTCACATGTGCTCAGGGTGAACCTGCTCTCATCTGTGAAAAGCACAGGGTGCCAGTGGTGGACCTGCCAATTCTGGTGTTCAATGGCAAATGCCAATGGAGCTCTATGGTGCCGGGCAGTGGACACAGGGCCCACTAGAGGACGTCAGGCCCTCAGGCCACCCTCATGAAGTCTGTTTCTGATTGTTTGGTCAGAGATATTCACACCAGTGACCTGCTGGATGTTATTTTGTAGGGCTCTGGCAGTGCTCATCCTTCTCCTCCTTGCACAAAGGAGCAGATACCGGTCCTGCTGATGGGTTAAGGACCTTCTACGGCCCTGTCCAGCTCTGCTAGAGTAACTGCCTGTCTCCTGGAATCTCCTCCACATGTGGAGAAAAATAAAACAGGATGGTGCTTCTCAGTGCAGTATGTCCAGGTTCACTTTAATAAGAACGGTTAAAAACACTTACAGGGTGACAGTAAAAACAGGCTCTGAGTGATCCATCATAGTGCGGGGCTCTATCCACTGTGCAGGGACCTGCTGTGCCAGCCAGAAGTTGCAGGGGAAGCTTGGGATGAGATATAAAGATGGCCGCTGCTCATCTGGGACCACTGGACACACCCTGGAAGGCACGCTGTCCAGAGGAACATAGATTGGAAATGACGTGGGCGTGGAGCAGTGACGTGTTTCGGAGCATGCGCAGAGTTCCCTCTTCAAAACCAATACCAAGACAAGGGAAGAGCCTAATAAATAGGGTAGAGCGGCGGGGACAGATGCAGCATGGGGAAACAATGGTACATGCCTCCCGGAGACCATAAATAGTGTGGACAACGGGAAGACAGTATCATGGTGACAAGATGGGTAAGGACGGGGGAGAAAAAGGGGAGAAGGAAGAGAACAAAACGGGACTATATGGGGAGAACTAATTTTAGTAAAAAATATATATAAGAGCTATCTAAAGAAATATATACTGTAATATAAATTAAATGTATGTAAAAAACTATATAGGGGAATGGAGGGAGGGAAATGGGGAGGGGGAAAGGGGGAGGAGAATCGAGTATGTGGGCGGGTTGCTGCTTAACAGTGATAGCTTGCCACATAGGGCTACATGCTAGTCACTGAGCAAACTAGATAGTATAAATCAATTATAACTTATAGATTAAGTGGACAGATGGGACAGATGGGGTCCGCTTGTCTGTTTTTCAGGCTGACCCGATCGGTCCATCCATGGACTTCTATGGACTCCGATCCAATCCGATCCTGTACACCAAAAACAGATGGATGGGGATCCTGTTCCTTATCTGGCCAGTGGATCAGATGACAATCGGGTGGAAACGGACAGGCGGTCTGTTTCCATTCGACCACCCCACTGAAATCAGAGGGCAGTGTCTGTGTTTGCTCTGCAGTAGCAGAGCGGACAGAAAACGTTCATCCACCTGCTCAGAGGGGATCAGCGGAGAGATCCCTTGCTGAGCAGGTGGATCACGCTGACAGATCTGCTCTGAATGAAAGAGGCCTAACCTGTAAAAAAAAAAAAATTCACATGAGAAAATTACTAATAACATTCACTGAAATAGGAACAAATCTAAATCAACGTTTAACCCTTTGGGGTATGGTGTCCAATTCTGCTATCCATTTAACTTCTCAATGTTGTAACTGAAGCTCCCTGTTGCAAAATGTTTTGCTGCACATAGACATTCAGCCATGATTCACACGGATGCAAATCTGATAGGTTCCATAATGCATAGATTTGCATGTCAAGTGAAATAACATTGTTTTCTATGAAGGCTATTCACACCTATGCGGTATGATTCTGAAGCAGATAAAAAAAGAGTTCTGTGTGAGTTTGGTGCATTGTGATCTTAAGCTCCATAGACTTCAACAGAACCGCAGTCAAATCACATCTCTGTTCAAATGTAATGCAAATCTAGCAGGTTTTTTTTACTAGATTGTACTTTTCCCCCTCCTCCTGCTCCTCTCCTCCTCACAGAATCACATTAAAATCGCATTAAGAGTGCAGCTGTAAAGCACAAATAGCGCCGAAAATTTGCACTGCTTTTGCACTCCAAACCACATGTAAATCGCACTGCATCCAGTCTGAACCTAGGCTCAATCTCACAGATCGGATTTATGATTATCGGTCAAATTCCTAAATCCCAGAGGGGTGGTAAAAGGGAGCTTCAGTTAAAATGCAGGAAAGTTAAATGGATAGCAGAATTAAACACCATACAACCCAAAGGGTTAAACAATGTTTTGGATTTGTTCCTATGTCTGTGAATTTTATTAGCAATTTTCCCATGTGTTTTTTTTGTTTTACAGGTTACACTGTGGATACAGAAGGTAGAGACACTGAGATACAATGTTTCCAATGTATTGTATTATTTAATAAACTTTTTACATCTATCTCTCTACCTCTCTGCTCACTCCATCAGTCTCCTCAAGCATCACTAATCTATGGAAGCTATGTGCTCCCCCTGGTGAAGAACCACTGGAGGAGGATGGCTATGGAAGGTAAGTGCTCCCCCCTGGCACAGTTCCCCTGTGGGGGGATGAGTATGGCAAGTGATGTGCTCCCCCTGGTGCAGTTCCCCTGTAGGGGGATGGCTATGGAAGCTGATGTACTCCCCTTGGCACAGCTCCCTTATAGGAGGATGGGTATGGCAGGTGATGTACTCTCCCTGGTGCAACTCCCCTGTAGGGGGATGGGTATGGCAGGTGATATACTCCCCCCTGGCGCAGCTCCCCAGAAGAACAGGTATGGCAGGTGATGTGCTCCCCCTGGCGCAGCTCCCCTGTAGGGGGATGAGTATGGCAGGTGATGTGCTCCCCCTGGCGCATCTCCTCTGTGGGGGGATTGGTATGGCAGTAGGTGACGTGCTCCCCCTGGTGCAGCTCCCCTGGTGGGGGTTTGGTATGGCAGCAGGTGATGTGCTCCCCCTGGCGCAGCTCAACTGTGGGGTGTCATGGAAATTTTGTATTGTTGGTCGAACTTTAAATGTGTCATATATTCGTGTTATTCATATGTCTCTCGTGTGGCTTAATTAAAGCTCTGAAGGCTGCAATTGGGCCATGCGCATGTACAATGTATGTATTACAGTACTCAGCTTGGTAATGGATGAGATGGCAGATCTGCGCTTATAGACCGGCGTGTATACCACCACGGCATTCGATGCGAATGTCGCTGGCAGTAGACCGCGGGCCTGTATCCACATATCAGCAGCATAGTACCACGTGGGCTTCGTAACGCA
The DNA here is from genome assembly GCF_062004578.1 of Staurois parvus. Taxonomy (NCBI): domain Eukaryota; kingdom Metazoa; phylum Chordata; class Amphibia; order Anura; family Ranidae; genus Staurois; species Staurois parvus. The sequence goes on along the minus strand of NW_028318654.1, from coordinate 1,319,177 downwards.
AGGCGCCAAGCGGTACGAACTCCCCGTGTAGGCTTATGCATATCTTACAACCCATTACCAATCTGAACTGTATCCGGATGGATGTGTTTTAATAAAGATCATACCGGGCCCATCCAGGTACAGACTGATATTTTTAGGGAATGCTTGTACAGGGAATGGACATACCAATAGAAGCTAGTAGGACAGGAAATATGACCTCAGATGGCTCATGGGGGGGAAGGGGAGGAAGTCTGCTGACCTCAGAAGACTCATGGGGGAGGACCAGTGATAGATAATAGGAAAGGCTATGCTCCAATTGGAATATACATCCTGTGTATAGGCACTCCCCATTGCATTGTTTGGTGGGAGGGGATTGACTTTATTCATGTGGGGGGCATGTGTGTATTTTTAATAAAACAGAGAGCTGAGTCTAAAACCGGCCCTTATGTGAGTTGCAACACCATCCTGAGAGTGTCGTTTGATCATTCTAGGGTAACAGAGCTCTAATTCCCCCACATCTCAACAGAGCCAAAGTATTTGGATGGGCAGGAATCGTGTAGTTTAGCTGCAGTCGTGGTAAGCGAGATTCGCACAGCTTTATGGGGGATTTCTGCGCATCCAACTGCGAGTACTCACGGGAAGGAGAAATTCGTTAAAGCGAATTTCCAAGACAGTTTGGCGAGCCTGGTGGATACTAACGCGTATTCTTGCATAGCTAACCAAGAACGGGGGGGGAATAGCCATCATGAACTAGCGAAAAGTATGCCGGCACATTTCAGGTCTCTCTGCCATTAAGAGGATCGCTTTTTGCGTGTTCGTGTGGCTGATTTCGCTCTCTGTTAGCTAACAAGAATTACCGCTTGGCAAGGACCTAGTTTTTTGTCCTAAACTCTTGATTTGTGGGTGAAAGACAAGGGTTTGTCTCTGTGGAGAGCAGCAGAGGGGTGGGTTTGGTTGGCTGGATTTGGTCAAGTTTAAAAATCTTCCAACCAAAAATTAAACGGGTATATGTTTTAGCGGGTAAAAGTTGTTGCATAGTGTTAGGTAAGTATTTGCGGGTTGTAGGTACTGTGGTAATTGCTCTACCCCCCTCCACATGAGGTAATTATTACAGTGCTGAAAGGTTTAGGTTAATTGTTAACTGTTGTAAGATCTTTGTGTGTATATAGTCTGTGCAGTGTTTTGTGGTACTACTGCTCCCAGCAAGCATGCAGCAGGGGGTCCTTTCTGTTACATGTGCATGTTAGTGTGATATGTTGGTGTTTTATGTCCGTTCTGTGATTGTGCCCAAATTGTGTTGTATGTGTACTGCATATTGTTGTGTAATTGTCCAGTGTATGTTCTGTCCAAAAGTCTGTTTTATGTAAGAGGTTAGAGGCAATTTTGAGGCTAGAGTCTGCCGTGTGCTCCTCTGTGGGGGGCCATTCTAGTGTTACCCTGTGCTTCCCTGTGGGGGGTAATTCTAGTATCTGCCATGTGCTCCTCTATGGGGGGTCATCTTCTTGACTAACCACATGGACTCCTTTTGTTTGGTGGCCATTTTGTTGGCTACCATGTGCTTTCCCTGTTGGTGGCCATTTTGTTGACTACCATATGTGCAGTAATCTCTATGCAATGTGTATGCAGTTTCTTATATGCATTTGAGCCATATTGTGTTTTTAATCCAAATTTTTTACAGTTTCATTTGTTTGCTTTTAGCTTTAAATTTGCGTATTGCCAGCCAATTTAAAGTGTGTTAAGCGAGTTTTCCCTTTACGTGTTCCACATTTAGTGAGCGCGGTGAAGTCTGGGTTTTTGCACATAGATTTCTTGTATAGTGATTATGTTTTTCTTGTGTTTTTCCTGTTAAAAATAGTTCCTTATTGTAAAGCGGGTTTGTTTTAAGCTGCTGCGTTGCGTGTTTCGCGTCCAGCAGACTTTTTGTGTAAACGGTTTTAGGTGGTTGCAGCGAAGATTGCGTGTGTAACGTGGATCGTTTAGCGGTGCTGATAGGAGTGATTTTTGCGTCAGCAACAAGGTTACTTTTGGCGCAGTTTTTCGGTTTACCTCTGTGTAATTGTTTTACTGTGAAACGTCCCGTGTTTTTCATAAGGATCCACTTTGTCCTTTTTAACAGTTTTTCAGGTTGAAAAAGGGTTTTTCTGTGTGTATTAGGAAAGTTTTTTTCTTTACACAAATTTCCTAAAGGTCAGTTAGCAGGTTTCTGGCCAACCAGTGACCCCTAAGTAACATCCAAGAACCCCTCTTTTTGTTTTGACTTGTGTTAGCTACTGTGTGCAGGGAGAGAAAAGCCACTTTCATCATTGTGCGGTGTGGCCTGCCAAACACAGTGGGTGATGAGAACCACATAAATTGCGCTGTGCGAGTGGGCGGTCCAGGGAAGTAACACTTAGCCTGGTTACCACAAACACTTTGGGTGGTCAGGATCACATAAATTGCGCTGTGGGAGTGGGAGGTGTGCTCTCAGTCTGACCGCCACTTGATGCGCTTCGGGTGATCGATAAGTATCACATAAATTACGCTGTGCTGGGAAAGTGGTGGAATCAGGCCTCTCGGTAGGATCCCACCGAGTGCTCCAGGGGGTAAACAGGTACCCGGACGCGGGATATATACCAGTGACTAGTCACGATGGGCAGTAGTCAGTCCATGAAGAGAGAGGGGGAACCAGCCCTCTTCAGGGTAAGGACAGCTGCACAACTGATGAAGGTGAGTTTGGGGGGGAAGTCTACAGAACCCCTCAAAAGGTGGAATAAATGGTCGAAGGGTACCAGATGGGAAATTCCCCGGGAAGGTACATTTGACGCATGGAGGTGGGAAAAATTCATCTCTGAATTTGAACCACGGATGCAGGCGTCAGAACTAGAGATCGCACAGCTATGGCTTCACAGGTCAATCCGATTAGGGAAGCAGGGCATACATAAACTGGTGTCTGTCCGGAAGAACCAGGTGATGTATACCTGGCCTCCAGAGGGAATAAAACAGGAGGATCCAGTGTCAGAGGTGGAGGAAGCTCTTTCAGGGCTGACTCTACTAAGGCAGGCAGGATCAGGGTCTGCTGGGGTTCCCCAACAACCAACAGTGGCTGAGATAAGTATAACTGCACCTGTCTCTTCTGTTAGTGACATCACTCTTGATGTACCTTCCGTGTCTTCTGTATCTATGCCTCAGCCTCTACCTCTACCTCTCCCTTCTTCCTGCTTCACCCCAGCTCCTTCTGTTTCCAACTATGAAGCCTACTCAACAACCGATTTGCAGACTATCTGTGAATCAAGGGGAATAGACACCCGGTTAAGAAACAGGGCGGATTGCATCAAAGCGCTACGAACCACTGATCAGACCCCTGCCCCCCAGCTATACCCTGATCTGAGGGACCTCAAACCTGAAGGTGCAGTAAGCGAGGTGGTTAATCTAAGCCCACCGATGAAGCTGGGTCAGCCCTTGCACTCTTCCCGGACCGAGGCCTATCCAGTCAGAGTGCAGCAATTTGAAGGTCCTCCCAATGCACAGGGGGAACGGACTTTAGGGGAACGGGTAGTTTGGCATGTCCCCTTCACCCCGGCAGAGATCCGCACTATTCTGGCTGAGCTCCCGGACTATCGAGTCAATCCGAGAGGATTTGCTCGAATGTTTGGACAAAACCAGTTCAGCTATGGTATGAGCGGGTCAGATTGTGCGCAGATCCTGCGGGCTAAGGTGGGCATGGAAGTGGCCAGTACAGTGATTGCAGGGTGCTCTATAACCACGCATGAGGAGATGACTTCAGGGGGCAAAGAGTTCTGTACACAGCTAAAGGCAAAGCTTCCAGAAATGAATGGTGCTACCTCTACTATGGACATGATGAAGCTCACCCAGGGTCCTAATGAGGAAAGCGCCTGCTTCTGGCGCCGTCTCAAGCAGACAGCACTGGATGCGGATCTGGAAGTTGGACCTGATGCTCCAACTGAAGGGGTAAAGGTGACCGCGACGCACATTCTGTTGCGGGCCAAATTTTTGGAAGGCATCAATATTAAAATTCGGGAAAGGCTGGTTCTGGCCCGACCCGAATATAATGAGATGTCTATCCCTGCTATCCTTTCCACTCTTGCGGCAATAGAGAGGGAAATGGATAGAAGAAAACAAGACAAGGCCAAAGTTCTTATGTCCCAGACCCCACACGAAAAACCAAGGGATCTGGGTCACAGGAAGGATAGGCCCCCACCCAGGTGCTTCCAGTGCCACCAAACGGGGCACATGAGGAGGAGCTGTCCCCAATTACCTAAAGGTCGGTGGCAGTTCATTCCTGATGAGTCCTCCGCCCCTATGACCACCATGGTAAGTAACTCCTATGAATCCTCATAGGAAGTTGGCAAATCGGTGTCGGCCCAGATCCATCTTTTTCTCGAGGAATTAAAATATCCCCTCCCTTGCCTCACCGACACCAGTGCAGCAAGAACGGTCCTGCGAAAACAGGACATCCAAGGCAAGGTACCCCTCTCAGGGGAAAGCCCTCCTAACCCCTACTAACCTCACTATCAAACGATGCACTATTCTTAACCCAGCTTCTCTTCTTCCTGTGTCGGAAGATGAGAAGGGGGGGGAGGACAGCAATGACAGTGCTGAATTTTGCAACACGACTAACAATACTAACACCTCTTCTGCTAACATGTCTTCTTTGTCCACTACTAATCTCTCTTCCAAAGGACACGACTGCATTTCTTTGGTGGAACTGGAGTCAGCGGCGACACACCCCATATCACCCCGAGAGTAGCGGTAAGGTTGAACGTCTTCCGATACCCAAAAACCTTGGCCTGAGTGTCTCCCCATTGCCCCCTATTCCATCCGGAATGCCCCTCGGCAACCACATGGGCTGTCACCCTACGAGGTGTTGTTTGGGGGACCTCCCAAAACAGGGTTGTACTTTCCTCAACAGTTGTCGTCTTTGCATTCACAGCTTACAGGTTATGTGCAATCTCTGCAACGGGAGCTGCAGAAGATACACCATCGGGTTCGCGAATCGCTCCCCGATCCAAATGCAATAACAGGTGTTCTTTCTATTGAGCCAGGTGATTGGGTCGTCCTAAAGAAACATCAAAGAACCGGACTCGAGCCACGGTTCACCGGACCATACCAAGTCCAGCCGACGACACCTACCTCACTCAAACTCGAGGGACGAGACAACTGGGTGCACGCAAGCCACTGCAAGAAGCTTTTCAGCTACACCAGAGAATGAGGGGTGTCATTTTCCTTTTTCTTTTTGTTTGTATGTCATACATGTGTGTGAACGGAGGAAAAGACGGCAGATACCCCAACCTTTTATTTAAAATGCACCTGCGTTTAGCCAGAACCGCCAACAAAACCAACTGTTGGGTATGCTCTAAGCCCCCACCCAGTCATCACATGTCCGCAATGGCCGCTGTTCATGCCCTATATGACATCCGCGTCGGCATGAAAAAGCAAGGGACCCCTGGTCAGCCCCCACGTAGACATTTGTCGGTAGAACTTAATGACACATTTTTAGCAGGTAACATCAGTTTTAGCACCAATATTAGCTCTAGCTCCTGTAGGACCCTCGTCAGTCCATTATGGGTAACTGGGCAGCTAGGCAGCCCTCAGGTGTGCTTTAACATCAGCTTTGGCACAGGTAACAAGTTTGTTGGGACTACCACCTGCGAGGGAGGTATAACTGTCAATCTGACTAACCAGACTTCCCTTCTGAGTAACCACACTGACCGACCAGACCACGTGTGTTGGAAGGACGGATGTGATGTGCAGACTGAGGGAGCAATCCCCCAGTCTGTGCAACTGTTGCTCAGTGCCAGAGGCCGAACGAGGAACTCCTCCTGCTCTGCTCTGACAGGTCCATACTATTTTCTGTGTGGTTCGGCAGCCTATAGAACATTTCCCCAGAACGCGAAAGGTTTGTGTGCCCTCATAAAGCTAGTCCCCGCATCCTATGTAGTGATGGATCATGAAGAGTTGATGGTCCACAAGAAGGTAAGGATGGCAGGGAGAGTTCGCAGGGAGCTGTTCTCTGAGGGCGACCAAGCATGGGCTTGGTTCCCCTCATGGACAGGATGGGGAATAGAACTTATGAAGCGCCTGAACAATTTTTCTGTCATCGTGGATAGTATGTTTAACGAGACCGTAGAGGCTGTCAGAGAAATTGCCCAAGAACAACGGCAGATGGGAATTTTAGTGCTTCAGGAGAAGATGGCCCTTGATTATCTTTTAGCCGCCAAAGGGGGGTTCTGTGAGTTCATCGGAGAGGATTGTTGTACTTGGATAGAAGACACCGATGACAAGGTCCAGGCCCATATGGACAAAGTTAGTGAACTACAGGGAAAAGCTAGAGCTATAGCTAGTGAGGGTTGGAATCCGTTCAAGGGTTTGGGAGGAATGGGAGATTTCCTGTTCTCCATCGGATCTTGGTTGAAGGAAGTGGGAGTGTATGTCCTGATGCTTCTCTTTTTCATCTGCTTTTTATATGCCGCGGTGAGATGTTCCTGTTGCCTCATCGACCAAGCTCATTGTAAGCCAAGCTCGGGCAGACGACCACATCTCCATGCCCGCTCCTGGGATCCCACTCCAACCACTGATCGGAGGAAGACCTCACCAACCATCCACCTTCTCTACAGATTACGTCCTGGCTTCCCTCTAATTTATCTCTCTGAAGACCACATTCTCCAAGACCTTCAAGCAAGCTTCAAGCCTCATCATGGTTTGTGTCTGCAATTTGGAAAACCGTCTGGGTCGAGACCAGCCTTGTGTGGCCCCGTCTGCAGGGGCAATTTGAGAATCTATTGCTGGATCTCCCCAGACCACCGTGGGATCACAAGCCTTATTCATACCACAAGTCTGTTCGTGGTTTTTGCAAGAGCCTTCCTGTAGTGAAGGTTCCAACGCTCTTGAGGATCATTGCTTCAATCAAGCCTGTTTGCGTCGAGTCTGCGTCGGGTCTTGTTGTTTCAGGTACCCCGTGGAGCTTTATTCTCAGGGACAACTACAGGAACTCTTTGAAGTTTGAGACTACACCCATCAAGCTGAAGAAGATCAAGAAGGGACACGAGGAGAATATGATAAAACAGGAGGGAATGTCATGGAAATTTTGTATTGTTGGTCAAACTTTAAATGTGTCATATATTCGTGTTATTCATATGTCTCTCGTGTGGCTTAATTAAAGCTCTGAAGGCTGCAATTGGGCCATGCGCATGTACAATGTATGTATTACAGTACTCAGCTTGGTAATGGATGAGATGGCAGATCTGCGCTTATAGACCGGCGTGTATACCACCACGGCATTCGATGCGAATGCCGCTGGCAGTAGACCGCGGGCCTGTATCCACATATCAGCAGCATAGTACCACATGGGCTTCATAACGCAAGGCGCCAAGCGGTGTGAACTCCACGTGTAGGCTTATGCATATCTTACAACCCATTACCAATCTGAACTGTATCCGGATGGATGTGTTTTAATAAAGATCATACCGGGCCCATCCAGGTACAGACTGATATTTTTAGGGAATGCTTGTACAGGGAATGGACATACCAATAGAAGCTATGTAGGACAGGAAATATGACCTCAGATGGCTCATGGGGGGGAAGGGGAGGAAGTCTGCTGACCTCAGAAGACTCATGGGGGAGGACCAGTGATAGATAATAGGAAAGGCTATGCTCCAATTGGAATATACATCCTGTGTATAGGCACTCCCCATTGCATTGTTTGGTGGGAGGGGATTGACTTTATTCATGTGGGGGGCATGTGTGTATTTTTAATAAAACAGAGAGCTGAGTCTAAAACCGGCCCTTATGTGAGTTGCAACACCATCCTGAGAGTGTCGTTTGATCATTCTAGGGTAACAGAGCTCTAATTCCCCCACATCTCAACAGAGCCAAAGTATTTGGATGGGCAGGAATCGTGTAGTTTAGCTGCAGTCGTGGTAAGCGAGATTCGCACAGCTTTACGGGGGATTTCTGCGCATCCAACTGCGAGTACTCACGGGAAGGAGAAATTCGTTAAAGCGAATTTCCAAGACAGGGGGTACTTGTATGGCAGTAGGTGATGTGCTCCCACTGGCGCAGCTCCCCTGTGGGGGTACTTGTATGGCAGTAGGTGATGTGCTCCCACTGGCGCAGCTCCCCTGTAGGGGGATGGGTATGGCAGTAGGTGATGTGCTCCCCCTGGCTCAGCTCCCCTGTAGGGGGATGGGTATGGCAGTAGGTGATGTGCTCCCCCTGGCGCAGCTCCTCTGTAGGGGGATGGGTATGGCAGTAGGTGATGTGCTCCCCCTGGCGCAGCTCCCCTGTGGGGGGACTTGCATGGCAGTAGGTGATGTGCTCCCCCTGGCGCAGCTCCCCAGTAGGGGGATGGGTATGGCAGTAGGTGATGTGCTCCACCTGGCGCAGCTCCCCTGTAGGGGGATGGGTATGGCAGTAGGTGATGTGCTCCCCCTGGCGCAGCTCCCCTGTAGGGGGATGGGTATGGCAGTAGGTGATGTGCTCCACCTGGCGCAGCTCCCCTGTAGGGGGATGGGTATGGCAGTAGGTGATGTGCTCCCCCTGGCGCAGCTCCCCTGTAGGGGGATGGGTATGGCAGTAGGTGATGTATTCTCCCTAGGTACGGACTGCGGCTGTTTCAGCAGATCTGCGCCCAGACATAACAGAGGGAAATCCCTGGCTGTACACTCAGGCAACCTGACCATGACAGTCCAGGGGAGGAGGAGCCCCGCCCCACTCTTCACTCCCTGCCCCGCCCCTCCTCGCACACCTCTACAGTGGTAGGCAGGTCGCTACCCCGCCCCTCCTTACGCCCGCGCACGTCGCCCCGCCTCCCATCCCCGGGAACGCGCTCCAAGCTGTGCTGTGCAGTCACACGCATGGTCGGTATGAGGGGGTGAGACCGGGGTCTTTGTTGTCACCCGAACACAAACATGGCCATCGCCCACATCGCCACCGAGTACGTCTTCTCCGACTTCCTGCTGAAGGAGCCGCCCGAGTCCAAGTACAAGGGGCTGCGGCTGGAGCTGGCCGGGGACAAGATCGTCTCGTGTATAGCAGTGGGGCTCCCCCTGCTCCTCATATCGCTCGCCTTCGCCCAGGAGATCACCATGGGTGAGTGTGACCGGGGATCGGGGGGCCTCTCCGTCCTCACCTGTCATCCCTGTCCTGGGGGCAATGATGGGGGAAAAGCCAGACACAAAGACACCCTCCCTCCATGTCTGTCATCTCTGAGGACACAGTATAGAGGGATGACAGGTGAGGACACAGTATGGAGGGATGGATGACAGGCGAGGACACAGTATGGAGGGATGACAGGTGAGGACACAGTATAGAGGGATGACAGGCGAGGACACGGTATAGAGGGATGAAAGGCGAGGACACAGTATAGAGGGATGACAGGCGAGGACACGGTATGGAGGGATGACAGGCGAGGACACGGTATGGAGGGATGACAGGCGAGGACACGGTATGGAGGGATGACAGGCGAGGACACGGTATAGAGGGATGACAGGCGAGGACACGGTATAGAGGGATGACAGGCGAGGACACGGTATAGAGGGATGGATGACAGGCGAGGACACGGTATAGAGGGATGGATGACAGGCGAGGACACGGTATAGAGGGATGGATGACAGGCGAGGACACGGTATAGAGGGAGGGATGACAGGTGAGGACACGGTATAGAGGGATGACAGGCGAGGACACGGTATAGAGGGATGGATGACAGGCGAGGACACGGTATAGAGGGATGGATGACAGGCGAGGACGCGGTACAGAGGGATGACAGGCGAGGACGCGGTACAGAGGGATGACAGGCGAGGACGCGGTACAGAGGGATGACAGGCGAGGACGCGGTACAGAGGGATGACAGGCGAGGACGCGGTACAGAGGGATGACAGGCGAGGACGCGGTACAGAGGGATGGATGACAGGAGAGGACACGGTACAGATGGATGGATGACAGGCGAGGACACGGTATAGAGGGATGACAGGCGAGGACGCGGTACAGAGGGATGACAGGCGAGGACGCGGTGTAGAGGGATGGATGACAGGAGAGGACACGATATAGAGGGATGGATGACAGGCGAGGACGTGGTACAGAGGGATGACAGGCGAGGACGCGGTACAGAGGGATGACAGGCGAGGACGCGGTACAGAGGGATGACAGGCGAGGACGCGGTACAGAGGGATGACAGGCGAGGACGCGGTACAGAGGGATGACAGGCGAGGACGCGGTGTAGAGGGATGACAGGCGAGGATGCGTTACAGAGGGATGGATGACAGGAGAGGACACGGTACAGATGGATGGATGACAGGCGAGGATGCGGTATAGAGGGATGACAGGCGAGGACGCGGTACAGAGGGATGACAGGCGAGGACGCGGTGTAGAGGGATGGATGACAGGAGAGGACACGATATAGAGGGATGGATGACAGGCGAGGACGCGGTACAGAGGGATGACAGGCGAGGACGCGGTACAGAGGGATGACAGGCGAGGACGCGGTACAGAGGGATGACAGGCGAGGACGCGGTGCAGAGGGATGACAGGCGAGGACGCGGTGCAGAGGGATGACAGGCGAGGACGCGGTGCAGAGGGATGACAGGCGAGGACGCGGTACAGAGGAATGATGTGAGAATGATAGGTGTCATTCCTCTATGCTGTGTCCTCGCTTGTCATCCCTCTATACTCTGTCCCTGTACACTATGTCCTCACCTGTCATCTCTATCCCTGTACACTGTGTCCTCACCTGTCATCTTTATCCCTGTATACTGTCTTCACCTGTCATCTCTATCCCTGTATACTGTCTTCACCTGTCATCTTTATCCCTGCACACTGTGTCCTCACCTGTCATCTGGGTGCAGTGATGTTTGTACTCTGGGATTGGGAGTTTACATATCCAGACACAATGGTGGAGTGTTACTAGAACTGAATCTGGGTCAGCTGTGCATGGTGGCCAATCAGCTTCTAACCTCAGTTTGTTCAATTAAGCTTTGACAATATAATCATGAAGCTGATTGGTTACTATGCAGAGCTGCACCAGATTCTGAGTGCTCCAGTTGTAGTAACTCTCCCCCATAGTAGGGTCCTGACTCCTCCTCATCTGTCACCCCTGGTGCATTGCTGGGTGTACTCCAGAGTTCTGAGTGTCCTGTGATGGATCCCCTATGTGTTCCCCATGTCATCTCTGTTCCTGGAGTAGTGATGGGGGTACTCTGGGGCTGGGAGTGACACAAGGACTCCTCCCTGTCTGGGCACCCCTGTCATTTCCATCCTGAGTACACAGATGGGGGTACTCAGCTGGTAGTGTACAGAGCTGCACACAGAGAGAACGCATAGATCTTTCTTGTCTGTCATATCTATCCCTTGTACAATGATGGGGGTGCTCCAATGTTGGGAATGTGCTATGCTGGATCTCCTTTGTGTTCCCACCTGTCATCTCTGTCCCCAGTGTAAGGATATGGGTACTCTGGGGCTGGGAGTGAACTGTTCCAGAGATAGAGAGGTCCTCCCTGTGTGCCCACCTGTCATCTCTATCCTGGGTATACAGATGGGAGAATACAGAGCACATAGAATAGTCCTAACACCTACCTGACATCTCTGTCTAGGGCAGGGGCGGACTGACAATTTATGGGGCCCCCGGGCAATAGGGGATCATGGGGCCCCTGTGTCCTTTCCCAAACTCAAAAAAGCCTCTGAAAAAGGTACCAGGGGCATCTCATGGGGCCCCCTACTGGCCCCGGGCCCTCGGGCAGTGCCTGAGTTTCCAAATGGTCAGTCCGCCCCTGGTCTAGCGTACAATGTCAGGGGTACTCCAGCGCTGGGAGAATACAGAGCACATAGAAGAGTCCTGACACCAACCTGACTGTCATCTCTGTCTAGGGTACAATATCAGGGGTGCTCCAGGGCTGGGAGTGTGCTGTACCACACACAAACCGGCTCCTAGATCTCTCATGTCTGTCATCTCTGTCCCTGGTACAATGATGGAAGCAAAGAAATGTCACCAGCACACCAAGGATCCCTCAAATTGGGTACCAAGTTTTATTCCGTTGTCACATGGTAAACACAAATGCAATGTTTCGGAGTCATGCAGGACCCCTTTGTCAGGCAAGTGAAGGAGGGGCCCTGCATGGCTTCAACACGTTGCCTTTGTGTTTACCATGTGACCACGGAATAAAACTTGGGACCCAATTTGAGGGATCATTGGTGTGCTGGTGACATTTTCTTTGCTTGGATTGTCTGCAGTTCCCAGCCAGGGAGAGAACCTTGCCAGACACAAGGAGGGGTCTGCGCACACCTGTCATCTCTATCCTGGGCACACTAACAGAGGTACTCCAGAGCTGGGAGTCTACAGAGCCAGACACACAGAGGGGTGCGGACATCTCCCAGTGTGCCTTCTTCATCCGTGGTATGGTGACAGGCGTAGTGTTGTGATTATACAGCGCCAGTACAAAACAGGTGTCCAGTCCCCTTTATGTCCTGTTATGGTACAATGGAACGGGTACTATGGAGCTGGGAGTGTATTGTACTGGATCCATCCTGTGTTCCCATCTCATTACAGCGCTGAGCGAAGTGTTGGCGCTATATAAATACTGTATAATATAATCATAATCTCTACAGTGACGGGGGTACTCTGTGCCGGCTCCTGTGTGCCCACCTTTCATCTCTACAGTGACAGGGGTACTCTGTGCCGGCTCCTGTGTGCCCACCTGTCATCTCTACAGTGACAGGGGTACTCTGTGCCGCCTCCTGTGTGCCCACCTGTCATCTCTACAGTGACAGGGGTACTCTGTGCCGGCTCCTGTGTGCCCACCTTTCATCTCTACAGTGACCGGGGTACTCTGTGCCGGCTCCTGTGTGCCCACCTGTCATCTCTACAGTGACCGGGGTACTCTGCGCCGCCTCCTGTGTGCCCACCTGTCATCTCTACAGTGACCGGGGTACTCTGTGCCGGCTCCTGTGTGCCCACCTGTCATCTCTACATTGACAGGGGTACTCTGTGCCGGCTCCTGTGTGCCTACCTGTCATCTCTACAGTGACCGGGGTACTCTGTGCCGCCTCCTGTGTGCCCACCTGTCATCTCTACAGTGACAGGGGTACTCTGTGCCGCCTCCTGTGTGCCCACCTGTCATCTCTACAGTGACAGGGGTACTCTGTGCCGGCTCCTGTGTGCCCACCTGTCATCTCTACAGCGACAGGGGTACTCTGTGCCGCCTCCTGTGTGCCCACCTGTCATCTCTACAGTGACAGGGGTACTCTGTGCCGCCTCCTGTGTGCCCACCTGTCATCTCTACAGTGACCGGGGTACTCTGTGCCGCCTCCTGTGTGCCTACCTGTCATCTCTACAGTGACCGGGGTACTCTGTGCCGGCTCCTGTGTTCCCACCTGTCATCTCTACAGTGACAGGGGTACTCTGTGCCGGCTCCTGTGTGCCCACATTTCATCTCTATCAAGGGTACAATAACAGGGGTACTCCAGGGCTAGGAGTGGTCTAACCACACACAAGAAGGAGACTGATTTTCTTTCAGTGTGCTCATCTGTCATCTCTCCCCCCAGTGTTGTGATGTGGGTACTCTGGGGCTGGGGGGGGGGGGGGGAAACTGTGTCTGGCATATAGAGGTGGTCTTGGAATGTCCTGGTGTGTCATCTTCATCCATGGTTTAGTGACAGGTAGAGAGTTTTGATTGTACAGTGCCAGTATCAAAGAGTGCTCTGATCCCCTCCATGTCTGGGCACACCTGTCCTCTCTGACCATGGTACAATAACAGGGGTACTTGGGGGCTGGGAGTGTCCTGTGCCAGTTACAGAGAGGTGCCCAGCTCTATTCTTTGTGCCTAGGACAGTGATGGGTACTCGGGCTGGGAGTGTCCCATGTCAGCTACAGAAAGGGACCCCGGCTCTATCCTGTTTGCCTAGGACAGTGACGGGTACTCGGGGGCTCGGAGTGTCCTACGCCAGGTACAGAGAGGGATCCTGGCTCTGTCCTGTGTGCCTAGGACAGTGACGGGTACTCGGGCTGGGAGTGTCCTGTGCCAGGTACAGAGAGGGATCCCGGCTCTATCCTGTGTGTTTAGGACAGTAGTGGGTACTTGGGGGCTGGGAGTGTACAGGTGTGTGTGTCCGCTGCATCCAGTGATGGGTGTACTACTTGTGGGCGTGCTGTAATTATTGTATTCTGTGCTGGGACTCCCAGACATCACCCTGTTCAGGGGGCCACACATGTATCCATGTAATCATACAATCAGTCTTTCAGTACAAGTCACCAACCAGTGTTCTCCCCACTTCCATCTTTTCATTTCAGCTCCCAATCCATTGCGAATCTGCCAAGATGGTTGGCTATGGTGGTATCTAGTTGATCCTGTCTGATGTATTCATCAGATATCTGTGTGTCTGTGGAGAACTGATCAGATATCTGTGTGTCTGTGGAGTGACCATTATAATCAGATCATTTCCATATATAACTGATAGATCGGATTTTCAGTAGATGGAAAAATGTCAGCATACATTGGCGGGGTGGGAGTGGGGTCTGGTCTGTCTGTACCTGTCATCCTAGAAGTACTGACCAGGGAGGGTGTCAGCATTATTAATACAGGGAATATGGGCTTTCCTCAATTCTGTCTGGTGTATTGATTGGTAATTGGGGGTTAAACCCTACGGGGCCCCTTCTCTTCCATGTGTCTGGGGCTTGTCATTAGCTGCCCTGTAGTATTACGTCTAATCTCTAGGCAAATCTAAAAGATGGATTAAAGCGGTATTGAAGGATAAGTTCACCTTTCCTAACATGTTCCTGATGCAGCAGCCCCCCACACCCCCATAAGTCCCCATTGTGACAGTGGGCTGGGGTTCTTCTCCCTGCACCCGCTGCCACAATGAAAAAAGAAAAAAAAAACTGTGCCTATGAGGGGCTCCACCCACCTGGCTGCATCATTTATTCACAGAGTGCTGTGAATGGGAGAACTACAACTGCTGTCCGCCATTGAGGCTGCTTGGGCTGAAACCACTAATCGACATCATTGATTATGAAGATAGTTGGCAACTCTTTTCATAATCGATTAGTTGGTCTGAATACAGAATGCATTATTTGTTCACATATCAGAAAATACAGTGCAGCACACATACACGTGAATATTGTTAAAATGCACTCACATTTGTAAGTGCCCACCTGGGACACTACAGGATTAAGGACTCTCTATACAGTGTTTTTCTTCAATGAAATTACATGGATCCCTTATTAAAAATGGCAGTATGTACACTTTCGGTTTACAGCTTGATACCATCGGCGTACCCTACGTGTTACGTCGCGACATGTGACTTCATCAGGAGTCGTGTGGAAGCAAGAATCGGCAGCCAAGGCATTACAATTCCATTTAAAGGAAACATCTCAACCTTCAGTGCTACTTTAATGAAAAAAAAAAATATTTATTTCAAACCACACCCTTCGTATAGCTTCATGTCTGACTCCCAGTAAAAAAAAAAATTATATATATATATATGTTTCATTGTTTCACAGTATAAATTAACCCCTGATAGTAGTTATTATCTGCTGTTTTGTACTATAAAGGGATATTTTATTTTTTTTTGCACCATCATGACAGGTGGAAAAAAAAATAAAAACAAAAAAGAATGCTGCTTCTACTAAATGTCTTATGCTGGCCATATACCTGGATGAGAATATATGTTCAAATATTTGTACAATAATTCTTTGTACATTTGATGAATGGACAAATTAAAAAATTTCACTTGCTTTTAACATTTTATTTTAAAATGAATGTAATTTCTGAATGAAAACCCACATATACTGTCTGAAAATTAATTCAATAAAAGTTTTCTATTCTGCTCCTTCGAAATTTCATATCACTATGGTTTGAAAACAAATATTGGTTTGACCCCACTAATTATTAGAAAACAAACAAACATTATTAAGTTGTTTGTGTACCAGCATAAGTAATAGCAGGCAGTTTGTATCAAGCTGCCTATGGCAAGGGAGTCTGCCATTCATAATATTTTATTATATAATATTAGATTCTTTTTTCTTTGAATAAAAATGTTGATCTCTGAGTCTGATGAGAAGTACCAGATTCAGCCTTTAGTATTAAATATTACATCTCTTCTGTTATTCTCAGCGTGGATTAGATCTTTTGTTCATTAAACCCTTGGTGCCATCACACAAATATGCGGTCTCACAGAACTGCGCTTTTTTCCGTGGTGCGCATATTTGTGTACCTGTTTTTGTTCTGGGAGCACGCCGCATGCGTGATCGGGTGTCACTGAGAGCCCAAAATCCTGTTCTAACAATTGGGACCCAGAACGCTTGATTCCGGGTCGCATGATCTCTATGATAGCCTCTAATTGGCTATCACGGTGATCAGTCACTGTGAAGCCTGTCCCTTGTTTTTTTTTTCCTCTCTGAATGGAGGAGAAATGCATTATCTCTCTCTCTCTCTCTCTCTCTCTCTCTTTGCAGAAAGAAAAAAAAAACGATGTGTGTAAATAAAATAAAAATACCTAGATCAAAGTTTGATCTAGTTCAGTGCCACGGTTAGTGTTTTGACTCAGGGTCAAAGGTTAAGATTTTTTTTTTTCCTTAAATTGGTATCGGTGTCAGTGTATTTTAGGTAGGACAAAAAAAAATGCAAAATAGGTGGCGAGACGGGCTTCTGAGAAAACTTTAGTGATCTCTTCAGTAGTAGCAAGGTCAAAAGAGGAAAGTGTTGAGGGAGGTTTAGTATAAGGTATGCTTAGCGGGATAGATGTCTGTGCAGTGGAGATGCCCCTACAAATTTCATCAATATAGTTATTCAAGAATATATTGTCTTTGTTTTAATCTTTATATATTAACTAAATTATGCACCAAACCTTTTTTGATGTTTTTATCCGATTAATCGAAACAATAATCGTCCAACTAATTGATTTTGAAAATAGTCGTTCGTTGCAGCCCTATACTAAAGTTTGCTGCCATTTCATAGGCGCACACAAATTTAAGATTTGGCATGTTGAGTATTTACACGGCGCATCCTCGTCTTTTATCTTTTACCAGAAATTTTGGTAATTTACTCCATTTTTTGCTCCATTTTATTCACTAGTGTGCTTTTTACTGAAATCTTGCATTTCCTAGACCTTTGCAGTAATATTGGGTAACATAGAAAACACTATTTTATTCTCTAGGGTGTCTGCTTACAGAAAATATATCATATTTGTGGGTTTTGTGTAATCTTCAGGCCTAAAATTATTTTTTAAGCATGTGCACAAAAATGCAAAAATGGTTCTGACAGCGAGAGGATTAATGCAGTAAAGTAAAGGAAGGCTAGAGCTCCTGTCATCTTTCTCATTCTGTCTGTGTCCCTGTTGCAGATTTTCCCTCACTCCGAACAGCAGTTGTAACTCTTTTGTACTCTGTCCAATGCAAGTTTTTGGCTTGGCATACACATCCAATTGTAAAAACTGTGTTGTGCCCTTATAAATACATATACTTTAGTGTGCATGATCTGGGAACAGATTTACTTTATGTTGCTTAATCACAAGCTGTGCCTCTATTCTTAATTATTCATCTCCAATAAGCAAAGACAAACACATATAAAATCTAAACATATTTTTTTCTATGCCTAATAAAGTAGTGCCTAAATGTAAAGTACCTAAACTCTCAGGACCTCAGTAGGAATACGTTTATGGCCAATAATATATAAATTCAGGCATCCCTGCCATGTTTTCAGATACCAGCCAGCACCATGCAGTGGAAATGGAGATATGGGTGTTCAGGTCCTAGACGGCTTCATATATACAACACATGAGATGACAAGGAGGTGTTGGGTATGGTTCCTGCTCCTTGGTTACTTGTTCTGACACACCCTTATCCCCTGCCACTGCTTTGGGAGGTCCCTGATCTGGGTGTGTCTTTCAAAGAACAAAAGAGCTAGATTTTTGTACATACCGTAAAATCTTATTCTCTGAGTTCATTGAAGCTAAAATTTCTGAATGGACCCTGTGCACACTGCTTGTACACCTTTTCTAGAAAACATTGCACAAAAAAATTATTGTGTTTGTTCACATAAATTAAAATACGTGTTTAAGCTGGCCAACTGTGTCAAAGTAATCCTTTTCTGGCCAGTCCCTACTCTACTCTGCAAAATGCAGATGCTCCAGTGGCTATTGTGCCAATATGGGGCTAATAGGCACAAGTTGTAGTAAAGTTACAGGTTTCAGATCCAGGTCAATGACCTGCTATGCAATATAAAAAAGATATATCTGTGCTCAAATATCAATATGTTATAGAAATATATGACCCATTAGGTTGCTCAAAAACAGGGATTTTTAGTTCACATGCATTGCAATACATTTTTAAGCTGGCCAACTGCACCAAATAATCTCTCTCTGGCCAGTCCCTACTCTGCTCTGTAAAATGCTCCAGTGGATATAGTACCAATATGGGGCAAATAGGCATGCGTTTTAAGAGAGCTACAGGTTCATATCTGGTCCCTGACCTGCACTGCAATAAAAATAAGATATACCTGTGTTGCAGTCCCAATATCTTCTACAAATATATAACCCATCAGGTGCTCAAGGGGTGTGAGCACATGTTTTACAGCCTAGCCACACAAAGGGTCCCAAAATCCAGGGAGCACCTTTTCAGACGATCTGGGGCCATAAATTGTGCATCTAATTTCTTGGCTACCTATCATATTTATGGACAATGTGACTGGCTGCAGTGAGTTTAGAGGGTGGTAAAACCATGGCTTAACCACAAGGATTTACCCTACCTACCCTTTGGCTGCAGAGGTAGCGGCCAGGGGTGTGCACATGCCCTGGCTGAGATGCTTAGCTTTGCACCCATGGCAAGAATTCTACCCCTGTTGCTTCTGGCAGGCATAGCACCTGCCAATCGTGGCCCATTCAAGTGAATCACAGCTGATTTATGTGAAAGTTAATTGCTCAAAGGCTGCCGGAATGCAACTTCAATTACAGCAATTACATGGTACAGGGCCACTTTAAATTTTAATTTAACCAAAGGACACAGTGATCACAAAGCACGCCACTGCATGTTCTAGGAGAGCCCCCATGAGTGACTGATGTGGGAGGCATATATACACTCCCTCTCACAACAATGCTGCCCCGTCTGGATGTTTTAATGCAGTGGCCAGATGGGACGTGGGTAAAAAATACATAAAAATTCTTGAAAATTAGATGTGCATTGCCTTCCATTGATGTGCATTTTTATGTACATTAAATCAAAATGCATTTTGCAGGTTATTTCCTCTGACATCACATCATTTTCATGTTTGTGGGTTGAGAGAAAGGATGAGGGAAAAATAGAAGAGGCACAGGCAAACACATTTTTGTTTTGGAGAGGCATTGCAAGCAGTATGTCTAGTGTAACAGTCCTAATCATTGTGATTCTGTTATCTACATTGAGGAGGAAGAGGTGGATGAGGAGATTGGGGCAAGCCAAATGGTGCTATTGAATGCATCCATTGCTCACACAGCATGAAAGTAAAGAACGGTTTAAACTTTATACCAGGATTTACAAAGTCACTCATTTATTTCTATAAACCCTGCCAATCAGACACCTCACTAACCATCTTTCCATTGTATACGCTCTACCTCTCCTCCAAGATGGCTATCGTGTGGGCCCTTGTAAGGGATGAAATAATAAAAAGCTTTCTTTTTCCCCCAATAAGACTTGCATTGTATTGATGTGCATTTACATGCAGTTATGTGAGTGTTATGTTGTGTTACAATGCACACATGATACACAGGGATTCCTTTCCAGAAATTCACGTGCATCAGATCCGAATTCTTTTTCACCTGCTTAAGTTGTTCTTCTCTGCCCATAAATTGCTATAGCAGGAGAAGGGCTGTTACTGAAAACATGTACTTTCAGTTGGTATTCTTTGACCTCATCATTGACATCGTTGTTGCAATACCATCGGAACGTGAGACAGTTTCTTTTATCCTCTTGAATGATGAAACGGTGGAACATTTGCTGAATGTCTTCTTTCCCCTTCCTTGAGAAGTGGCGCAGGCTTACGATGATCTCTCACCAATACCTTCTGCATAAAGTCAACAGTGCTTTTTCATCTCAGGTTTTCTCTTCAGAGTGCGTTGTAAAGAAGTAAATCATGCTTCTACATGTTGATTTGGTAGTTTCTTTCTGACACATTCCATGCAAAACCCCAATAATGGACTGGACAAAACTATTGGCACCTCCTCTAAGTTGTAAGAAACAATTGCATTCCAAGTTTGTGATGCTCCTGTAATTTATAATGAAACCCATCTGTATCAGTTGATAGTTGCTGATAATATAGAAATCACACCTGCAACTAGTTAAAATGGTGAAAAATTGACTCAACGTTTCTGTTGTGTGTCTCTGTGTGCCACATGGCGCATGGAGAAGAGGAAGAGCAGCAAAGAATTGTCAGAGGATTTGAGAACAAAAGTTGTGGAAAAGCACGGACAATCTCAAGATCACAAGTCCATCTCCAGAGATCTTAATGTTTCTGGGTCCACTGTATGCAACATTGGCAAGAAGTTTACAGTCCATGGCACTGTAGCTAATTTCCCTGGAACGTGGACAAGAGAGAAAACTTGATCAAAGATTGCAGTGAAGGATTGTAAAAATGATGGATTAAGAACCTCAATCAACTTCCAGACAAATTCAAGCTGACATTCAGCCAGAAGATGCAACTGTGTCAGCTCACACTATACATCGCCATCTGAATGAAAAGGGACACTATGGTATAAGACCCAGGAATACCACACTGCTGACACAGAAACAAAAGCCATATTGGAGTTTGCCAAAACTTAACTGAGGAAACCAAAATCCTTTTGGGAGAATGTGCTGTGGACAGACGAAAAAACCCCCCAGCTTTTTGGTAGAGCCCATCATTCTACTGTCTTCAGAAAAATAAATGGTCTTTAAAGAAAAGAATACAGTCCCTACAATCAAACATGGTGGAGTCTCACTGATGTTTTGGGGTTGCTTTGCTGCTTCAGGCACTGGATGTCTTGACTGTGTGCATGACATTATGAAATCTGAACTCTACAAGAGAATTCTGGGGTGGAATGTAGGGCCCAGTGTCAGGAAGTTGGGTCTCTGTCAGAGGTCATGGGTCTTACAGCAGGACAATGACCCAAAGCACACGTCAAAAAGCACCTAGAAACGATTTCAGACTAAGCGCTGGAGAGTATTGAACTGGCCAGCAATTAATCCAGATCTCAGTCCCATAGAGAACCTGTAGAGAGATCTCAAAACAGCAGTTGGGAAAAGGAACCCTTCCAATCTGAGAGACCTGGAGCACTTGGCAAAAGAAGAGTGGTCCAAAATTCCAGTAGAGAGATGTAAGAAACTCATTGATGGTTACCGGAAGTGATTGATTCCAGTTATCTTTTCTAAGGAGCGTGCTACCAAATATTAAATTGAGGGTGCCAATAACTGTGTCCTGTCCATTTTTTGAGTCTTGCGTGGAATTTGTCAGATTTGGCTTTTTGTTTCTCCACTTTTTTGTCATACCAATACAAACAAAGGAAATAAACATGATAATTCCTAAACATTTGTAATTGCAACAATTTTTTGGGCACAGTGGTGCATTATCTGACATAAACGCAGGGGTGCCAATATTTTTGGCCACGACTGTACATCTGAACACCGCATAGTGTCTGCGTTTAGCGTTAGAATTTTACAGCATCTGATCATCTTCTCATGCTCTGCTGTACTCTGTAAATCAGTCATCATGGACCTTTTCCAGGAATAGCTCTTGACATTGCAGACATTGGAGGACATGATTTAGTATCACTGTGTAGTGTTGGATTCAGTTGTGGATTATAATAGGGGACTGCCTGGGGCCCGAGACTCCAGAGGGCCCATGGCGATGCTAAAATAGTTGTTCACGTGGTTCTCTTAATAGTAAAGCTGGCTATACACTAGTATATTGGTCAAGGTGAAGTACTATCACTCTTCCTGGTAAAAATGTCCATATGAATATTCTCATCAGTGCACTAGATGACTTGACGTGTGTCGCTGAAAACTACTTCAAAATGTTGTTGGCTTTTAATAATCCATTTTGGAATGAATGTAATTTTCTGAACAAAAACCACATACTCTATTAGAAATTCATTTCAAATAAGTTTTCCATTTTACTATTTTGAATTTTCTTGTCACTATGGCCAAAATTGACGACCGCACTAAAGTTTAGAAAATTGGAAGAACATTTCTGAAGTGAAAGGTGTGTGTGGTTTTTTTTTTTTTTTAAACTAATATTCCACTAGTGCAGTGATCTCCAAACAGCGGCTGGAGGGCAATTGTGGCACTTTGCTTGCCTTTAGTTTTGGTCTTTGTGCACTATTTTTCCCATTGGCACCAGTGATGGGGCACCATTCCTCCTAATGATACCCATAATGGAGCACTATTCCTTCCACTGATACCAACAATAGGGCACCATTCCTCCCAGTAATACCCACAGTGGGCCACCATTCCTCCCACTGATGCCAACAATGGGAAAATATTCCTCCCACTGATGCCAACAGTGGGGCACTATTCCTCCCATTGACGCCAACAGAGGGTGTTAATAATTGTGTTCAGTCCATTTTTGGAGTTTTGTGTGGAATGTGTCAGATTTGGCTTTTTGTTTCTCCACTTTTTTGTGTCATACCAATACAAACAAAATAAACATAAGAATGCCTAAACATTTGTAATTGCAACAATGTTCCGGGCACAGTGGTGCATTATATGACAGAAATGCAGGGGTGCCAATATTTTTGGCCATGACTACATTTGAACACCGCATATTATCTGTGGTTAGCGTTAGAATTTTACAGCATCTGATCATCTTCTCATGCTCTGCTGTACTCTGTAAATCAATCACCGTGGACCTTTTCCAAGAATAGCTCTTGACATTGCAGAAATTGGAGGACATGATTTAGTATCACTGTGTAGTGGTAGATTCAGTTGTGGATTATAATAGGGGACTGCCTGGGGCCCGAGACTCCAAAGGGCCCATGGTGATGCTAAAATAGTTGTGCTTTTGGTTCTCTTAATAGTAAAGCTGGCTATATGCTAGTAGATTGGTCAGGGTGCAATACTATCACTCCTCCTGGTAAAAACGTCCATATGAAAATTCTCATCAGTGCACTAGAGACTTGGCGAGTGTCGTTGAAAACTACTTCAAAAATTTGTTGGCTTTTAACAATTAATTTTGGAATGAATGTAATTTTCTGAACAAAAACCACTTACACTGTTAGAAATTCATTTCAGAGAAGCTTTCCATCCTGCTCTTTTGAATTTTCTCGTCACTATGGCCAAAATTGACGACCCCACCAAAGTTTAGAAAATTGGAAGAACTTTTCTGAAGCGAAAAGTGTGTTTTTTTTTTTTTAAAACTAATATTTCACTAGTGCAGTGATCTCCAAAAAGCGGCCTGCAGGTCAGATGTGGCACCAGTGATTGGGCACCATTCCTCCCAATGATGCCAACAATGGAACACTATTCCTTCCACTGATACCAACAATGGGGCACCATTCCTCCTAGTGATACCCAAAGTGGGCCACCATTCCTCCCACTGATGCCAACAGTGGGCCACCATTCCTCCCACTGATGCCAACAGTGGGCCACCATTCCTCCCACTGATGCCAACAGTGGGCCACCATTCCTCCCACTGATGCCAACAGTGGGCCACCATTCCTCCCACTGATGCCAACAGTGGGCCACCATTCCTCCCACTGATGCCAACAGTGGGCCACCATTCCTCCCACTGATGCCAACAGTGGGCCACCATTCCTCCCACTGATGCCAACAGTGGGCCACCATTCCTCCCACTGATGCCAACAGTGGGCCACCATTCCTCCCACTGATGCCAACAGTGGGCCACCATTCCTCCCACTGATGCCAACAGTGGGCCACCATTCCTCCCACTGATGCCAACAGTGGGCCACCATTCCTCCCACTGATGCCAACAGTGGGCCACCATTCCTCCCACTGATGCCAACAGTGGGCCACCATTCCTCCCACTGATGCCAACAGTGGGCCACCATTCCTCCCACTGATGCCAACAGTGGGCCACCATTCCTCCCACTGATGCCAACAGTGGGCCACCATTCCTCCCACTGATGCCAACAGTGGGCCACCATTCCTCCCACTGATGCCAACAGTGGGCCACCATTCCTCCCACTGATGCCAACAGTGGGCCACCATTCCTCCCACTGATGCCAACAGTGGGCCACCATTCCTCCCACTGATGCCAACAGTGGGCCACCATTCCTCCCACTGATGCCAACAGTGGAGCACTATTTCTCCCACTGATGCCAACAGTGGAGCACTATTCCTCCCACTGATACCATAAGTGGGGCACCATCCCTCCTCTTCCTGATCACAGGTGATGTAATTTTTTTACTCACACTGACCGCTAAGCCTGAGGCCTTGGTTACTCCCACCCACGCTTGGGCATTTTCTACTCCCACTGGCCAAAGTGCCACCACTCCCCAAAGCCTCTAGGACTGTAAACTAGTTAAATAGTTTGGAGACCCCTGGTAAGCTTGGTAAATGTTATCACTTTTTTTAAAAGGACATTTGCAATGGAAGCCTTTGTGTAGTACAGTGTTTTCTTAGGGGCCCATTCACACCAAGGTAGTCCCTTGTGGTGTGTTTAATGCAAGCATATATTTAAGGCAGACACTAGAATGGACCAAAACCAATGGACTTGCTGAAATGTTTGTATCATAGACTACCACAATGTACGGTAGTGTGCTGCATCGATGGGTTGGGCTGCCGCTCACAGTGAATGACACCGCTGCAACAAATTCTCCATGCATCATTGTGTTTTCCTTTAAATGTGGTTCAACCCGCAGACCTATGTCATCCATTAACAGAGATCTGTGAATGGGAAGACTACAAGTCCCATCAGCCACCGAGACTGAGGGACTTGCAGATCACATTGGCTGCAGGGTGGTGATGTCACAGCACTTAAAGTCCATTGTTTACTTCCTCCAGCCCCATAACTGAAGGTCCATACTTCTGTACAGACCTGAGCTTGGGGTAAACAATGCAGGCGCCTGTGCATTGCACCTGCAACACACTAAACGAGGTTCATTGGTCTGCAGGTCTGAATGCAAACATCGAATAAATGCACATTTTTTATTTTATTAATGTGGGTGCATTCATTACATTTTAACAAAATGTGGACCACTCCTTTAAACCAGCAGGGGACTTTTCGAATAAAAACGGCCAATTAATCCACCGCTGATGTAATGATTAGAGCTCCTTCATTGGATGGGGTTTAGTCCTTGCATTATGTAATGATTTGTGGTTCCTTCATTAAATGGTATTGAGACCTTGTATCATGTAAAAGGTATGGGATACTTTATTGGATGGAGTTGAGTATCTGCACCTTGTTATGATTAGGGCTTCTTTATTGGATGAGAACAAGTCCTTGCATCATGTAACAATTAGGGATTCTTCATTGCATGGTACTGAGTCTTTGCTTCAAGTAATGATTAGGGCTTCTTTACTGGATGAGTGTGAATCCTTGCATCATGTAATAGGTCTTCATTGGATGGGGTTGAGTCCTTGCATCATATGATTAGGGATTCTTATTTGTATAGGCTTAAGTCCATACATTGTGTGATGATTTTGGCTACTTCATTGAATGGTATGGTCTTTCTGGCTAATGTTGGACTAGTTTGGTGTCAGAATTAAGTTGGAGACATTTACCCTCATGTACCTCTCTTTGGAACTTTTGTTGGTATGTTGCCATGTTTTGCATTTACATTTGAGAGATACGGCTCCTCCCACCTAAAACAGAAAACACAATGTCTTGTCCACCATTATAAAAAGTTGAAACATACCTTCATGCCTCAGTTCTTGTGTTTCCTCCGGACCAACAGGATCTGCATGTGCTTGTTGTTTTGATACCAGGACACTATGCTTCTTGCAGGGGCCTTCCTGCCTGGCTGCCTCATCGGAGGCTAGGCAGATCAGGACAGGGTCAACAAGGAGCACCTTATGTTTCTCCTAAGATTACATTTAGCTTGAGGTTTTGTTCCCACTGGGAGGTAAGCAACCATCCTCCCACCTGTAGACATCTTGCTTGTTTTAAAGCAGTATATCTAGTTGAATTCTACAGTTACAATTCTGTAATGTTGAAGACATGTCGCTACTCATCCAGATACCTTTTTCATTTAGTTTTTTGGTAGATGGTGTGAAGTGCACCACCTATGAGTATTGTGTATCTTACTAGGACCCTGGTGGTGGGATGTCTGTAGCTGGGTTCTTAGGTCTGCTCGCCAGGTATCGTCATTAAGGAGGAACCCATTTGCCCATTTACAGCCTTGATTTGTGTAATATGCAGCAATTTATATTAACATGTATTGCGTTACCACTCAATGTAATACTCACCCAAATGCACTTGTGCTGTGTTACAGATTTTGTGACACACCTAATTTTTGTGATTTTATTCTGGTGCCTTGTTGGCCTATTATTTTCAATGGTCTATCTTAATGCAGTGCACCATAATGTGCATTAATGCACCACCCTTAGGGCCAGTTCATGCTGTGTTGTGGTAATGTGCACGTTATCGCAGCTCACGGCAACGTGATAAATGCCATCAATTCTGAATCGCACCCCAACTCACCTTGCAACTGTAGGGATGTTGGAGCCAGGGTAAGGAACCACAGCATGTGTTTTTTTTTTTTTGTTTTTGTTTTTGAACCCAGTAACAGTGGCTTTTTGATGGAGAAACAGTCATGTAAATAGGTCATTTCACACAAAATAGGAAAAAAAGTTCAGGGCTACAGATATTTTTATGATCGTTTATGTAAGAAAGATCTTGTATTTTGAGCGTTCTTTCTAAAATCATTCTTGGATTAATTCTGGTAAAGGCAGATAGCTCTCCATACTTCTGTTTACTACTACCCTCCCCTCAGGTAGGCTTAGAATTATTCACGCACGGACCAACAGGTTAAGAAACAGCTTTTCCCCCAGGCCCTAGATGAGTTGCGAAAGTCATAAATTCCTTTCTTAAGAGTGATTATAATTTTAGCGTTATGTATTGCTGTTGTAAGTGCAATACTGCTTTTTTTTTTTCTTCTTATTTTTCTTCTTTTTCATTCCTTTTTGCTGCTGTCTATCATCGACCCAAAAGTACCTATTACCCTAGGTTTACATCTGTGCGGGTGGTGCTGCTGCGGATCCGCACGAAAATCTGTGCAGCCGCACAGAGAATTGCGG
The DNA here is from genome assembly GCF_062004578.1 of Staurois parvus. NCBI lineage: Eukaryota > Metazoa > Chordata > Amphibia > Anura > Ranidae > Staurois > Staurois parvus. The sequence continues at coordinate 1,292,014 of NW_028318654.1, read as the reverse complement.
ACCTGCGGGCGGGTGCCATTATTTCTAATGGCAGGCCGCCCGCACTGGGAAACGCAACCGTACTGGAAACTGAGGTTCCTGTGCGGGCTGCGTTTTCCAAAGAAGTGCATGATGTCTAAAGTGTTGTTAAAGTCAATTTTTTAAAATTAAAATTACAAACACGTCATACTTATGTGCTCTGTGCAATGGTTTTGCACAGAGCATCCCTGAATCTGTACCATGTGTACATGGACACATAGGAAAACATAAAGGAGAGTTCAGGGGCTGCTGAAAAAACGCTGAACAGCTCCTGAATGTCAGTTTATCAGCTACGGTGTACATGAGCCCTTACAAGGTGCTGTGCTTTCCATGTCTATACAGAATGGGGTCTTTTTAACATCCCATGCAACCCTTTTTGTGAATTTGATGTCAACAAAAACTACAATAATCAGTAATATACGGTAACACCTGTGTGGTAAATTTCAGCTTCTCTTCTGTGGTTAAAGCATTCCATCTACCAGACAGTCCCTTTATTCACTAAATATGATCTGATTGCCCTGGGCTGTGACTCTCACAACAATTTGCATCACGTTGTATATGGAAATAGCCAGGTGTGATTTTAGGTCTGTATATGGTGTTCATAGGCTTTCTTATTAACCACTTCTAGTAACTGGGCCCCAAAGCTTTCTGTTCTCTGTTCCACATGTATATCTTTTATTTATTACTTTATTTAACAAAAAGGCAGTTTCCATGACGAATGACAACAATACGTGGCAATTAATACACCATTATGCAAATGAGTGAAATTGTGATACAAAAAGGAAATAACAGAGTCGTAATCCATGTGGACCTAGCAATCTTTCTATGAAGTGGCAACCAGTGGAGAGTTAGCAATGACTGCCTTTCAGTAGACCAAGGAATGTGTAGATTGAGTCACGGAAGGAAAAAAAATTGCCCAGATTTTATATAAGCTAGAGGAAGAGGAAGAGGTGAGAGGGGGGAGAAGAGAAGACATAGAAAGCAAAGGGGAGAGAATGGAGAAAGGGGGGAAATAATAATAAGTGTTCTCAATCAGTAGACTGTAGATCAAAGAAGGCTTTTCCCTCTTCAGAGTAGGCAAATTTTGTTCCACAACTTCCAGGTTTTAAAATACCTCTCATGTTTATGCTGCTCGGTAAGCACTAAGCACTCTTTGTTTTGGCTCTTCTACCCTTTGGACCCAGAGGCCTATGGTCGGTGGCTGCAGGTATTTCCAAGTAAGGGCAATGCATGATCTGGCAGCGTTGAGAAGATGGCGGATTATAGATCTCCTATAAATTTTAACTGGGTTCTTTAAGACATGAAGGAGAAAAAAGGCTGGATTTTCCGGGACCATGTGGTCTGTGAAATTTTGGACATCCTCTTTCCAGTAATGGTCAAGTTTAGGACAGGACCAAAAGATTTGCAACAGTGTCCCCATTCCTCCTGGCATTATCAGCAATGATCGGCAGTATATGAAAAGAATGTGTGTGCATGATACCAATGTGTCAGAATTTTAAAGTTGATTTCCTTGACTCTCGTACAGATTGAGGATTTTAGGGCAAACTGGATAATATTGTTCTGTTGTTCCGAAGTAAAAGTACGGTTCACACATATATCTTTTATGTTTGGTAGTCTTAACTAACATATGATACATCAGTTTTGGGGACAGACTGGGCTTTGGTAGAAAATATGGATACATATTTTTATATTCCTTGGTTGTTATTAGGAATAGTTAGGAAAATTCATTTTTTTCACATTTTTTTTTCCTGTTATTTTTCTCCAATGCAACGTTTACGTGATTTGTAAAGTGGTTGAGTCAAGTGGTTGTAAAGGCAGAAGGTTTTTTTCCCTCATTCATTTACTGCATTAAGATAAAATACTTTCTGCATGCAATTTCTTCCGCCGCCCTCCTTATTCTTACCTGAGCCTGATCTTGATCCAACGATGTGCACGAGAGCAAGAGCTCTCTCCTCTCTCTCACTACTCATTGGCTCCTGCTGCTGTCAATCACAGCCAATGAGGAGAGAACAGGGATGGGGCCAGGCCCTGCTCTGTGTCTTTTAAACACACAGGTCCAGCGAGCATGCACGGGTATGCCCACAACAAGCGGATTGCTATGGGGGTACTTGATGGGGAAGAGGAGCAAGGAGTGCCGGCGGGGGACCCAAGAAGAACAGGAATGGGGCAGCTCTGTGCTAAAACAATTTTTGCCTATAATTCATACTTTAAATATATTGTCGTGCAAGCTGCTTTAGAGGCACACTGCCCTCTTCTGCGGGCAATATCTAACTGGGAAATTTTGCTGTATTTAAACGTCTTACCGTAGTAACATATTTCCACAGAAAATATACAGACATCTCACTAAAGGGGAAGACACAACTTTCAGTGGTGAATTGTGCAACCTTTGGAGAAGTTTCAGGTCCTCTTCTACTTTGTTTAATTTGGGTGCTAAAATGGAATTCGGGAATCCGAGTTTGGTTTTTGTAAAGATATGCAAACATCACCATGCGTATAACACCATAGTAAAGTAAATAGGAAATCATTGTACCTCCAGAATAACTCCATTGCTTTTGTTTCCTCCCAGAACGCAGACACCATTTCATCTTCTGATACAAAACAGTTGGTGGTCAAGGTGACTGGATGGGAGGACTTCAGACAGAACATCTCTGCTGCTTGTGGTTGTCGAGGTCTGGAGTGCTGTACTCGTTTGTTTGAGATCATTATAAAGAAAAAAAATTGCAATGTTCCTTTAAATCTTAAATATTATATATCCACAAATCCTTATGCAATAAAGTGAACAATCAATACTTTTTAACAATTAATGAATGATAATAAGTGTCATAAAGCATCTCTAAAAGCTCATAAGACGTGAAAATCCAAATCCATAAACTGCCATCCAAGTGCCATGAAAGTGCTCAAATGTAAACAGACACGTGCTCTGGTGTTCACAGTGCTGATTCTGAAGGTTAAGTCTCTTTCCGGACAGGAACAATCTCAAATGAAAGAGATTGCAAGAGATTTTTCCAAAAGGAGAACCGATGCTCCCACCATCAGATATGTTTGTGACTCCACCAGCAAGATGCAGCATTGATGTCCCCACAGAAATATGTAGGTAACTCTCTAGCCACCAAACTCACTCCAACAAAGGCATCAGTTAATTACTTCCATCCTGGGCCAATTCTGGCATTTCTCTCGTACATGTGAAAAACACAATTTTTATGCTAGAAAATTACTTGGAACCCCCAAATGCTATATACATTATATTGCCCAAAGTATTTGTCCAGCCCTACAAATCATTGGATTCAGGTGTCAGGAATCACCTCCATGGCCACAGGTGTATAAAATCAAGCACCTAGGCATGCAGACTGCTTCTACAAACATTTGTGAAAGAATGGGTCACTCTCAGGAGCTCAGTGAATTCAAGCATGGTACCGTGATAGGTTGCCATCTGTGCAATAAGTCCACCCGTGACATTTCTTTGCTACTAAATATTCCACGGTCAACTGTTATTGGTGTAACAAAGGGGAAGCAACTGGGAACAACAGAAACTCAGCCATGAAGTGGTAGGCCATGTAAAATACAGAGCGGGGTCAGTGCATGCTGAAGCGCAGCAGTCGCTATCTGTCGGCAGAGTTAATAGCTAAAGACCTCCAAACTTCATGTGGCCTTCAGATTAGCACAACAGTGCATAGAGAGCTTCATGGAATGGGTTTCCATGGCTGAGAAGCTGCATCCAAGCCTTACATCATCAAGTGCAAAGCGTCGGATGCAGTGGTGTAAAGCACGCCACCACTGGAGCAGTGGAATGCTTCTCTGTCTGGAAATCTGATGGATGAGTCTGGGTTTGGCAGTTGCCAGGGGAATGGTACTTGCCTGACTGCATTGTGCCAAGTGTAAAGTTTGGTGGAGGGGAATTATGGTGTGGGTTTTTTTTTTTTTTCAGCGGTTGGGCTTGGCCCCTTAGTGAAGGGAACTCTTAAGGCGCCAGCATACCAAGACATTTTGGACAATTTCATGCTCCCAACTTTGTGGGAACAGTTTGGGGATGGCCCCTTCCTGTTTCAACATGACTGCGCACCAGTGCACAAAGCAAGGTCCATAAAGGCATGGATGAGCGAGTTTGGGTAGGAGGAACGTGACTGGCCTGCACAGAGTCCTGACCTCAACCCGATAGAACACCTTTGGGATGAATTAGGGCAGAGAATGCGAGCCAGGTCTTCTTGTCTGACATCAGAGCCTGACCTCACAAATGCGCTTCTGGAAGAATGGTCAAACCTTGTGGTTTGGGATGCCAATAAAGTTCATGTGCTTGTAAAGGCAGGCATCCCAATACTTTTGGCAAAATAGTGTGTGTGTGTATATTAGAATATAATTTTATTTTTTTTTTGCAGCAGCCCTAGAGAATAAAATGGTGGGCATTGCATATTTTTATGTCATACAATATTTGTGCAGCGCTTTTTCAAACACAATTAAAAAAAAAATTATGCTTTAATGGATTTTACGCAGAGTAAATAGACACCAAACATGTCATGCTTTAAAATTGTGTCCACCTATGGAATGGCACCAAATTACAGTACCTAAAAATCTCTATAGGCAACGCTTTAAAAGCCTTTATAAGTTACCAGTTTAGAATTACACAGGAGGTCTGGTGCTAAAATTATTGCTCACATGTGTGGTGCAATTGCTGTTTACATATGCGGGTGAGACCTACATGTGCATGAGCACAGGGGAATGGGGACGCTTTAAATTTTTTTTGGTTTTTATTGTGTTATTTAAATTTTTTAAAAACTAACTTTTTTTTATTGGATCACCTTTATTGCTAGCACAAGGAATGAACAACATTCCTTGCAATAGCATGAGTCGCAACAGGTACTCTTTATGGAGAGATCTAGGGTCTATTTGACCCCAGATCTCTCCTCTGGCCTCCATTGCAGCCAATCAGACACAGATAACAGCCAGGTAAACAAAGTACCGCAACAGGAACTGACGAAATCCTCCTCGCTTCCTGTTTCTGACGTCACACAGTGGGTGGAACAATATCTGTGCCTCTCACTGTGCGCCTTGAGCTGGATGCCGCCGGTCACATCCTTGCTGGGCTCTCTGATTGCATGGGAGAGCTGGTAAAGGGAGGGGTGTGGGACTTGGATTAGACGCTTGCATTCATTTTATTTGGTGCAGAATCGCTGGGGCTGAAAAATGATACCTCAATCATAGCTGCAGCGATGACTGAGATATCACCCTTCTCATCCGAGGATGTTTATGAATGTGCGGCGGACAGAAGTGGTTAAAAGCAAAAAAGAGATGCCTCATAGTGTAGTAATTATAAAAACCTTTTAAAGAAGTAGCTACTGTACTTACTCATCAAAGAAAGAAGGCATACGGTATAGTAATCCAAACTGCACGGACCCAGGACCCGCCAGTGTGCCCGTGCATGATGACGTCACAGAGCCAGCTCCACCCAGATGACCATAAGTGGATTTGGACTTTCACATGTCCTATGAACTTTTAAAGACTTTCTATGACACTGTTATTATTATTCATTTATTGTTAACACTTATTGATTGTTCACTTTATTGCATAAGGATTTATGGATATATAATATTTAAGATTTAAAGGGACACAGTGCACTTTTTATTAAGTCTGATATTCAGGGTTTTTCAAGTGCAGCAGTCGTTTAGTAATTTAACTAGCGCAAGGTTTCTTTATAGGCATCGGTTTACGAATGTAATGCGTTCTCCAGGACGTTTCGTATTGCGAAAAATTCATAAACCAAAATGCGGTTTCCCATAGGAATGCATTGAAAACCAATTCATCCGTTCCGGAGATCAGAAAAAAGTTTAAAAAAAAGTCGCTGTCACTATAGGTCAGTGCCGGTTTTTAAATGTGATTACCGACGTTTTTTTCTTTTCTTCACTATCGCTTGGAGAATCAGCTGTCACTTTCCCCCAGCTAAAAGAAAGTTTCCTTTTAGTTTATTTCCCCAGTTAAAAGAAACAATGTTTCCTTTTAGTGTGTTTCAGGAGATAAAAGAAACAAAGTATCCTTTAGCTCCAGGGAAAGTGACAGCTAATTCTGTGAGCTATAGGGAAGAAAAATAAAGCCGGCAATTGCATTTAAAAATCAGCACCAACATACACTTCGTATTGCGAAAAAAATTCTTAAAAAATTCGTAAACTGAGGCATTATTTTCAATGGATTTTCATTAGAAAACTGAAAATTACTTTAACCACTTGCCTACCAGGCACTTATACCCCCTTATTTACCAGGCCAATTTTCAGCTTTCAGCGCTGCCGCACTTTGACAATTGCGCGGTCATGCAACATTGAAATTTTGATCATTTTTTTCTCACAAATAGAGCTTTCTTTTGGTGGTATTTAATCGCCACTGGGCGCTTTACTTTTTGCGCTATAAATAAAAAAATGCAAAAAATTTGAAAAAAAAAAAAAAGTTTCTTTTATAAAATTTTTCAAACAGGTATTTTTTCTCCTTCACTGATGTGCGTTGATGAGGCAGCACTGATGGGCACTGATAGGCGGCACTGATGGGCACTGATAGGCAGCACTAAAGGGCACTGATAGGCAGCACTAATGAGGTGGCACGGATAGGCGGCACTAATACGCAGCACTGATAGGCGGCACTGATAGGTGACACTGATTATGGGTACTGATAGACGGCACTGACTGGCATCACTGATGGGCACTGACTGGCGGCACTGACTGGCACAACCCCTGGGCACTGACTGGTGGCACTGACTGGCAGCACTGCTGGGCGGCACTGACTGGCAGCACTGCTGGGCGGCACTGGTGGGCGGCACTGGTGGGTGGGCACAGGTGGGTGGCACTGGTGGGCACAGGTGGGTGGCACTGGTGGGCACAGGTGGGTGGCACTGGTGGGCACAGGTAGGTGGCACTTCTGGGCACAGGTAGGTGGCACTGCAGGGCACGGGTGGGTGCACTGCTGGGCACGGGTGGGTGCACTGCTGGGCACGGGTGGGCGGAGCTAGTGGGCGCACTGCTGGGCACAGGTGGGCGGAACTTGCGGGTGGCACTGCTGGGCACCGATCATCAGGGCACTGATCATCAGTGCCCTGATGATCGGTGCCGATCCCCGCTCTGACAACTGCCGGTTCTCGGCAGTACTTTCCTCACGATCTGACAGCGTGAGGAAAGTGCAGCCGAGAACCGGCACTTGCATTTCCCTCTGATCAGCGTGTCATTGGACACCGCTGATCACGTGGTAAAAGGCCGCTGTGATTGGCCTTTTACCACATCAGATCGTCCTCCCAGATCGCCGGGTGCGCGCCCCCTGGGGCACGCAGGAGAGCGCGTTCTGGGAGGACGTCATATGACGTCCACCCAGAACTGGCCGGCCGCAGTGCAGCCGTCATTCGGCTATCTGCGGTCGGCTACTAGTTAACCGAGGCGTTTTTAAACCGAGGTATTACTGTATATTTGTTTGAGATCATCGCTTGCTTAGTTCATTGCAAATTCAACATTGTCCTGTGTTGGTGACCACTGACCTCTAAATACACCACATAGGGAGGGGGTCATAAGCTATCTTTTTAGTAAAAAAAAAAAATAACCAAAAATTATAATTTTTCAAAATTGTTTTTTACATTTTTTGTATTTATTTATTTTTAACATATTGCCACCATAGTGACACTGTACCCCTTGTGAGTTTTTTTTTTTTTTTTTGCACTGATTGCTTTTACACCCATAAAGGCTGCAAAAGTAATCATTTCTCCTTCTCTTTGGCTGCATTCTTGCAGCCATTGAGAAATACTGTGTGAGCTGTGATTGGTCACAGCTTGTCACATGGTACAAGGCTGTTGTGAATAGCTTTGTACCATGTGACCTCTGTGATCATTCACAGATTTCACTAGTAGTAAGCAATGATGTCAGAAGTGATATCTTGCTATCTACTATTCATGTGATAACTGATTGGCCAATCAGTGATTGCATGATTGGGACCTCACACAGAGGTCTCGTACAGTGTTCGGGGTTCCGCTGTGTTCTCTGGACACAGCAGGCACAGGATCGCGGTGCTGTGCGCTGCCAGGGAGCACGCACAGGCAGGGAAGCGGGAGGATGTTTATAAATGACAACTCGCTGCTGCACTGCTCCCGTCTGGCCGTTTATGTACATGGGCCGGACGGGAAGTGGTTAAAATAAAACCCAGCGATACTCTCTCCGCTTACAGGGCTTCCATCTTCTCTTGGTCCTTCTTCTGCGTTCGCAGGCTCCGGTGGCTTAAATGACCGGGCCGTGATGACATCACTCCCATGCATGCGTACAGGAGTCACTTTTTAAGGTACACCGCTCTGAAGGAATGGCTCTGGAACCCAAAGTCTTCATCCCCATGCCGCCATCTTTGATTCAGAATCCAACTTTCAGATCATAGCAGGCCACTTACTCTACATGCACCAGATCGAGGACTGTAGGGAGACTGGTCCTGTAGTGTACTGGGAAGTATGACTTGTATCCCAGGAGGCTGCTGGCAGAGACTTTATCATCTTTGCCTCATGTTTGAGCCACCTGTTGTCATTACCGAAAAGTGTCATGTGGGAAGGGGAGAAGGTCTATAACTGAGCTCTTGACACTGAGCTGAAACCTAAAAATTATGCCTTGCAGTGTGGCTACTCCTGCACTGCAAAGGTTAAATGCTCATTTAGTTTTGGGGGGATGGAAAAGATGATCTACTTACCCTCTCCTCTGGATTGCTAGACTGGGCCCTACAACGTCTCCTCTCCCACATTCCAGTGGTCTGACCCTGCATTGGACCTGATGACACCATGGGGCAGTCCTCTGTTGGAGCAAGGGGGAGTGTCATCTGCCAGGGGAGGCGAGGATCAAGTTAAAGTGCTAAAATTCTCCGTTAGACTAAATGAGCAGTTAACCCTTGCAGTGCAGGTCCCACTGCAAGCAGGGGCGGACTGACAACTTATGGGGCCCCCGGGCAATAGGGGATCATGGGACCCGTGTCCTTGCCCAAACTCAAAAAAGCCTATGAAAAAGGTACCAGGGGCATCTCATGTGGCCCCCTACTGACCCCGGGCCCTCGGGCAGTGCCCGAGTTTTCAAATGGTCAGTCTGCCCCTGACTGCAAGGGATAATTTTTAAAGTGTATGTAAATCCTCACCTTGTAAAACAACCCATTCAGTTAAAAATAGATATGAAAAGGCAAAACATTTGTGTATAGATATAAAAAACATTATATATGCGTCTTTTCTCCTTTTTTATAAGATCATATACTTACTGTCCTGAGCTGCATAAGGGGCTTGGAGAGCTAGGGAAGGAGAAACAGCAGGACACTGATATTCCAAGTGAATAATTTTGGAGCGTGGACAAGGTAAGTATTGGTGGACGGCAAGTGCATTACTTTATAAACTGCTTGACAGATTAAGTGTTTGCACTTGTGTTTTAGATGCCTTTTCAGCTTTGTGTCTGAAGTTACTTTAGTTTGTTGTTTAGCATACTACAAATACTCAGCTGTTCCATCTTATTCTTATGTAATCGGACATTGCAGAAATATTTTTGCATTGAATCTTCTAATTGCCGTTTATATATGCAGCTTAGGCAGGTGGAATCCCTGGTACGGTTCACTCCCATTTCCAAAATTAGACTTCAGGGAAGTTCAAGAACTATATACACTGTTCAAAAAAATTAAAGGAACACTTTTTAATCAGAGTCTAGCATCAAGTCAATTAAACTCCTGGGATATTGGTCTGGTCAGTTAAGTAGCAGAGGGGGTTGTTCAGTTTCAGCTGCTTTGGTGTTAATGAAATTAACAACAGGTGCACTAGGTGGGCAACAATGAGACGACCCCCAAAACAGGAATGGTTTTACAGGTGGAAGTTATTGAAATTTTTTTTCCCTACTCATCTTTTCTGACTATTTTTCACTGGTTTTGCATTTGGCTAGGGTCAGTGTCACTACTGGTAGCATGAGGCGATACCTGGACCCTACAGAGGTTGCATAGGCAGTCCCAAGTCCACCAGGATGACACATCAATACGTGCCATTGCCAGAAGGTTTGCTGTTACATAGTTAGCCTGGCTGAAAAAAGACAAAAGTCCATCCAGTTCAACCATAAAAAAAAAAAAAGTTATAATGCTATACCCACAGTTGATCCAGAGGAAGGCAAGAAACTGTGCTGTGTCTCCCATCATAGTCTCAAGAGCATGGAGGAGATTCCAGGAGACAGGCAGTTACTCTAGGAAAGCTGGACGGGGCCGTAGAAGGTCCTTAACCCATCAGCAGGACCGGTATCTGCTCCTTTGAACAAGGAGGAACAGGATGAGCACTGCCAGAGCCCTACAAAATGAGCTCCAGCAGGCCACTGGTGTGAATGTCTGTGACCAAATAATCAGAAACAGACTTCATGAGGGTGGCCTTGAGGGCCCGATGTCCTCTAGTGGGCCCTGTGCTCACTGCCCAGCACCACAGAGCTCCATTGGCATTTGCCATTGAACACCAGAATTGGCAGGTCCACCACTGGCACCCTGTGCTTTTCACAGATGAGAGCAGGTTCACCCTGAGCACATGTGACAGACGTGAAAGGGTCTGGAGAAGCCGTGGAGAACGTTATGCTGCCTGTAACATCGTTCAGCATGGCCGTTTTGGTGGTGGGTCAGTAATGGTCTGGGGAGGCATCTCCATGGAGGGACGCACATACCTCTACAGACTAGGCAGTGGCATCGTGACTGCCATTAGGTATCTGGATGAATTCCTTGGACCCATTGTCAGACCCTACGCTGGTGCAGTGGGTCCTGGATTTCTCCTGGTGCATGGTAATGCCTGGCCTCATGTGACGAGAGTATGCAGGCATTACCTGGAGGATGAAGGAATTGATACCATTGAATGGCCCCCATGCTCACCTGACCTAAATCCAATAGAACACCTCTGGGATATCATATTTCGTTCCATCCGACGCTGCCAGGTTGCACCTCAGACTGTCCAGGAGCTCAGTGATGCCCTGGTCCAGATCTGGGAGGAAATACCCCAGGACACCATCCGTCGTCTCATTAGGGGCATGCCCCAATGTTGTCAGGCATGCATACAAGAACGTGGGGGCCATACAAACTACTGAGGACCATTTTGAGTTGCTGCAATGAAATTTCAGCAAAATGGACTAGCCTGCTGCATCATTTTTTCTCTTCGATTTTCGGGGTGTCTTTGAATTCAGTCCTCTGTAGGTTGATAATTTTCCTTTCCATCAAATGATGGGGCATCCTTACATTCCTAACACATTACCCCGTCCATATCAGTATAGATATCCAGCAGGAGATTTTTCCCCATTGAGATCTGATGGGCTCTCAAAGTGTTCCTGTAATGTTTTTGAGCAGCGTACTATTTTATATATTTGATAGTGTTATTTCAAACATATATTACATTTGTTTCACCCACACCTTTTGTGCTCTACCCTTTATATCTCTCAGCTTGTGCTGCAGTAATATTTCTAGTGAAGATCACATAGGAAATTAAAGCGGGAACTGCTGGCAGTAAGATATTTAGATTCTGGGAAAAGTTGAGGCTGAGTAAGCTGTAATGTGATTATTTATTGATAGGGAGTTCTTAAAGGTGAAAAGAAAAAAAAAACTACGTGTCCGGCTCCCGGAACTACATGTCCCGTGCGTCGGGCGATCTGAATTGAACATCCCTGCTACCAGAGTAATTAATTTAGCAATGGCGTTGTAAGCTCTACATGGTTTTGCAGTCCCTCACCTTAGCTTTGGGGAGGTTTAACCACATGCCGCCCAGCCACTGTAGAAATACGGAGGCAGGGCTGGGCAAAACCACATTTTAAAACAGGTAGGGGGCGCGCACGAGGCGTGCCGCCGCCCTACCTGTCCTGCCGATCACGGCTGTGGATGTCAGTCGCCGGGTCACAGCCGGTCGTTACCAGCTATGTCCCGGCGATTAGCGGCAATCACTGACAGAGAGCACAGCTGCAGTAGCTGTGCTTTCTGTCAGTTCCCTGACAACTCCTGCCACGCTGATCGGGACAGAAGAGTTTATCTGTCCCTATAAGCGTTGTTCCCTGCAGTACACCCCCCAACCCCCTAGTAAAACACTCCCCTCACACAGTTAACCCTTTCCCTGAATAATAAACTTAACCCCTTCCTCCCCAGTTCCATTAGTACAGTGTCAGTGTTTTGGTTTTTTTGCACTGATCACTGTATTGGTGTCACTGGGGATGTCAGTGACCCCAAGTCAGTTACCCCCAGTGTCAGAATGTCCGCCGCAGTCCCGCCATAAGTCGCTGATCGCCGCCATTATTAGTATAAAAAAAATTAAAAATCCCAGTATCTTTCCCGCCATTTGTAAACGCTATAACTTTCACGTAAACCAATTAATTTACACGTATTGGGTTTTTTGTAGCAAAGACATGTTGCAGAATGCATTTTGGCAGAAATTTATGACTAAATTTGATTTTTAAATTTTTTTTTACTGGACATGTTTTATAGCAAAAAGTCCAAAATATTGTTTTTTTTCCTCAAAATTGGCAGCCTTTTTTTTTTACAGCGCAAAAAATAAAAAACAGGCGATCAAATACCACCGAAAGAAAGCTCAATTTGTGGGAAAAAAAAGGATGTAAATTTCATTTATGTACCGTATTGCATGATCGCGCAATTGTCCGTTAAACTAGCGCAGCGCTGTATAGCAAAAAAATGGCGTAAATTGCAGTATCTATACCATAGTTTGTAGACGCTATAACTTTCACACAAAGCAATCAATATACACTTATTGGGATTTTTTTACCAAAAACATGTAGCAGAATACATTTGGCCTAAATTTATAACTAACTTTGAGTTTACTATATATTTTTTATAGCTGAAATTAAAAAATATCATTTTTCTTCAAAATTTTTGGTCTTTTCTTGTTTATAGCGTGAAAAATAAAAGGCGCACAGGTGATCAAATACCACCGAAAGAAAGCTCTATTTGTGTGAAAAAAAATATGTAAATTTCGTTTGGAAGCAGCATTGCATGACCGCGCAATTATCAGTTGAATTAGTGCAGTGCCGAGTAGCAAAAAGAATCCTGGTCATTAAGGGTGGTAAATCCTCAGGAGGGCAAGTGGTTAATTTCAGTAGACCGGGGTGTCAAATTCAATTTTATTGCGGGCCACATCAGCATTATGATTGCCCTCAAAGGGCCATTTGTATCTGTAAGACTAGGTGTCCAGACCACGCCACCTTCCTTACATCAGATGTCAAAAGCCATCCCACCATCAGAAGTAAAGAGTCCCCCATCCTCCCTTACAGGGCACTCCGCTTACACTGTGCTGCTACCTGGAAGAACCTGGGGGCAGAGTTGGGAAGCAGAAAGTGCAGAGTCTGGAGGAGGACCAGATGAAGGCTGGAGTCAGCTGCCAGAGTTTGCTGCATGCTGAGGCCAGGGGAGGCAGAGACGAGGGGGTACTGTGACTGCACAGAGAGGCACAGGATCTGTAGGAGTTCTGTCCTCCTCTCTGCTACTGACTGCTGAGATGGGGAGGAGGGCAGAGACGAGCCTCTTTGTGGCTGCCCAAAGAAAGACTGCTGATACGGGGGGTTGCTGCAACTGCACGCAGGCCTTGTGTTTGACACGTGTACTAGATGGATTTGTTGCAGCTCTTTAAAGGATAAGCTCACCTTTCATAACATGTTACTGTAGCTCAGCCCGTCTGGCCCTGTCATTCATTCCCAGTATTCTGTGAATGGGAAACTAAAACTATCGATAGCCTTTGCAGCTGTTATTTTGTAGTTCTCAATGAACTACCACGGCGCTTTTGAGTGCTCTTGTAGTTCATTGTCACTTCTGTCAGTGTGTATATGCCTGCCCATAGGAGATATGAGCAGACAGATGTACAGACAGGTCTGCAGGAGTCCTACATGGCACCAGCAATCTGCTGATCGCTGGTGCATTGCTTTCCAGGATCCAAAAAAATGGTACATTTTAAATTTTTTTTACCTGCAAAAAGATGCACATTTATTATTTTTTTCCAAAAAGTTGAACTTATCCTTTAAACCATCTCTTCATAGCAGGCCCAAATTGTGTACTTTACTGACCTCATACAGAGATTCACTTGTTTTTAACGTGTACGTAGACTCTGTTGGGTCTTGAAGCATTAGCACTCTTTTGCGTTTGTTGATTGGTTATTTCTCTTCACCTTCCATTTTTGGAACTTTTTTCTTTTGGGGAGCGGGTGCCTAGTTATGTCAGATATTTGCTCCCACTTCTGCTAGAATCGGCTAGGCGATCCCAGTAAGAGTACCCCCTCCCCCACCTGTAACCTCTTCAAACATATCTTGTGCATGAGCCACCTGTAAAGCCGCAAAGACTGGTGGGACCCAAAGACCGGCAAATCGGCGCTGGTGAGGACAGCACTGGATCCCAGACAGGAGAGTGTCTCTTTATTAAAAGTCAGCAACTACAGTATTTGTAGCTGCTGACATTTAGTTTTTCAAAAATGACTGAAGATCCTCTAAGTTTTTTTTCTCCAAAGTAACAGGAGTCACGTGATTTATGATTATGACAATTTGATTATAGTGATTCAACTACCTATAAGTGTTCACATGCCAGTGAGTACCCTGCCATCCAATGGATTGTAGAAGTTTTTTGGGTGATAGGTGAAACATTTTTGAGAATAAACAAAAAAAAGTCCAGTTTGATTTTTGTTCACTAGATATCCCATGATGTAACCCTACTAGACCATCTAAAAAAAATTGTAAGACCAGCCTTTGCCTTTTGAGCAGCCAGAGGACTATGGCTGAAAAAACTACTTGAATGCCAATTTTTGTGCATTTACCCCCCCTTTTTTTTTTTACCAGTCACGTGTCATGCATGGTCCTCTTCAAATGTCTTCCAGTGGTGAGCAGTCCTTGATAATGCAGAAAGTGGCACTGTTGTGATGTCAACGCCAATCTCTGCATCCTAACACTGTGAATAGAGGGTCCTAAATGCATTGCAATGACACAATGTCTTTCGTTTTCTGAGCTTTAAAATACTGCACTCAGAACATCCCTTAAGGCCCCATGTACACGGGACACTACTGAACGATGGAAACTGACTGCTGGAAAATGTAGGTTAAAAAACGTCTGATTAGCCACGTTTGCATAATGTGTTTATGTGCGTTTTTTAAAGATAAGCACAAGAGAACCTTCCAAATGCCCAGAATGCACTGAAATTAGCTTACCTGTGAGTTGCTCATTAACATTTCTTTTAATTCCAAGGGTGGGAAGGTGTCTGGTGGAGAGTCATTAAGGTCACCTGACAGGGGGTCTTCATGAGGAATTTGAGATGTAAATGGGCATTAACATATCTTTTGTTTCCAAGGGTAGGAGAGGTCTGAGGTGTGAATTGGTCATTACAATGTGTGACAAGCTTGGTAGGAACATCCTGTGTTCAGTGTTTTGTCCATCTGAGTACCTTGAAAACACTTTGCATGCATTTTTCATGATGAAAAAAGGATCTGGACAGCATCAGGAACTGGAAGAGTTAAAAAAAAAAAATTTCAAACGCAAACGCTTATAACCGCAATTTGCTGTGTTTAGCCACGTTTACAAGCGTTTTGCGTTTGAAATGCTGATAAAATCGGCTGCTGAACGCAAGTTTTCTGTGTTAAAATCAATGACTGTAAACTCAAATGCCTGTAAATGACTGTAAATGAAGATGTGTACATGGACACATAGGAAAACATTAGGGTGAGTTCAGGGGCTGCTGAAAAAAACGCTGAACCGCTCCTGAACATGATTTTATCAGCTGCAGTGTACATGAGCCCTAAAGGTTCAAGGATGACTCTTATGAAGTTCAAACATCTGCTTATTGGGAAGACCATGAAAGGTTCTGTGAAAGCATTCCTGAATTTATTTTCTAGCGTGCATGAAGATGTTTTTATCTCTGCACCTATTTGTGTAAAACGGCCTCATTATGGGGTCTACTAATTCCATTGACATGACCACCCATACCTCTATTGATCCCTTATCTCATTTAAGTTAAATAGTTATTGGAGTTGTAATTCTGTTATCCATCATATTTAACCTTTCAGAATTCCTGCACTTTTATTCAAGAGGAAGTCCCACATTGTTTTTGCCATTGTTCAGGAGCTCAGGTTATTGAGTACACTTGTGCATTGACCTTGGATAATAGTTGGGTTTCTGAATGTGTCCTATATAGAATAAATTTGATTGTACAAGTCACAATCACTGTATTTTACTGGTTGCCTGTGTTTTCCATCTTTATTTCTCTGTACTTGTACCTGCCAGTGCCACTGAACAGTACTCCGACGCTCGCTGTTTAAAGTGAAACTTCACTGCATCTGAGCACCACAAACCAGAAACCGCTGTTTATTAATTTTTAATATTCAAAGCCAACTCGCCCTTCCATCCATGTCTCCATGTTTTATTTAGCTAAGAAATCACCCGCTAGCATTTCTGGCTGTGGCCATCTTGAGTAAGGGCAGCTGATTCATGTAGCATTTACTTCCTGGAATCCATGTGCCCTAAGCTCAGGCATGCAGGCAGGAGGGTGTGCTTATCTGAGAAAGCCCCTCCTCCGCTGCTGAAGACTCCTGGCATGGATGACCTCATTTGTCTAGGCATGGAAACCAGGAGGTAACTGAAGAAATGTGTAAAAAAAAAAAAAAAAAAAAGTTTAAAACAAGTAAATATGATATACTTTCCTATCTATTTACTAATGCTAGCAGCATAAGGATTAAGAATAGTCAATGACTGAGAAAGTAAATTCCCACTTTAATTATAGACTGAAGCTTCTTTTCGGAAGTGTTGATCTTCTGTGTGTCTTGTGGTTTCTTCTGATGACCTTCCCTCATAGGATACAACAGTGATGTGGAGGTCTGCAGGAGAAACCACTGTGGTGGATCCAGGTGAAAGGCAGTCCTGGAAGTGTAGTTTTTAAAAGAAACTTCATCTGGTGTAGGCAAGTATTCCTTTGCTCTTTTTCCTGTTACTGACCAAGAACTGCACAAGTACCAGGATTTACATGATTGAGTTTTTTCTGAGCCAATAGATTAGTCCAGGAAGTAGATGATGACCCTAGATGTTGTCTGATCAACGAGGTCTCCATCTTTAGAGAGAGAAAAGCAGAAAAAGGTATGGTCAGGGGTATCCCAACGTGCTTGGATGGGAAGGGTGATATCTTAGTCATCGCTGCAGCGGTGATTGAGATATCATTCTTTATAGCCCACGATTTCAAATTAAAAAAAAAAAAGCTGGATTACTTTTACAGGTGTTGGAACGGGGTCCTCCTCCCACCGCCTTTACTGCTCCTGTGTGAACAGAGACCCTAGTAAGGATGTGACCACCAGCATCCGATTCTGGGCACACAGTGTGAGCAATGGATGTCCTTCCTCCCACTGTGTGCCTTCATAAACTGGAAGTGACGAGGATTGCGACACTTCTGGTTTCAAGTATTTGTTTACAAGTTAGTTTTAGTTTGTCAAAGTCAAGCCGAGCCGAGTTCGAGCTGATCTGATTTTGATTCAATGCTTTTAGGACAGAGGAGATATCTGGGGTCTAACAGACCCCAGATGTCTCTGTAAAGAGGGCCTGTAACTGCTTGTTATCACAAGGGATTTTTACATGTGATATTAATAAATGTGGTAGGAAAATGAATTTAATTTAAAAGTGTGATGTAAAAAAAAAAACAGCAACTAAATAATAAAATTATTTGTTTTTATTTTTTAAAGTGCCCCCATCCCATTGTGCTTGTGTACAATGGCGTGTGCATGCATCAGTGCATCACACATATGCGGTATCGCCACAAATGTCAGAGTGAGAGCAGTATTTCTAGTACCAGACTTCTGTGTAACTCTAAACTGGCAACCTGTAAAGGCTTTTAAAGCATCGCCTGTGGGGATTTGTACGTACCATAGTTTGTCGCCGTACCACCAGCGTGTGCAATTTTGAAGCGTGACATGTTTGGTATCTATTTTCTCACTATAACATTATCTTTTATATTTTACCAAAAATTGGGTATTATATTATAAATGCCAAAATGTGCTGCGCTCCATTGTTTGCGATATTAAAAAATCATATTATACACGTGCTCCTATTTATAATTTGTGTAATAAAATAAATAAATCCACCATAAACATCCACTACAAAAAACAGTGTCCATATACATCGCAAACAAAAATGTCCATACATGCTTCTTCAAAAATTCGTGTTTACTTGAAATATAAAAATTCAGTGCTTCCGGTTTCATCTCTTGTGTGAGATGACTTTAAAATACGTGCACCCCCACCGATTGTGCTCTCACCTCATATATATGACCAAACCGTTAAGTTAGGTCATATAACGTTTGTGTCCCTTTAATTGGGCCAAATGTGGATAGGATGGTGTGCTGCTGAATGGGATCTCCTTCACTTCATTAATTGGCTTTCCTCCCACGGTGGTGTATATTAAAAAATAATCAGATCATAGTGTTTTATCCTTAGATAACATTTTATTAATGAAAGGTAATACACTCACATGATATCTGTATAGAAATTGCTTTGTGCCAAAATATATCCTCCTGAGTTTTAGCAGTGGTGAAAATCCTATGTGCACCAGCTGGTGTCAGTATGGAACCATTGAGTGTCCTGACATCAAAGCCCCTCCCCTACGCGTTACGCCACCGGTCATGTGGCTTAATCAGGGGGAATGATCCCCGGAATGATATATTGTTTTTATCCATTAAAATTCATTCAGTTGTTTTTGTTTTTTTTTAAAAAAACTCTGCTCAAATACTGTATGATGTAAAAAATTGCAAAGCCCACCATTTTATTCTTTAGGCCTCTGCTTAAAAGAAATTATTGCGGTTTCTAAGTAGAAAAAAAAAAAGATGTTTTTACGTGTAGGAGACGAATGTCAGAATTGGCTAGGATTGAAAGTGGTTAATACATATTAGGCCGATTTACCTCTGCGTGCCATGCAGGAGCGTGTTCTGCCTACCTATGCTGACAGAACCATAGATATCTATTGGGACACGCAAAACACAGGGTGAGTTCAGGGACACTCACCTGTGCAGATGTCCATGCAGCTGTGTGTCACAATAGGCCTGTTTAGGTCTGCAGGTGTGGGCGTGCATGGAACATCTGTGTATTCCTGTGTTTGCAGAGCATGCTCCTGCACGGCACACAGAGGTAATCGGCCATGTGAATGAGCCCTTACACTTACATTTACACAGTTCTTTCGATACATTCCCTGGAAATAAAATGTATCTGCTCTGATGCTGTTTCTACTTGCCATCTTCGAAATAATGAAAGGGGTGGTCAATGATGTCCTGATGATTTCATGGAATCTGTGGGAGTTGAGGAACTATACATGGGCTGCAGTCAGTTGGTTTCTAGTGGTTTATTATATTTCTTATGAAATCATTGGACTTCCCAGAATACTCCAACACAAGGCTATGACATCAATCCTGTCTTGTTGTGGACTTGTGACAATAAATTGTCCACAGCAAACTTCTTACTTAAATTTTAATTGAGATGTTATTTAGCAAATCTGCATTCTTCTCAAGCATTGTTCATCAGCTGATCATTTCTGTACAGAACAATGAAGCATCGCAGACTTTTTCTTACTCTTGATGCCTTTGTCAGAACAATTTCCATATAACATATGCCTAATTACCTCCATTCAGAGACAGACTTCTGCATTGTACAGGATACAGATTGACAGGTCTATCAGAGGCCGCCTGTTCTGTCTGCCAGAACATTGAATTATTCCATATTAAGCTCCCTAACTAATTTTCATCTTGTGATTGCTGACGAAAATTCACTTACTAAACGGCAACGACCAGAACGTTCGTTTTCTTTTTTAGAAATAAAAACCTCATTGTGGAACTCAAACCTCAAGTGCTGTCTCTCAAACATGGCCATCTGGATGACAGCTATTTATTATTTATGGACCTCTATTAACGGTTTACCTGCAGCTTCTTCAACTCTTTTTTGTTAATTCAGTCATTTTGCAATGTCGTTACGTTTAGTATTTTTCCTTTTATTAAACAGGTGGCAGCAGAAATGAGACCGGTACACTTATGTTCCTACAGAATTTCTGAAGTGCCTTGAATCCTGGCACGCATGTGTCAACTTGAGGAAGGGAAGTCAACAGTTGCCACCGTTATTCCTTTTGGCAGCTCATACAATATGCAATTGTCTTTCCTTCCACTACAGGTGGTGGAAAATGGCTCCGTTCCCCCATCAACACAGTCAGTGTTGATGGGGAAATCCCTCCCGCAGCACTATTGTGTTCTACCAGCAGGAAACATTTCTTGCTGGCAGAACAAAACGATCACTGATGGTGGATATAGCCACCAGCAGTGACCACATGAAAAAAAAGTCCAGACAGGCTGGTTCTACTGAAGTCGATCAATGGACCAACTTCAGTACAACTAGCCTGCCCATAGATGGATAGAATCTTGGCTGGTCTCTGCTGAACTGGCCAAGATCCATCTATTAATGGCCGGCTTTAGACGTGATGGTCAACTTCAGTGACCAGTATTGGGGTTTGGGAGGGGTTAGGTGACTCTTTTAGATACCTAGGTGCTCAAGACAATGCTGAAATGTACATAGAGGTATCTGAGGGGGTATCTGATTTTTATTTCTTTTGATATTCAAGGATTATAAAGGAAGAAGGAGATGATGGACTCTCTATTAGCATAGGGCAGAGTTGAGAATTCCAGGGCTGGGACTATCATAACTACTGGAGACCCCAAGATATAATAGAATGATTCATGCCACCATCTTTCATCAGTAACTGAAATATAGATTTTTAGGTGGACTGCTACTTTTACTGTGTGGACTGTTTCTAAGCATAATGCTGAGAAGGAGTTGGGTACCTTAAAAGAGAAGTAGGGTTTGTTTTTGTTTTTTTATTGTTGTTGTCTTTTGCCCAGTTATAGTTACCTAGATAGATGCAGCATTGGTCCCCTACCAGCTCTAAGTGTAAGAACTCAGCGATCACATACCCGCTGATTGCTGAGTTCTCAAAGCCGCTCTGAGTAGAAAGCAGTGACTGTCAATCACCACTGTCTGCTCTGCCCCTCTTCAGCCGACTGTCAGCTGAAAATGGGTCACAGGAGTGCAGAACGGACTGCACTCCTGCGATCCACAGAAGTACAGCCAGAAGAACTTTGACTGTACTTCTCCTTTAAAGTGGTTGTAAACCTCAGACATGAAATTTGAACAACGCATATCCCTCTATAGTGTGTACTTGTCTCAGTCCAGAGAACTAAGTGTCATTTCCCTCTGCTGTCTTGTTCCTCTGTTATCTGCATGAATCGCTTCTGACAGGTTTTCCTGACACCAAGAAAAAAAGGTGACAAGGGAGGGACCCCCAGCACACAGCCTGTGATTGACAGCTTTGTTCCTGTGTGCTGTGTGAAGGGGGTGTGTCCCTTCCCTCCAATCAGCTCTCAGAGCTTTTCTCACTGAGCTCTGCAGAGTGCAACTTCAGCTCTCCACCCCCATTTTCTGAGCTGTCCGGCAAGCTTTAGTCCTCATGCACACGGGACGTTTTGATAACGCTGGTAACGTTAGTTGTGTAAAGTCATGTTACAAAACGTGAGTTTTTTAGCATTTTTTCATTAGGGAAGGTAAAGGAATTTTTTTTTTGTTTTTTTCTCAGGCTTGTACATCAGAGTAACTACATTTGGGATGGGTTTAGACCAGTGGTCTCAAAGCTATGGCCCGGGGTCCGGATGCGGCCCTTTGCTTGCCCTTATCTGGCCCTTGGGGCACTTTTTCTCCCACTGATACAAGACATTATTCCTCCCACTGACACCAACAAGGGGGCATAATTCCTGCTACTGACATCAACAATAGTCACTATTCCTCCCATTGACACCAGCGATGGGGCACTATTCCTCCCATTGACACCAGCGATGGGGCACTATTCCTCCCATTCACACTAACAATTGGGCACTATTCCTCTCACTGAAGCAAACCATGGGACACTATTCCTCCCACTGAAGCAAACCATGGGACACTATTCCTCCCACTGACACCCAGCAACGGGGCACTAGTCTTCCCACTGACACCAACTATGGGGCACTATTTCTCCAACTTACACCAAGAATAGGGTGCTATTCCTCCCCTAATGCCGAAGATGCATTGTTCACTCCAAATGACGCAGGACAATTTCTACTCCCAATGGCCAAAGTCTGAAAGCCAGTAAACTTTGGGAATTTTGGAGACCCCTGGTTTAGTGTAAAGGCAGGAGACCTTAGTTGTACCTTAACCACTTGTCTACGGGGCAGTTTTTTAATTTTTTTGCACACATGTTAAAATCTGCATGTTAGAAAAAAATTCTAAACGCTCATAAGAGTTTTTTTTTTTTTTTTTTAGCTTTTTTTTCTCCATGTACTGTAAATCGCAAATAAAAAACACTTTTAAATACAACTAATACACTACTGAAAAACAGAATTACCAGCATTTTTATCCAGCTTTTTTCCCAATGTTTTTTGAGCTAAAAAATGCTAGTGTGCATGGATTCTTAGATTGTAAGCTCCCAGGATCAGGCCATCCTAACCCTCTTGTATTGAACTGTACTGTTGCTGTATTGTCTCCCTTTATATTGTAAAGCGCTGAGCAAACTGTTGCGCTATATAAATCCTGTATTATAATAATAAAGAATAATGGAGCCTTATTCAAGAGCCTGGAAAACTCATGTATGTTTTTATCATCGCTTTTACCAGTTGATTGAAAATATATGGCCGTGATCTTAGATAGTGGACTTTTAGAGGGCCTCAGGGACCCCTGATGAAACTGTTGTTGGATTTTGTTCACCAAACTTTTCACAATCTTTGCATATGAGTGTCTAAGGTCACAAGCCCCTGTAGACCTTAGATTTACCCTTTACTTGGTGCTACGTCGGCTGTTGTTTTCCTTCTCGTGTTTACTGGAAGGCCAGGCAAAACTAATCTCGTACTTGCACGGCGCACTCTGTATTATATATGTTAGCCCATTAGTGTGCTGAAAGCTGCTTTTGTCTCTAGTCATAAGACCATCACAATCGTCCCCTCTATTATCCAGTATCATTCCGTAACAGAACGCTCACTTTATACGATTTGTTTGTATGCTGAGCTTTATAATTGATACATTAACCAATTAACCATCAGATTTTGACATCATTGGAGCCGTACTTAACTGCTTCAGCTCTGGTACCTTTATGGACTGGAGCAGATTATAGGTTTGGATCTTTGTGAAGTACGTAGAGTATAACTAAAGGCAAAAATTTTATTTTTGGATAAAGTGGAAATGGAATCGCACACCTATCAGGTTTTATTGCTGTCTTTGCCCCCATTAGGGAGATTGACCCTCTCTATTTGTCCTGTTTACCATTATCATTGTAAGTGAAAGTAAAAGAAAATCCCAAATGTTGGGTTGTCCCCAGAAAAGTAATAGAGGGGGAATTTTCCAGTGGGGCACTAGCTCTGGGGACCTGGGGTCCCCGAGGGATTCCCTTAAAGCGGAGTTACACTCACCCTGTCAAAAAACAAAAGTCAGCAGCTACAAAAACAGCCACTTACCTGTCCCTCGGTCCCGTGGTGTGTCCCCCACAGCCCGTTTCACCGGTTGTCCTGTATTCCAGGCGCTGGCATCTTCAGTGTGGGCACCCGGCTGTGATAGCTTGCGGCTTCACAGCCGGGTGCCCACTGCGCATGCACGAGTAGCGCTGCTCTTCATGAATGGTCCTGTAGTCTTCTGTGACCTGTCATGTGTCCCAAAAGACTACAGGGAGGGAGGGAGGACAACTTCCATTTCCAATCGCCTAGGTGATCAGACCGGAAGTGGGAGCAGGTACCTGTCAAATTCAGGTACCTGCTCTCCCCCGCCCCCCAAAGGTACCAATCCTTAATGGGGAGCATTCCTTAAAGTGGAACTTCCCCTTTTGGGTGGAGCTCCACTTTAAGTAAAGGGAAATGAAGAAGAATTCCAGACCAAGACCATGCTGTAAATATATACAAAGATATTGTAATCCTTTTTTCATCTGAGATCTGCCAAGGTCCTAAACGTAGAACTTAACTAACTGTCATATCAAAGGGGTGTTGCCAGAGACCATCTGACCAAGGTACCCACTGCACATGTGCGAGTAGCGCTGCACTTCATGAATGGTCCTGTAGTCTTCTGGGACTTGTCACGTGTTCCAAAAGACTACAGGGAGAGGGGACACCTTTCGCTTCCAGTCGCCTAGGCGATCGGACCGGAAGTGGGAGCGGGTACCTGTCAAATCCCCCCCCACCCCCCAAAGGTGCCAATCCTTAATGGGGAGCGGGGGAGCAGTCCTTAAAGCGGAACTTCCCCTTTTGGGTGGAGCTCTGCTTTAAATTGCAGGGATTCCCCCACAAAATCTGACAGGGGTTATAACTCTCCGTTATGCTATGCAAAATGAAAAAAAAAGAAAATTCCTTTAGTTCTTCTTTAAGTGAAGCTAATGCTGGCCCTACATGGATCAAAATTCAGGGGGTTCAGCAAGGACCAGACATATTTTGATCCATGTATGGGTACTGTGATTAATACTGATTAAAAAAATGCTGGTTTTACAAGTGTTTGACTTTTTTTCCTGCCTGTAAAAGCACCTCTGTTAGCCTATGGGTCCTTTCACACACGGAGCATTCACATAGTGAAATACAAATGCCAGCATGCTCAAGAGAGGAGCTTTTGGGCAGAAAAATGGCTTCCCCTGTGCACACTGACGATAGGGGGGTGCAGGGGTGGACTGACAACTCTGGGGCTCCCAGGCAATAGAGGATCATGGGGCCCCTGTTTCCTCACCCACACCCAAAAAAGCCTATGAGAAAAGTACCAGGGGCATCTCATGGGGCCCCCTACTGACCCAGGGCCCTCGGCAGTGCCCGAGTTCCCAAATTTATTTTATTTTGTTATTTACTCACTTGGCACCTCTGCCAATTATAAAAAAGCCTACTTTTTCCAATAAATAAAAGGTGTTCAGATTGGACGATGAGGAGGCAGTGACCCACATAGACTCTTCTATGTGCTCTGTATTCTCCCAGCCCTGGAGTACCCCTGACATTGTACCCTAGACCAGGGTGGACTGACCATTCGAGCACTCGGGCAATGCCCGAGGGCCCGGGGTCAGTAGGGTGCCCCATGAGATGCCCCTGGTACCTTTCATTGGCTTTTTCATAGGCTTTTTGGGTGTGGGCCAGGACACAGGGGCCCCATGATCCCCTATTGCCCGGGGGCCCAATGAATTGTCAGTCCGCCCCTGCAGTGACCTCACATTTTTTACCTCGTCCAATCAGAAAGTTTCATGCAATGTTTGAAAATGCTTCTGAAAAGGTAGCCTGTGAAAATAACTGTTCTCCAAATTCTGAAACAATGAGACATTATTTAGGCTAAGTGAAACTAAAGCTGGCCCTACGTGGATCAAAATTCAGGGGGTTCAGCAGGGACCGGACATATTTTGATCCATGTATGCGTACTGTGATTGAACAGAAGTTGATCTACTGATCTCAAAATGTCTGAAATAGTTAATTTTGTGCTGTTTTTCAGTGCATTCTGGGCATTTTGGAAGGTCTCCTGAACTTATCTTTAAAAGATACTTCTAAACGCAAACGCTAATAAATGCGAAAAAACGCAGTATGCAAACGCGGCTAAACAGACGTTTTGTAAGCTACGTTTTCCAGCAGTCAGTTTCCATCGTTCAGAAGTGTCCCGTGTACATGGGGCCTTAGAATACCACTTGGAATATTGAAAGGAAGCCATTAGTGAAGCTAATTCGGATGACAAAAAGGTAAATTCAATAAATGATCTCCATCTGGTAAAGAAGCATTTAGTGGGGGTACCATTTTGCATTTTCACATCGAGTTTTCCTCTATAGAGGAGCTTTGTGAGGTCACTTTAACTGTGGTGATGGTTGGTGGTGAAGAGATGGTCCATACTTTTACAATGGGACTGCGGGCCGCCAAAAGACCGTTTTGTTGTCATCCCACTGTGGAGCTTCTGAATGGCAACACAAGACGGTCGTTAGGCACCCGTTGTCCCATGATATTGGAAATGAAATCCGGGGTTTGGTCCCAGAACTTGGAGCACACAGGGTGTTTGGCCATCTCTGCTAGAGGCCTTTGCTCCTGACGGCAGCGTTTTGGCAGCAAAAACATTGTAAACATGTCTAGACCCGTTTAGGTGTGTTTAGGCGCATTAAGCGCTTGGACGTCATTCATTTCATTGGCTAGTATAATACGTTGATATCCCAGTGGTGATCTTAGACTGTATAAGAAAAAACTTTTCTACAATGTAGTACCAGTCTCCCAATAAATGTAATATAAAATAGATTGCAATGTGCTCTCCTCTGTGGCAAATTGAATAAAAGTGTGCAATATAGACTGCACCATGGGTCAATATGATAAACGGATTCCTTTCCTTCCTCAGCAAGCTGCTTGATCTTATCCTACTCAGCAAGCTGCTTGATCTTATCCTCCTAGAATGGGACATGTAAAAAAGAAGAGATGCATAGTGTCTTATCTGGGGTACAGGGCTTTAATGTGCGCTGGTATTACACTCACATAAAAAAAGATAAAGGTGCGCTTTTGTATGTACAATACGCTGTAGACAGCGGTCAGATCAGCCTTGTAGGTGTGCCTGTGCACACTGTCAATACTCGCCGTTTCTCTGTGCGGATGCGTGGTGACGTCACTGCCCCTCCCCCTCCTTCTACTATCTATCTATTGATGCACACCAAGTGAGGATGGGCAAGGAAGCCAGCGATCTAATCTATTACATATAGAAACACATGTGAGCACCTTCTAGTGGCTCACAAGTAATTAAAAATAACTTTTTAGTATAATACGTTGTTCTGGTCATTGAAATGAATGAATGCAGAAACGATTGATGGGTCTAGTGTTGACATGCGTTTAGATGCGTTAAGTGTTTTTTTTCTGCCAAAACGCTGCTTCTCCTGGACACGCTGACAGTGAGTTTTCTGTTTCTAAATGCCCTTTGAGAGAGAGAGAGAGAGAGAAATGCAGGGGTGTTTAACCACTTCCAGTCCGGACACTTTCACCCCCTTCCTGTCCAGGCTAGCTTTCAGCGCTATCACACTTTGAATGGCAATTGCACGGTCATGCAACATTGTACCCATATTAATTTTTTAGCACTTTTTTGAGACAGATAAAACTTTTTTTTTGGTTGTATTTTTTTTTTTTTGCTATATAAATGAAAAAGATTTTGAAAAATAAAATTTTGTAAATAATCTTTCTTCATAAATCTTGGCCAAAATGTATTCAGTTATCTTTTTAGTAAAAAAAAAAATAACCCAAATTATTTTACATTTTCATTTATTTTTATTATATTATTTTATTTTTAATTTTATTTAACATGCTGTCACCCTAGCACTACAGCGTCACCATAGTGACACTGTACTACGTGTGGGGGGTGAGGAAGATTTTTTTTTTGCATTTACACCCATAAAGGCTGTAAACCAATCATTTCTCCTTCTCTCTGGCTGCATTCTTGCAGCCATTGAGAAATACTGTGAGCGCAGTGATTGGTCACAGCTTGTCACATGGTACTGTTGTGAATAGCCTTGTACCATGTGACCTCTGTGATCATTCACAGATTTCACATGTAGTAAGCAATGATGTCAGAAGTGACATCTTGTTTACTACTGTTCATGTGGTCACTGATTGGCCAATCAGTGATCACATGATCAGGACCTCACACAGAGGTCCCTTACAGTGATTGGATCACGGTGCTGCGCACTCCCAGGGAGCACGCACAGGCAGGGAAGCGGGAGGACGTTTATAAACGGACACCCACTCCTGCATTGCTCCCGTCTTGCTGTTTATATACATGGGCCGGACAGGAAGTGGTTAAAGGCAAAAAAAGAAAAGCTAGGAGCAGCGTTAGAAACATCCAGTGTGCCTGAGGCCTTTCCTCCCCTGTTGGCACATTTGCAGCAGTAAATCCTGATTGGATCCTGGTTCTGGCCTCCTCTCTCGACCGTAAAGGATAAGTTCACCCTTTGACAAAAAATAATAAATGCATATTTTGTGAAGGTAAAAAAAAGTGCACTTATGATTTTTTGTTGCAGGAGCCTGTAAACCATTGCACCAGCGATCAGCAGATCTGTCCGTATATCCGCTTGCCTCTATGGGATGTATGAACAAGCAGATATATTGACAGGCAGAATCAATGAATTACCATGGCGCTCCACAGCACTGTGGTCATTAATTGAGAACGACAAGCTGACAGCTGCAAAGGCTGTCAGGACTTGTAGTTCATTCATTCACAGAACTCTGTGAATGAGTGGCGCGGCCGTGTGTGCAGAGCCTCACATGGCTGTGTTGATTTAAAAAACTGACAGCTAGTATGGGGAGCTTCTCCCTGTACTGCTGTCACAGGGAAGGGGCAATAGCTACAGCACTGGGATGTTCCATATTAAAAACGGGTGGAACCTTCAATATGTTCCAAAAGGTGAGCTTACCCTTTAATCCTGTTGTACTATCAAAGCGATTGTGCTGTAGTGAATTATGCTTGCTGATAGGAGGGGAGAGCAGAGTGTGCGGATTCTCCATTCACTGTCCATTCACAGGCTGTTAACGAAGTGTAGCAGAAAGACTCGGGATGTCAGACAGGCCTGTGATGTGTAGTAGAGCCATGAACTGTAAATCTCAGAACTGAATGATCCAAAGTACAGATCCATTGGCAGGTAAAACAGCTCTTTTACACTTATATCATCTGTGTATTTAGCGGATTGCCGGAGTCCAGCTTTAAACTAGTCACATTTTTTTTTTTTTAAAGATGACACAATAGCCAGAATGTGCGATATTTTCTATGTTCTTGGAGTTCAGCATTACACTGACTGCTCTAAAAAACGCTATTCATTTGGTTATAGTGATTCTGTGCCCTGTATGAGAAAAACAATGGTCAGCAGCTACAAATACTGGATCTGCTGTCTGTTACTAAAAGGACACTTACCTGTCCGAGGTCCAGCGCCGTACTCACCCGGACTGGTTCTTCACTATCTTTGGGTCCCTGAAACTGGTATGTTTACTGTGGGCAGCCAGCTGGAATTCCTTCACCACCGGCCTGCACTGTGCATAACTGAGCCAGGCTGCCCTTTGTGAATGATCCTGCAGCCTCATGGGACCTGGTTGTGGGTGGGGTGGAGGAGAACTGACAGTGTATCCACCCTGCCAAGTGGGAATGGATACCTGGTAAAACCAAATAGCCCCCCTTCTAGTGCCAAAAATAGAAGGTGGGGGGGGGGGAGCATAAAGCAGAAATTCCCCTTTTGTGTTAAGTTCTGCTTTCAAGAAAAAAATAAACAAACTTTGTGTACAGAATTCTTATAATAGAATGACAAGTGTGCATGTACAGTCTATGAACAACCACAAGATGGTGCTGCAGGCCTGGAGCTTTCTACATATTGAAGTAATGTGCAGAGTCTGCTCTTCTCTCTTTCTTTTCTCTCTTCTCCTTTCTCTTTCGTCTTTCTTTCTCTTTTGTCTTTCTTTCTCTTTCTTTCTCTTTTGTCGTTCTTTCTCTTTTTCTCTTTCGTTGTTCTTTCTCCTTTCTTTCTCTCTCTCTCTCTCTCTCTCTCTCTCTCTCTCCCCCTCTTTCTCTCTCTCTTCTCTCTCTCTTCTCTCTTCTTTTCTATTTCTCTCTTTTCTCTTTCTCTCTTTTCTCTTTCTCTCTTTCTCTATTTTTTCTCTTTCTTTCTCTTTCTTAAATCTATTTGCCATTTTATGTTATTGTGTGTCATTCGTTCTACATGGCTTCCTATGTCAAAGCTGCACAATTTATGGAACATAATTCTCATTGGGTTAGGATTTCCATAATTAACGGCCTGGTAACGAATGAAGAAAGCTTTGGTCCATCAAGAAAGCGTCCACCCTTAAATCCTAGCCTTTATGCTTCAAGGACCGCAGTAAATGAGGGACGTGCTAGGCATATGTGAACTCGAGAGAAAAATCAGAAATGTAATGACAGTTTTGTATGTAAGAATCGCATCGGAATTCAGAACTTGAGATTGTGACCATTGGGGGGCAGTGTTGTATAGAATAATGTCAGAGCGAACTGGATGCAGAAAAAAAAACTCTGTACTAAAGGCTTTAGACCATCTTACACCCATGGTTTCGTTTGAATTTGGCGCGCCTGCCTGTACAGCCACGTCCATCCATTTACAGAGAGTTTCACTGTTCTGTGAATATTAGACACAGCAAATTTTGGCATTTATGTAGACTTTCTAATAATACCTGAAAGGGGGTTCTGACTACTTGATTGTTTTTGCCTTTGAAATGGAAAGCCTGGCAAACCGCTAAGTGAAAAAAAAAAAATGAATAAATGTAAAAAAAAAAACAAACCACACACACGGTAAAATAAGTATTGAACGCGTCACCATTTTTCTCAATAAATATATTTCTAAAGGTGCTGTTGACATTAAATTTTCACCACGTGTCGGTAACAATCCATACTTCCAAAGACACCAAAACAAATAGGTTCAGAAATGAAGTTGTGTGTAATAAAATGAAATGGCACAATAAATGTATTGAACACGCTAACTGAAATTTATTTAATACTTCGTACAAAATCCTTTGTTGGTAATGACATCTTCAAGATGCCTCCAGTATGGAGAAACTAGTCACATGCATTGCTCAGGTGTGATTTTGGCCCATTCTTCCACATAAACAGTTTTCAAATCTAGAAGGTTCTGTGGGCCTCTTCTATGAACTCTGATATTTAGTTCTTTAGGTTTCAGTTAGCGTGTTCAATACTTTTTCCCTGTGTCATTCCATTTTTATTACACATAACTTCATTTCTTAACATATTTGGTTTGGTGTCTTTGTATGTATGGATTGTTACCAACATGTGGTGACAATTTCATGTCAATAGCAACTATAGAAAAATTATTACCGAGAAAAATGGTGATGTGTTCAATACTTAGTTTACTTTCCGTGTATGTGTGTATATATACACACACACTATATTGCCAAAAGTATTGGGCCAGCCCTCCAAATCATTGGATTCAGGTGTTGCAATCACCTCCATGGTCACAGGTGTATAAAATCAAGCTCCTAGGCATGCAGACTGCTTCTACAAACATTTGTGAAAGAATGGGTCGCTCTCAGGAGCTCAGTGAGTTCAAGCGTGGTACTGTGATAGGTTGTCACCTGTGCAATAAGTGTCGGATGTAGTCTTGTAAAGCACGCCACCACTGGACTCTAGAACAGTGGAGATGTGTTCTCTGGAGTGACCAATCACGCTTCTCTGTCTGGCAATCCGATGGACGTGTTTGGGTTTGGCGGTTGCCAGGAGAACGGTACTTACCTGACTGCATTGTGCCAAGTGTAAAGTTTGGTGGAGGGGGATTATGGTGTGGGGTTGTTTTTCAGGGGTTGGGTTGGCCCCTTAATTCCAGTGAAGGGAACTCCTAAGGCGTCAGCATACCAAGACATTTTGGACAATTTCATGCTCCCAACTTTGTGGGAACAGTTTGGGGATGGCCCCTTCCTGATCCAACATGACTGCACACCAGTGCACAAAGCAAGGTCCATAAAGACAAGGATGAGTGAGTTTGGGGTGGAGGAACTTGACTGGCCTGTACAGAGTCCCGACCTCAACCTGATAAAACACATTTGGGATGAATTAGAGCAGAGACTGCGAGCCAGGCCTTCTCATCCGACATCAGTGCCTGACCTCACAAATGCGCTTCTGGAAGAATTGGTCAAACATTCCCATAGACACCCTCCTAAACCTTGTGGACAGCCTTCCCAGAAGAGTTGAAGCTGTTATTGCTGCAAAGGGCGGGGCCAACTCAATATTGAACCCTACGGACTAAGACTGGGGGGCCATTAAAGTTCATGAGCGTGTAAAGACAGACGTTCCAGTACTTTTATAGTAATATAGTATGTGTGTGTGTGTATGTATGTATATATATATATATGTGTATGTATGTGAATATGTGTGTGTATGTGTGTATGTGTGTGTATATATATATATATATATATATATTTTTTTTTTTTTTTTACAGAAGCTTTCTGTGTTTTAATAACTCTGCTTTCTTTAAAATTAAAGAGAAACTGTAGTCATCCTAAATGATTTCTATATTTAAAAAGTGTAGCTGTGTATCTTCTAAGGTATATCTAAAGCCAACACCTTGTTGAACAGAGTAAGGGAGGGTTATAGCCTCTGTCATTTTCCCCAGATCTATGACTTCCTTTCACGTCCTGATGTGGACACGCTACAGGAAGGAAGAGGATGTCTTTCCAGTGTTGTCACTTAAACAGGAATCCCCATCGGAAGAACTCCCCTCTAGTTCCAGTTCATGTCATTGGTGACATTTGTGATTAGTACAGTTACAGAGGGTGAATCCTCTATGGGGACACAGACAGCAATAAAAAAAAACAAAACATGGATCTGACCATGACACCCAAATCCAAAAAAAAAATGTAAATGATCTTTTGAATGCATGTTGACTTATTAAGCATCTTGTTTCTGTGTGCTGTTTATTTCCTCTCATGATGTCAGACTTGCTGATCCTCTTATTTCAGATCTTTTGAGAAGCAATAGACTGTCTGCGTTCTCTAATGACAGGAATCATCCACAATGCTTTCATCTAGGCCAGGGGTAGGCAACCTGTGGCTCTCCAGCTGTTGCAGGACTACAAGTTCCATCAAGCCTCTGCAAGTCATAGCTGTAACTGTCAGTTTTGTAATGTTGCAATGCCTCATGGGAAATGTAGTTCCACAACAGCTAGAGAGCCGCAGGTTGCCCACCCCTGATCTAGAGATCATGTGATTCAGACCGCCTTGGCATTAGGTCACCCAAGGGTGCAGTATAACAATGTGATTTGATGCCATTTCTGACAAGTACCCTATTGATGTGAAGTATAATGACAGGGCCACTTTAATACTGACTGATATTCTGTGTTTGTTGGGTGACAGGTGCTCAGATCAGCTGCTTTGCCCCCAGCTCCTTCTCCTGGAGACAGGCTGCCTATGTGGACTCCTTCTGTTGGGCGGCCGTGCAGCAGAAACACTTGTCACACAGTGACTCGGGGAACATCCCTCTGTGGCTTCACAAGGTAAGATTCCTCAATGCTTTGCTATTACAGGCTAGATGGAAGGCCCTGAGGTCTCTGAGGAGACCCATACATAGAGAAGATGTGCTAATTAGGTTTCATAATTCTGAGAGTCTTTTATGTAAGATGTCAGTAAACACCTGTTATGAAAAGTATTACCTAGTCAATATTACTAGCAAATGCCGATCTGTGCAATGACATTCCTCCTTAGATGCAGTCTGTGTGGACAGTTATGGTAACTTGCTGATTTGGCACAATCCACAGGCAGCTTAACTCTTCAGTACAACGCGGATATTGAATACAACATAGTTTTCTTCATATAAAGTGCAGTAAAAACGATGTTTTACCAGTCTTTTGAAGTGAAAGAAGCTGATGACTTTCTTAAGCCCTGTCTCTACTAGGAAAGTGAAACTAAATGAACGTTGGGGTGAGAGACACGGATTGCCTAGAAAAGGGAATGCACTAACAACTGTCCTCAGTTTCCCCTTCCATTTGGTGCCAAAGGATAAAGCAAACTGCTGTGGCAGCATATAACTATAATGGTTCATGTACAATGCAGCTGATAAACTGACGTTTAGGAGCTTTTCTGCATTTTTTTCAGCAGCCCCTGAACTCTCCCTAATGTTTTCCTATGTGTCCATGTACACATCGTCGTTTACAGGCAGTTGAGTTTACAGTCGTTTTTTTAAATGCACCAAACTTGCATTCAGGAGTAGATTTTATCAGCATTTCAAATGCTTGTAAACGCGGCTAACCTCGTTTATAAGCGTTTGCGTTTAGAAGCGTTTTTTAACTGTTCCATATCCAGATGCTGTCCAGAGCTTTTTTCATCATCAGAAATGCATGCAAAGCGTTTTCCATGTATTCAAATGGACGCGGTACACCAGCGCAGTCAGTTCCAGATTTTGCGTGAAGGAATAAATGGTAGAACGTGCCGCATTATGCTCATGATGGGATCCATAGTGAATACAACCAGAAAAGACAGGTCATCTCCACACATACTGCTCTCTCTGCTTCTGCTCTCTCTATTTCTCTCAAAATGTCTGAAATAGTTCATTTTTTACTGTTTTTCAGTGCATTTTGGGCATTTTGGAAGGTCTCCTGATGTTATCTTTAAAAAACGCTTCTAAACGCAAACGTGCATAAACGCGGTATGCAAACGCAGCTAAACAGACTTTTTTTTAACCTACGTTTTTCAGCAGTCAGTTTCCATCGTTCAGAAGAGTTTTCCAATCGTCCCGTGTACATGGAGCCTAACTATTGCATTGTTCCTTATTGATAAGCGACAAATTGCAGTCTGTTACAGGGAAAAGCAAGGATTTATTTTTATACATATATGATTTATATAGTGCCTGCTTGTGCAGCACTTTAACTTATAAAGGATGACCGCAAAGTTACAAACAAGAGGGTTAAGAGAGCTCTTGTCACAAGAGCTTGCAATCTAATAGGGGTTCACTTAGCTGTTGCCCTTCACAGCTGCACATAATAATTTTTCTTTTGTTCCTCTGCAGTTTTGTTTGGCAGATGGGAGTGAAGAAGAAAAAGCCCTGTAAATCCTTGTGACTTGAAGCTTACACAGAGCTGAGCGCACATGTGACAGTGCTTAGTACCTGAGTAGCCGATTACCAGCATTATCACATGAGAAGAGTAGAGTCGGCCATAGACAGTTCGAATTTCAGCAGAGACCAGCTGAGATTGGATCCATGTATGGGCAGGCTGATTGTACCCAAGTCAATCCATCAATCAACCCACATGTCAGATTTTTTCCATGCGGTTATTGCCATTATCAGGTCCACTTGAAAAACTGACAGGTGGACCTGAACAGGTTGTCTGTGTGAAGGGGGCCTAAGGGCTCATGTACACTGCAGCTCCTAAACTGACGTTTAGGAGCTGTTCAACATTTTTTTTCAGCAGCCCCTGAACTCTCCCTAATGTTTTCCTATGTGTCCATGTACACATCGTCATTTACAGGCAGTTGAGTTTACAGTTGTTTTTTTGAACGCACCAAACTTGCGTTCAGGAGTAGATTTTACTGGCATTTCAAACTCCAAACGCTTGTAAACGCAGCTAACCGCATTTATAAGCGTTTGCGTTTAGAAGCATTTTTTTAACTGTTCCATATCCAGATGCTCTCCAGAGCCTTTTTTCATCATCAGAAATGCATGCAAAGCATTTTCCATGTATTCAAATGGACCTGGTACACCAGCGCAGTCAGTTCCAGGTTTCACGTGAAGCAAAAAATGGTAGAACGTGCCGCATTATGCTCATGATGGGATCCATAGTGAATACAACCAGAAAAGACAGGTCATCTCAACACATACTGCTTTCTCTGCTTCTGCTCTCTCTATTCCTCTCAAAATGTCTGAAATAGTTAATTTTTTACTATTTTTTAGTGCATTCTGGGTGTTTTGGAAGGTC
Source organism: Staurois parvus (assembly GCF_062004578.1). Taxonomy (NCBI): domain Eukaryota; kingdom Metazoa; phylum Chordata; class Amphibia; order Anura; family Ranidae; genus Staurois; species Staurois parvus. Next base: position 1,256,567 of record NW_028318654.1, on the reverse strand, counting down.
TCCTGAGGTTATCTTTTAAAAACGCTTCTAAAGGCAAACACAGATAAACACGTATGCAAACGTGGCTAAACTGACGTTTTTTACCCTATGTTTTCCATCATTCAGAAGAGTTTTCCAAACGCCCCGTGTACATGAGCCCTAAGTGTTACTGAACTGCTGCTGCTGCTGCTGCAAAAAAAAAAGCAAACTGTTCTCTGCTGGAAAGTACTGTGTGGCAGAGTTGTGTATGTAGTGGTATGTAGTGGGGTGTAGTAGTGTAGTGTGGTGTAGTGTGGTGTAGTAGTGTAGTGTGGTGTAGTAGTGTAGTGGGGTGTAGTAGTGTAGTGTGGTGTAGTGTAGTACTGTAGTGTGGTGTAGTAGTGTAGTGTGGTGTAGTGTAGTACTGTAGTGTGGTGTAGTAGTGTAGTGTGGTGTAGTAGTGTAGTGTAGTGGGGTGTAGTAGTGTGGTGTTGTAGTGTAGCAGTGTAGTGTGGTGTAGTGTAGCAGTGTAGTGTAGTGTGGTGTAGTAGTGTAGTGTAGTAGTGTGGTGTAGTAGTGTAGTGTAGTAGTGTGGTGTAGTAGTGTAGTGTGGTGTAGCAGTGTAGTGTGGTGTAGTGTAGTGTAGCAGTGTAGTGTGGTGTAGTAGTGTAGTGTGGTGCAGTGTAGTGTGGTAGTGTGGTGTAGTAGTGTAGTGTGGTGTAGTGTGGTGTAGTAGTGTAGTGTAGCAGTGTAGTGTGGTAGTGTAGTGTGGTGTAGTAGTGTGGTGTAGTAGTGTAGTGTGGTGTAGTAGTGTAGTGTAGCAGTGTAGTGTAGTAGTGTAGTGTGGTGTAGTAGTGTAGTGTAGCAGTGTAGTGTAGTAGTGTAGCAGTGTAGTGTAGTGGAGTGGAGTGTAGTAGTGTAGTGTGGTGTAGTAGTGTAGTGTGGTGTAGTAGTGTAGTGTGGTGTAGTAGTGTAGTGTGGTGTAGTAGTGTGGTGTAGTAGTGTAGTGTGGTGTAGTAGTGTAGTGTAGTGTGGTGTAGTAGTGTAGTAGTGTAGTGTGGTGTAGTAGTGTAGTGTAGTGTGGTGTAGTAGTGTAGTGTGGTGTAGTAGTGTAGTGTAGTGTGGTGTAGTAGTGTGGTGTAGTAGTGTAGTGTAGTGTAGTGTGGTGTAGTAGTGTAGTGTGGTGTAGTAGTATAGTGTAGTGTGGTGTAGTAGTGTAGTGTGGTGTAGTAGTGTGGTAGTGTAGTGGGGTGTAGTAGTGTAGTGGGGTGTAGTAGTGTAGTGGGGTGTAGTAGTGTGGTGTGGTTTAGTAGTGTAGTGTGGTGTGGTGTAGTAGTGTAGTGTGGTGTAGTAGTGTAGTAGTGTAGTGTGGTGTAGTAGTGTAGTAGTGTAGTGTGGTGTGGTGTAGTAGTGTAGTGTGGTGTAGTAGTGTAGTGGGGTGTAGTAGTGTAGTGTAGTGTGGTGTAGTAGTGTAGTGGTGTAGTAGTGTAGTGTGGTGTAGTGATGTAGTAGTGTGGTGTAGTAGTGTAGTGTGGTGTAGTAGTGTAGTAGTGTAGTGTGGTGTGGTAGTGTAGTGTAGTGTGGTGTAGTAGTGTAGTGTAGTGGGGTGTAGTGTAGTGTGGTGTTGTAGTGTAGTGGGGTGTAGTGTAGTGTGGTGTAGTAGTGTAGTGTAGTGGGGTGTAGTGTAGTGTGGTGTAGTAGTGTAGTGTAGTGTGGTGTAGTAGTGTGGTGTAGTGTGGTGTAGTAGTGTAGTGTGGTGTAGTAGTGTAGTGTGGTGTAGTAGTGTAGTGTAGTGTGGTGTAGTAGTGTAGTGTAGTGTGGTGTAGTAGTGTAGTGTAGTGTAGTAGTGTAGTGTGGTGTAGTAGTGTGGTGTAGTGTGGTGTAGTAGTGTAGTGTAGTAGTGTGGTGTAGTAGTGTAGTGTGGTGTAGTAGTGTAGTGTGGTGTAGTGTAGTGTGGTGTAGTAGTGTGGTGTAGTAGTGTAGTGTGGTGTAGTGTAGTGTGGTGTGGTGTAGTGTAGTGTAGTGTAGTGTAGTAGTGTGGTGTAGTAGTGTGGTGTAGTGTAGTAGTGTGGTGTAGTAGTGTGGTGTAGTAGTGTAGTGTGGTGTAGTGTGGTGTAGTAGTGTAGTGTAGTGTAGTGTGGTGTAGTGTAGTAGTGTAGTGTAGTGTAGTAGTGTAGTGTGGTGTAGTAGTGTAGTGTGGTGTAGTGTAGTGTAGTAGTGTGGTGTAGTAGTGTAGTGTGGTGTAGTAGTGTAGTGTGGTGTAGTGTAGTTTGGTGTAGTAGTGTAGTGTAGTGTGGTAGTGTAGTGTGGTGTAGTAGTGTAGTGTGGTGTAGTAGTGTGGTGTAGTAGTGTGGTGTGGTGTAGTAGTGTGGTGTGGTGTAGTAGTGTGGTGTAGTGTGGTGTAGTAGTGTAGTGTGGTGTAGTGTGGTGTAGTAGTGTAGTGTGGTGTAGTAGTGTAGTGTAGTGTGGTGTAGTAGTGTAGTGTAGTGTGGTGTAGTAGTGTAGTGTGGTGTAGTGTAGTGTGGTGTGGTGTGGTGTAGTAGTGTGGTGTGGTGTGGTGTAGTAGTGTAGTGTGGTGTAGTGTAGTGTGGTGTAGTAGTGTGGTGTAGTAGTGTGGTGTAGTAGTGTGGTGTAGTAGTGTAGTGTGGTGTAGTAGTGTAGTGTAGTGTGGTGTAGTAGTGTAGTGTGGTGTAGTGTGGTGTAGTAGTGTAGTGTGGTGTAGTAGTGTAGTGTGGTGTAGTAGTGTGGTGTAGTAGTGTAGTGTAGTGTGGTGTAGTAGTGTAGTGTGGTGTAGTAGTGTAGTGTAGTGTAGTGGTGTAGTGTGGTGTAGTGTAGTGTGGTGTAGTAGTGTAGTGTGGTGTAGTAGTGTAGTGTAGTAGTATAGTGTGGTGTAGTAGTGTAGTGTAGTAGTGTAGTGTAGTGTTGTGGTGTAGTGTAGTGTGGTGTAGTAGTGTAGTGTAGTGTGGTGTAGTAGTGTAGTGTGGTGTAGTAGTGTAGTGTAGTGTGGTGTAGTAGTGTAGTGTGGTGTAGTAGTGTAGTGTAGTGTAGTGTGGTGTAGTAGTGTAGTGTAGTGTGGTGTAGTAGTGTAGTGTAGTGTGGTGTAGTAGTGTAGTGTGGTGTAGTAGTGTAGTGTGGTGTAGTAGTGTAGTGTAGTGTAGTAGTGTGGTGTAGTAGTGTAGTGTAGTGTAGTGTAGTGTGGTGTAGTAGTGTAGTGTAGTGTGGTGTAGTAGTGTAGTGTGGTGTAGTAGTGTAGTGTGGTGTAGTAGTGTAGTGTGGTGTAGTAGTGTAGTGTGGTGTAGTAGTGTAGTGTAGTGTGGTGTAGTAGTGTAGTGTAGTGTAGTGTGGTGTAGTAGTGTAGTGTGGTGTGGTGTAGTGTAGTGTAGTGTAGTGTGGTGTAGTAGTGTAGTGTAGTGTAGTGTAGTGTAGTGTGGTGTAGTAGTAGTGTAGTGTAGTAGTGTAGTGTGGTGTAGTAGTGTAGTGTGGTGTAGTGTGGTGTAGTAGTGTAGTGTAGTAGTGTGGTGTAGTAGTGTAGTGTGGTGTAGTAGTGTAGTGTAGTGTGGTGTAGTAGTGTAGTGTAGTGTGGTAGTGTAGTGTGGTGTAGTAGTGTAGTGTGGTGTAGTAGTGTGGTGTGGTGTAGTAGTGTAGTGTGGTGTAGTAGTGTAGTGTGGTGTAGTAGTGTAGTGTGGTGTAGTGTGGTGTAGTAGTGTAGTGTGGTGTAGTAGAGTAGTGTAGTGTGGTGTGGTGTAGTAGTGTAGTAGTGTAGTGTAGTAGTGTAGTGTAGTGTGGTGTAGTAGTGTAGTGTGGTGTAGTGTAGTGTGGTGTGGTGTGGTGTAGTAGTGTGGTGTGGTGTGGTGTAGTAGTGTAGTGTGGTGTAGTGTAGTGTGGTGTAGTAGTGTGGTGTAGTAGTGTGGTGTAGTAGTGTGGTGTAGTAGTGTGGTGTAGTAGTGTGGTGTAGTAGTGTGGTGTAGTAGTGTAGTGTGGTGTAGTAGTGTAGTGTGGTGTAGTGTGGTGTAGTAGTGTAGTGTGGTGTAGTAGTGTAGTGTGGTGTAGTAGTGTAGTGTGGTGTAGTAGTGTAGTGTAGTGTGGTGTAGTAGTGTAGTGTAGTGTAGTGGTGTAGTGTGGTGTAGTGTGGTGTAGTGTGGTGTAGTAGTGTAGTGTGGTGTAGTAGTGTAGTGTAGTGTAGTAGTATAGTGTGGTGTAGTAGTGTAGTGTAGTAGTGTAGTGTAGTGTTGTGGTGTAGTGTAGTGTGGTGTAGTAGTGTAGTGTAGTGTGGTGTAGTAGTGTAGTGTGGTGTAGTAGTGTAGTGTAGTGTGGTGTAGTAGTGTAGTGTGGTGTAGTAGTGTAGTGTAGTGTGGTGTAGTAGTGTAGTGTAGTGTGGTGTAGTAGTGTAGTGTAGTGTGGTGTAGTAGTGTAGTGTGGTGTAGTAGTGTAGTGTGGTGTAGTAGTGTAGTGTAGTGTAGTAGTGTGGTGTAGTAGTGTAGTGTAGTGTAGTGTAGTGTGGTGTAGTAGTGTAGTGTAGTGTGGTGTAGTAGTGTAGTGTGGTGTAGTAGTGTAGTGTGGTGTAGTAGTGTAGTGTGGTGTAGTAGTGTAGTGTGGTGTAGTGTGGTGTAGTAGTGTAGTGTAGTGTAGTGTAGTGTAGCGTAGTAGTGTAGCGTAGTAGTGTGGTGTAGTGTGGTGTAGTGTGGTGTGGTGTAGTGTGGTGTGGTGTGGTGTGGTGTGGTGTGGTGTGGTGTAGTGTAGTGTAGTGTAGTGTAGTGTAGTGTAGTGTAGTGTAGTGTAGTGTAGTGTGGTGTGGTGTGGTGTGGTGTGGTGTGGTGTGGTGTGGTGTGGCGTGGCGTGGCGTGGCGTGGCGTGGCGTGGCGTGGCGTGGCAGTGTAGTGTGGTGTAGTATAGTGTGGTGTAGTAGTATAGTGTGGTGTAGTATAGTGTAGTGTGGTGTAGTAGTGTAGTGTGGTGTAGTAGTGTAGTGTGGTGTAGTAGTGTAGTGTGGTGTAGTAGTGTAGTGTGGTGTAGTAGTGTAGTGTAGTGTGGTGTAGTAGTGTAGTGTAGTGTAGTAGTGTGGTGTAGTAGTGTAGTGTAGTGTGGTGTAGTGTGGTGTAGTAGTGTAGTGTAGTGTGGTGTAGTAGTGTAGTGTGGTGTAGTAGTGTGGTGTAGTAGTGTAGTGTAGTGTGGTGTAGTGTAGTGTAGTAGTGTAGTGTGGTGTAGTAGTGTGGTGTAGTAGTGTGGTGTAGTAGTGTGGTGTAGTAGTGTAGTGTAGTGTGGTGTAGTAGTGTGGTGTAGTAGTGTAGTGTGGTGTAGTGTAGTGTGGTGTAGTAGTGTAGTGTGGTGTAGTAGTGTAGTGTGGTGTAGTAGTGTAGTGTGGTGTAGTGTAGTGTGGTGTAGTAGTGTAGTGTGGTGTAGTAGTGTAGTGTGGTGTAGTGTGGTGTAGTAGTGTAGTGTGGTGTAGTAGTATAGTGTGGTGTAGTTAGCCCTTTGCTTGAAGTTCAGCTTTCAATGCAGAAAACACCTTAACAATGTATACATTACAAACAATGTATTGCCATTTTTGCACAGGGCTGCCTTCCCATGAATATTTGATTCTCTCCTCACTCATGACATACGGCTGGTATATGATGGACTTTCTTTTCCTCTCTCTGCAGTTTTTCCCATATATCCTGCTGCTTGTGGCAATACTAATGTACCTGCCGACCTTATTCTGGAGGTTCACAGCGGCTCCTCATGTGTGCTCTGATCTGAAGTTCATCATGGAGGAATTGGACAAGTCTTACAACAGGGCCATCAAAGCTGCCAACAGCATAACCAGCAAGAAGGAAGGGGGCAGCTCCCCAGCGATAAATGACGGCATGGCTCAGAGGTAAATGCACTGGTCTGCCTATTGGGTTCTCTTATCTGAGTTGGGAAAAACATGAAAAAAGCTGAACTCCGCACAAAAACGTTGTTGAAATATATTCTGTAATTGTACTGTCCCCCTTTATATTGTAAAGCAACTCGTAAACTGTTGTTGCTCTATAAATCCTGTGAAAGAAAATAATAATAATAGTAATAATCACAGTGCTGAACATAGCCAAGCTGATATTTCCTGGATCATCTTTGATACTTTCCCTTACTTTTTTCCCTATTTAACCACTTCAGCTCCGGAAGATTTACCTCCTTCATAATCAGGCCATTTTTTGCTATTCAGCACTGCGTAACTTTAACAACGCTCATGCAACGCTGTACATAAGTGAAATTTGTCATTTTTTTTGGTGGTATTTAATCACCCCTGGGTTTTTAATTTTTTGTGCTCTAAACAAAAAAAGGCCAAAATTAAAAAAAAAAAAAAAACTAAACCATTTTTTTAAATTTCTGGTATAAAACATATCCAATAACATTTTTTTTAAAATCAAATTTCTTCATAAATTCAAGCCAAAATTTTATTCTGCTACACATTTTTGGTAAAAAAAAATATTGCTTGGTTTGCACAAAAGTTAGTGTCTGCAAACTGCAGTGTATATATTTTTTTTTATACTAGTAATGGCGGCAATCAGTGCTAAAAATATACACTGTCACTGTATTAATGATAATGGCTGGGAAAGGTGATCAAAGGATTAACTGTGTGCCTAAGCAGTGTTTTTACTAGGCAATCTACTGTGTATGCTGTTTTTACTATGCAATCTGCTAAATTTTATTCCCTGCTTTGTAGGGAAAGAAACTCTAGTAGATTGTCGCTGACAGAACACAGCGTTGCCTTGTGTACATGGGTAGAGCTGCGTTCTGTCAGTCTCCTCAGCGTTCAATGTGTGCTGGTGCTCATCCGTTGGCTGGCACCTGTTGATTAGCTTCTGCTGTGTCCAATCACAGCAGAAGCGGCGCACTGGCGGCATGCACACGCCCCCTACAGCGGGATTGCAAAATCACATTTATATGTGTGATTTTGCACTGAATGTCTACCCTGTAGCAGTAAGTCTGCTGTAGGGCGGACTTAAAGTGCTTAAAAGGATACGTTCACCTAAATTCATGTTTTATTTTTGCATGCATGTAACAAAATGTGCATTTATTATATAATTTTTTATTTTACTGGAGCCTGCAGAGCATTGCACTTGCAATCAGCAGATCATGGGTGCAATGTCAGGCTCCTGCACAGTCTTCCTCTAGCTTTGTGTCTGCATCCCCTTACGGGCTTTCAGTTACAAAGCTAAAGAAAGAATGAACGAACTACGAGCGTGCTTGCAGCCCATTCAAACTACAAGTACAACTTCCACAGAGGCAGATGGTACTTGTAGTTATTTTCACTCACAGGAATGACACGGCTGTGTGGGTGGAGTTCTGCTCAGCTGTGCTGTTTTCAAAAAGTGACAGTGGGTGTGCTGAAATAGATCCCTGCCCACTGTCAGAGTGGGGTGCGCTGGCGGTGGTAGGCTGGAACATAGGAGCATGTTACATCCTAAATATGGGTGCAACTTATAACAGCTGCTGAAGGTGAACTTATCCTTTAATCCTGCAGATCGTACACCTCTATGTGCAGATCACAGTCCAATGGCAAGGGAGAGAATTCCCATTTGCGTGGCATCTAGTGATGTCAGATGTAACCTGCATAGAGGAGTGCCAAACAGATACATTGTCTTTTCTTTAATTACTTTTCTGCATTTCAGTGACTGTTGGAGCTGTGCAGCCCCTCAAAGACATTTTGGGTTTTTAGGCAGAGAATGTGTCTATTGAAGTGGGATATTATAAAGGAGAGAGGTAAAATGTAGGCGCTTACCTTTGTGCGATTTCAATAAACGCAACTGTTAAAAGTAATGTAGGCGCTGTTTCTGGAGTTCTGCTTTGAATGCCTTTATTTTCCCTATGAGCAGAGGGTTGGAGAAGGAGCATGAAGAGGGGGTATTCAATCTTAACACAAAGTAGGGCTTTGCAATGCATGTTTTTTTTTTTTCCCCAAAATTATTTAATTTTTTAATATGCTGTCAACTAATCTCTGTACACAAAAAAAAGTCCTGTGCAAGAAAAGTAATTGCATCTGTGTGCTGTGTTGTGTTGCAGGGTTATCGCAGCACACTGTAGACATGCATTGTGCAGATGACAATGAACGGCATTGCCCTACACACACTCTACAGAGGAAGGCATGGCAAGTCACCGATGGGGCAAAATCAGCTGCAGGGAGACCACAGCCCATACTGGTGACTCCTCCTTTAGTTTGGATTCACACTTGTGCGGTGTGAGTTGAAGAAGTAGTTCAGCGGTTTAGATCAGGATCAGGTCAGGATTTTATCCTGTTCACAACTGATGACACGTGTGATTCAGAAGCGATCTTATGGAAGTCAACGAGCCTGAAATCATACTTGAGCTGGAACACACTGCTCAAAAATCTAACAGTACTCTTTTTCAATTCGCACTGAATCCGCACTTCATATGTGAACGGGCACAATAGAAGCCAATGTTATTGCACATGTCATGCGAATTAGATGCGCATCCAATTCACATGTATGTGAACCGGCACTTAGCCTCTGCTCAGCTTTTGATTGGAACAGCTTTCAGGGTTCAGTTTACAAAGACTATCCTCAACTCCAGTGATGTGGTGTCCACAAGCTTCCTCGCCCGTGCCAACATCACCTTCCACGTGTGTGGTCCGTGACTCTTTTAATTGGCTGGTGCAGGATGATGTTGCTCGCATGCATGTGAATAGGAAATCAGTCATCTTGGCACTGAAATGGGTTAAGACCGTACCCTAAGTTGTGCATGCATTTTATAAAAGATTATAACAAGTAAATAGGAACATCCTCCGACACTCCGCCATACACCGGACACAGGGGCCTCCCGGGGACACCGAGAAGAGCCCACCCAATCCAGCCATCCTTAAAGCAGGCACCTACACCCGCCCATCCCTTAAAGGGATCTCTGGCCAGCTGGATCCTGTACCTATCCACGAGCTCCTGACAGCACCACCTTACCTAGAGGGAGGATTATCCTGGATTAGGATTTTACCCAACTCCTAAAGGGGACCTCTACAGAGTTATTGAATGCGTATACTGTATACATTACGCATCTGGTGAGTGCGTACTTTTACCACACTATTTGGAGCACCATCACTGGATTCTACTGCTTATTCACACAGACTGTCACTTTGTTGTCTTTTAATTTAATTTGTTTACGGACATTATTAATGTTTTTTAGCGCTGCACCGATTTACTTGTTATGATTTTCTTGTTATGATATTGGTTGCCTTTGGTGCTCTAGCTGCTTTTCTTGAGAGCGCTCACTTTTTTATTTTACCTTATTATTTTATAAAAGATTGCCAACAGACTGGCAAGCGTGTTTTATTTCAGAAGAGACGTAGCATGTCTTTTCTGCAATGAAGAGCCTACCTGCTCACAATATATTTACTCTTTAGTCCTGCTTTAAAGTAGAACTTTACTCATAACGTGATAAAACATATTGTTCTTTAGCAAGGAACATACATTCCACATTATTAAATATGCTACTAAAATGAGTGTGTGCTGTAAATTGCCTCCAATATTGTTCCTTTTTCTTCTTGCTGGAGGCTGCCATTTTGCTGGAGTCCCTGAGCAGCAGTAAATCTTTAGGCTGTCAGCAGATCGGCCTCTACGTTTTCGGCACAGTGTGTAAAAACAGAGAGCTGCAGAGCATGTGCAGAGCAGGGTGAGACAGTGTATTACTGGATTTTAAACAGTATATACACTTGTTTTTAATGTTTTACGTAGCTATAACTACATAAGAGACCAGCCAGCAGGACATAATTTTCTGACTAATGTTCCACTTTCAGATCCTGCACCACCTCATTTCCACATTACTTATGGATGAAGAGTAATCCCTGGGCAGTCAGTTGTTTCCTTTGTTATACCTTTTATGACTTCTCAGATTTTCTTGGAGTGTACCGCAGAGTTTACAGGTTCCAGAAACTTTTCACGGTAAACTTTTATAGTCACCGGAACATCTAATTGCTGATTTTATAAGCTGGTTATTGCTGCTTCAATCACAATAGTTTCACACAGTTTTGTACTTTTTTGTGATTCTCTTTTTTGCAGCGCGTGGGAGATTTCAGAAAGCCACTTCAAATACCCGTTTGTCGAGCAGTATCTCAAGACCAAAAGGAGCTCTTATCATCTAATAATCAAGTACCTCATTTGTCGCTCTCTGACATTGACGATTATCCTGCTGGCCTGTATCTACCTTGGCTATTACATCAGCCTATTTTCTTTGACAGATGAATTCAGCTGCAACATCCGAACTGGGATATTAAAAAATGACACTTCGCTGCCCTCCTTAGTACAGTGCAAGTTGATTGCTGTGGGGGTCTTCCGGCTGCTCAGTTACATCAATCTGATTGTGTATTCTCTAATGATGCCCGTTGTGGTGTACACCATGCTGGTGCCATTTAGGAAAAGGTCCAACGTTCTCGCAGTTTACGAGTTGCTCCCTACGTTCAGTGTCTACCAATGCCCTTCCAAAAACTACGATGACCTCAGCCTGTTCCTTCTGTTCTTGGAGGAGAATGTCAGTGAGCTGAAGTCCTACAAGTATCTCAAGGTGCTGGAAAATCTGAAGGGGACTGGAGAAGACTTTGATACCATGCAGCTCCTGACATCGCTAGGAACCGTGAAAACAGACACAGTAGATGGCAAAATAGCCGGAAAAACTGGAGCATTACCTCCTGAAGGAAAGAACTCTACGGAGCTTAAAGGTAATATATAGAGTATTTGTTTTTTAGGAACATCAATTTACTGGTAGTACCAACTAGAGTGTACCTGTGCTTGGCTTATTAACCACCTCCCGTACAGCCATTGTATATAAACGGCCGGACGGTGGCAGTGCAGGGTCGGGTGGCCATTTATAAACGGCCTCCCTGCCCCCTGCTTGTGCGCGCTCCCCGGGAGCGCGCAGCACCGCGATCCGGTGCCCGCTGTGTCCTCCGGACACAGTGGAGCACCGATGGTCGTACGGTACCTCTGTGTGAATTCCCGATCATGTGATCACTGATTGCCCAATCAGTGATCACATGGAGAGTAGTAAGCAACATGTCACTTCTGACATCATTGCTTATTACATGTGAAATCTGTGAATGATCGCAGAGTTCACGTGGTACAAGGCTAGTCACAACAGCCTTGTACCATGTGACAAGCTGTGACCAATCACAGCTCACACAGTAGTTCTCAATGGCTGCAAGAATGCAGCCAGAGAGAAGGAGAAATGATTGCTTTTACAGCCTTTACTGCTAGGGTGACAGTATGTAAAAAAATAAATAAATAATATTAAAATGAAAAATGAAAAAATGAAAAAAAAAGTTAAAAATTATAATTTTTGGTTATAAACTAATTTGAGTTATTTTGTTTTTTACTAAAAAGATAGCTGAATACATGTTGGCCAAGATTTAAGATGAAATATTATTTATTTGCAAAATTTTATAAGAAAAACACTTTTTTTCAAAATTTTTGGACCTTTTTCATTTACATAGCAAAAAAACAAATAAAAATCCCAGAGGTGAATAAATACCACCAAAATAAATCTTTATCTGTCTCAAAAAAATACTAAAAAATTCATATGGGTACAGTGTTGCATGACCGTGCAATTGTCATTCAAAGTGTGATAGCGCTGAAAGCTGAAAATTGACCTGGACAGGAAGAGGGTGAAAGTGTCCAGACTTGAAGTGGTTAAAAATGGCTTGGCTTGGCACAGTAAAAAGTTATTTTAACTCCTTGACGCCATTCGCACGCAAATATGTGGCCTCTCGGCATCTGGGCCTTGATGCCGAGTGGCCATATATTTGCGTGCAATTAGAAAATACATATGTGCTGAGAGCGCCAGCACATATGTCCGCAACTCATGGAAAGGTCCTGATCTCCCCTTTTGATCGGGACCTTTTCCGATCATGTGACGGTGAATGACGGCGGTCACCTGACCCTATAACCCCGCCCTGCCTCCCGGATTCTGAAACTCTTAAAGAGCTGGGAGGCGCCGGCGTGAAGAGCTTAAAGAATATGCAAAATCTAACACTGAACTTCTGTTATTTGCTCCCTTTTGGTCTTTTTTGAAGCTCGGTTCACGCTGCTGCGACCCCATTGTCATGCCATTTCCAGTGACACATTAGAATGCATGGGTGTCGCATCAAAGAAGTGCCAGAAGCCCTTTTGTCACTGCGACTTGAGTCACATTGATTGGAATGGCTGCAAGTGAAATAAATGTGTCTTGACTTGTCAGGCGACTTTCTCCCAAGTCGGACAGCGGGTCGCACAGTGTGAACCAGGGCTGAATATACAATTGGAAGAGTTTTGTTGTATCTGCTCAACAAGTGCAATAAATATCTGTTGGTACTGCCAGAAATCTTGTGAGCTGATACATTCCTACGCTCTCCTGTGCTTCTTAACCCCTTGGCACCAGCGCCTCCCGGCCCTTTAAGGGTTTCAGAAGCCGGGGGGCGGGGTTTTAGGGTCATGTGACCGCCGTGATTCGCTGTCACGGCGGTCACATGATCAGGAAAGGTCACGATCGAAAGAGGAGATCGGGACCTTTCCGTGAGTACCGGACGTGTGCTGGGAGCGTGCAGGGTGTGCGCTCTCAGCACATGTTTTTCTTAATTGCACACAAATGTGCGGCCGCTCATCGTCAAGGCCTAGACGCCGGGAGGCCACACATTTTTTCTAAACGCACCTCTATGTTAGCCTGTGTGACCATGTACATATAGACATTTACAGGTGTATTAGAAGAGGAACATTTAGAGGCTTTCATGTTTGGGACAGGCGTGTTGGAGCAGAAAATGAGTCTAAACATATTTGGTGTGTGAGCATTCATTTCAGTTCCCAGATTAAGTTCATACTCTGACCAATGGAATGAAAAATGCTGCTTTAGTTGTGTTCTTTTAAAGGATAAGTGCACCTTAAAAAAAATTTAAATAATAAATGCACATTTTTTGCAGGTAAACAAAATGTGCATTTACAATTTTTTTTCCTAGGAGCCTGCAGAGCATTGCACACAATCTCAGTCTTCATGGGACTGAGATTGAGCTCTGCAGTCACTTTTGCAGCAGATGTTTTCTTATCCCGGGTCACAATCCTGCACAATGTCTCTTTTCGGAAAGCGGTTGACTGCACTTATGCTTATCAGATGACGTTTTCCCAGAAACTGTATATGCCATCACAACCTTTGATACTGTACCATGCAACACAGCAAATAAATTGGCAACTTCAGTCACAGAGGCACCAGCTAAGCGGCACCAACAGTTTTCCCTCTTTGAAGCTCAGTAAGCTCTGACATGACTCCGTATTACTAGCAGCGCAAGCAGTGAATGACGAAAGTCAGGCTTCCCATGTCAGTTAGGTGTCTCATCACACAGCGTAAGCAAAAAAATTGTTACGTCACTTCTGCTTTCAACGCAAAACATGTTGCCACTTTCCAACCTGCAAATCATGTAGTGTTTCCATATTTTTTGTCCAACCCCTGTATATGGACTTTGATTTAAGAGAGGCTTAACATTGAACACAATTTTACTTTTTTTTTTTAATGTTTTTTTATTATCACTGTCCCTGCATCATTACACAATATTGTACATCTTCTAGTGTGTGTGGTCTTTGTGCATCTATATGCAGAGAGATTTCTCACATACTGCTGAGCTCCCATCTTTGGTCGGTCTAAATAATATCATGCATATGGGACATCCAGAATGATGAATTGTCTGTCTCTTCTTTCCAGATCTGGCCACGTCCGATGGGGTGAAGACCTCTACAGAAGATGGTAAAGTCCGGCAAAGGCTTCTCGATTCGTCTTGCTAAGAGCTCTCCCCTACAGTGTAGAAATGTTTACAACCATCCTTGTGATAAAAACCACTGGAAGTATTCATTGGATTAGACGGACACTGGAAAAGACTCATTGCAGAGTGACAGGCAACTCACTCAGGGATTCACTTGTAGCTCTTTAGTCCCTAAAGTGGGTGGAAGTCTTATTCTGAACTGGAACTAGTAATCATGTTTTCAGGTTCACGTGGCTGAGATGTAGACTCCGGTGTTTCCATTCAGACCATTGGATACAAAAGACAATGGGTTATCTTCTGTACTTTACTATAGAAGAGCAAAGTCTCAGCAGACCTGGTACACTTGTATTATAGCGTTGTCTTTTAAAGGAACTGGATTGCACTCTTTTTTTTTTTTTTTTATTATTATGCTCAGCACTTTGGCTGCCTCTTGTTTCATATATTGATTATAAGAATACTTGCTATTTATTTAAAAGGATGAACTGGGCTAGTGAACACATTTTAGAAACATAGCTAAGATATGTATATATGAACTGGTTTAGGGGCTGAAGGAGTTTAATTCGATTCAGCCAGTCCTGTGATATAAGGACCCTTGCACTTCAACAGCACAGCCATGTCCTGGGCTCACTACACTTTTATTAAGCAATGCAGCCTGGTCCAGGTTCAGCCCAGCCAGTGATTGCATAGCTGAAGGCCAACTTGGGAATTATGATAATGTTACTCTTACATTGGGGCCATCCCACACTACAAGGATTAACTGATTGTTCGCTCTAGGGGTAGAGGAACTAGGTATAATACTTGCCTTACTTCTTGCTCTGGCAGGCTCCTTCCACATGCGACCAGTACCCTGAAGCACACCAGGTCACAGTCACGTGACAATTGATTCCAATGTCAGGGCTGTTGTTAAGCGTTTGCTAACTTCCTCCTGCCCGGCCTATTGCAACATGATGGCTGAGTGGGGACCCCATTATCCTGGCAGGACATCATATGACATCCTCCCAGGATCACGCCTTGTGCGTGTCCTACAGGCCGCGCTCGAGCACGATCTGTCACGATGTCCACGGGACACGGCCGATGACACATCACTACACCAGCCCGCTGCCAGTGTAGTGATCGCTGTGACTAATCACAGCAGAACACGTGACAGTTGTTAACAATGAATGGCTTCCTTTCATGCCATTCATTGCTTACAACTGTGCTGTGAGCTGTGATTGGTCACAGTGATCACATGTACAGACTGGGTCAATCACAGCCCATCTGTAGCATGTGATCAGCTATGGCTGATCACAACAAAAACTACTGAATAAATCAGTTTCATTCAGTAAATATGCTTACTTATACCAATGGCATTGGAGATAGTGTGTGTACGTATGTATATGTGTGTATGTATATATATGTATATATGTGTGTGTGTGTATATATATATATAAATAAAAGGAAAATTGTGAATCATTCGCAAATAGAAGAAACACAAAACAACTGTCAGTCTCCCTAGGTCTGGTGCACCATGCAAGATCTCACCTCGTGAGTGTCAATGATAATGAGAACAGTGAGGAATCATCCCAGAACTACACGTGAGGATCTTGTCAATGATCTCCAAGCAACTGGGACCACAGTCACCAAGAAAACAATTGGCAACACACTACGCCGACAAGGATTGAAATCCTGCAGTGCCTGCAAGGTCCCTCTGCTCAAGAAAGCACATGTCCAGGCCCGTCTGAAGTTTGTCACTGAACATCTGAATGATGCAGAGGAGAACTGGTTGAAAGTGTTGTTGATGAGACCAAAATAAAGCTCTTTAGCATCAACTCAACTCGCCGTGTTTGGAGGAGGAGGAATGCTGCCTATGACCCCAAGAACACCATCCCAACTGTGAAACATGGTGGTGGAAACATTCTGCTTTGGAGGTGTTTTTCTGTTAAGGGGACAGGACAACTGCACTGCATCAAAGGGACGATGGATGGGGCAATATACTGTCAAATCTTGGGTGAGAACCTTCTTCCCTCAGCCAGGGCATTGAAAATGGGTCGTGGATGGGTGTTCCAGCATGACAATTATTATTATTATTATTACATCGAGTTTATATAGCGCCAAAGGGTTTGCTCAGCGCTGTACAATATAGGGGGGACAATACATGGCACAGTACAACGTACGAGGGGTAAGAGGGCCCTACTTTTTCGAGCTTACAATCTAGGAGGGAGGGGGTGGTGGCACAGTAGGAAGTGGCTGAGGGGAATGAAGTGGTGGGAGGAATGAGAGAGAATGGCCGTTAGGTGAGGGTCACAATGACCCAAAACACACAGCCAAGGCAACAAAGGAGTGGCTCAAGAAGAAGCACATTAAGGTCCTGGAGTGGCCTTAGCCAGTCTCCAGACCTTAATCTGATTGAAAATCTGTGGAGGGAGCTGAAAGTTTGAGTTGCCAAATGTCAGCCACCAAACCTTATTGACTTGGAGAGGATCTGCCAAGAGGAGTGGGCCAAAATCCCTTCTGAGATGTGTGCAAATCTGGTGGCCAACTACAGGAAACATCTGACCTCTGTGATTGCCAAAAAGGGATTTGCCACCAAGTACTAAGTCATGTTTTGTGAAGGGGATCAAATACTTATTTCCCTCATGAACATGCAAATCAGTGCATCATTTGTTAGACATGCATTTCTTTTAAATGTTTTGTTGTTATTCTGTCTCTCAATGTTACAATACACCTACCATTCGATTTTTAGACCGATCATGTCTTTGTGAGTGGGCAAACATTCAAAATCAGAAGGGGATCAAATACTTATTTCCTTCACTGTACCATAGTTTGTGGACTTTCCTACCAACTAAATAATAAACACTGATTTGGGTTATTTTCATTAAAGACATGTAGCAGAATACATTTTGGCCTAAATTTGTGTAGAAAAATTATTTTTTTGCAAAATGTTATAACAAACGAAGAGAAACAAATTTTTTTTCAAAATTTTTTTTGTTTGTAGCACAAAAAATTTAAAAAACTGTAGTGATTTAATACCACCAAAAGAAATCTCTATTTGTGTCAAAGTAATCATAACAATTTCATATGGGTACAGTGTTGCATGATCGCACAATTGTCAGTTATATTGCAACAGCGCTGAAAGGAGAAAATGAGCCTGGGCAGGAAGGGGTAAAAGTGCAGGTGGTCAAGGTAAATATTAATCTTATTCCCCATCCCCTTGAATTAACAAGCAATTAAACCTTGCATGGGAGTGGGAGTTTCACTGCATGGGGTATGTTTTTTTTTTGGCTTTAAAGCCGTAGTAAACTCCGCTTGGTCACTTGTACCTACAGGTAAGCTTATAGTATAGCATACCTGTAGGTACAATGAATATCTGTGAAATGTGCCAAGTTAAGGAAAGATTCAGTTCTGCATTTGGTGACGTCCACTGCACTCTGGATTGAGGGCACTCTGAATTTGCCTTCAGTCCAGCATACAGTGAATACTAGGACATTATGCCATTAACTTGTGAGGGGGATGGTAATTTTTTTTCTCTTTTTTTATTTCTTTGACTTCACTACTGCTTTAAGTTGCTGCCAGCACACTGATGAGGTTCTTCCTTCAGTGCAAAGTGGAGGCCCTGGTTGGCTCCTCCCCCAAGGTCTGAGTGCTGCTGTACAGGAAATTTTTGTAAAGCTAATATCAAGACACATTCAGGTACATGTACTAATTGAATGTTAAAAATATGTTTAGTCTTTTTTTTTAATGGACACATAACTGGTTTTATGGTGCTTTTTTTTTTTTTAAATTTCTGCTTGGCGTTCATCTGTAATAATTTTGTAAATGGCTAAGAGAATTCAATATGTAAATGGACGCCATCACTCAGCCTTAACCCTCGCTCAGAGGCGACTATTGATGGTCCTTTCCATAGTGGGGTCCCTTTGATGACTTTGCAAACATCTAAGCTCAGGCAAAGTGCTCATAAGCCTGTTGCAGAATGAAGGCGATTCCCTCCAATTTGAAAGCTTCCAATGGACAAACTCAACAAATCAAATCCTCCATTAGGCTGAGATGCCTCTACATCATCCAGTCGGCTGGTCATATCGGTCTGGACTTTGGAAATAACTATTGCCATTGCTTTGGCCTGTCCACCCTGGAGGGTGTTGCTATGTGACGGCTTCCCTTGTCTGTTTATTATTTTTATCTCAACTTGAGAACCTCATTAAGGGGTTTTCCATGAGGATTACAGACTTCCTTGACTTAAACTGTTACTGCAGAATGTCACCTTCTCTTTGTATCCTCCTCCTGTCCTCGTCTTCCATGCTCCTTTATCATATGCTGACATTTTCTCTGATGTCCTGGCTGTTCTCTGGATATAGAAGAATCCTATGCAGGAAACCGAGGCTTCCTTTGCAACAGAGGAAAGACAAATTCTGCTCCACATGGAAGATGATCTAGCCTGAAATAATGTCTTTTACTACATACATATTTTTTTGTGTTTTTTCTTTGTCTTTGTAATTACCATTGTATAGACAAGCAATATGTACTTGTAATGCTGTGCTGCACCTTCTACTGTATTAGATTGTTAGTTGTTTCTGCAGTTTTTCCTCTATTGTATTACAAGGAAATGTCAATTCTTAGCTAACAGAAAGAACGTGTAGTAGGAAAAAAAAAAGTAAAAGAAAAACCAGAGGTTAAAATTTCCTTGTCATTACTGTCAACACAACTTGACTCTTAAAACTGCTTTTTACATACTTCAATTTCACATATGAAAGATTTAAAGCGAACTAGTGCTTTGCTATTGTTTTGGCTTCCTGACCATTCTCCATTCCTTCTGGCAGTTGTGAGCAAGAGACGTCACTTTTTGTACGTTATAGCTTACAATAGGCTATGAACTTTCCCTGTTGGACAGCACTGGTGATTGGCCCAGCATTTCTATCTAGAAGGAGACCTCTCCATACCCAAACCCAGTAGCACCAAGTATTTTCTTTGCTTTTTCTACCAGCAACTGTACAGAGGGAGTGACAGGTGAGTGAAGGAAAGATGATTATGCGCACCTCAACACTATATACAGTGTGTGTATGTACAGTGCTGTGAAAATGTATTTACTCCCTTTCTGATTTTTTTTTTTTTGCATATTTAAATGGTTGAGATCATCAAACAAATTTTAATATTATACAAAGATAGCCCAAGTAAATACAAAATGCAGTTTGTAAATGATTTTATTTATTAAGGGAAAAAAGCTGTTTAAACCTGCCTGGCCCTATTTGAAAAAGTATTTGCTCGCCCCCCTTTTGTGAAATCACAAATGAACTGTGATTAGCAACATTTTTTTTTTTTTTTTGCAAAGCTACATTAAATTTTCCTTCCCACACCCAGGCCTGAGTACTTCCAGACCTGTTGAATCAAGAAATCACGTAAACAGAAGCTGTATGACAAAGTGAGGTATGCTAAAAGATCTCAAAAAGCAACACATCATGCAGTGATCTAAAGAAATTCAAGAACAGATGATAAACATAGTAATTGGCATTTATCAGTCTGAAAAGTGTTCCAAAGCCATTTCTAAGGCTTTGGGACTCCAGCAAACCACGGTGAGAGCCATTATCCAGAAATGGAGAAAACGTGGAACAGTGGTGATCCTTCCCAGGAGTGGCCAGCCTACCAAAATTGCTTCCAAAAGCACAACGACAACTCATCCAGGAGGTCAGAAAAGAACCCAGAACAACATCTGAAGAGCTGCAGGCCTCAGTTTAATGTCAGTGTTCATGATTCAACAATAAGAAAGAGACTGGACAAAAATGGCATCCATGGGAGAGTTCCAAGGCAAAAGCCACTGATGACTAAAAAGAACACAAAGGTATTTGCTTGGGTTATCTTAGAGTTATATTTAAATTTGATGATCTGAATCATTTAAGTGTGACAAATATGCAAAAAAAAAAAAAAAATCAGGAAGGGGACAAATATTTTTTACAGCCTGTATGTACATAATCAGACATGCATTCTTTCAAAGTCCACCCAAAACAGATAGATTGGAATTACCTGCCAGTATTTTTATGTCTGTTAGGAACTAATTTGCAGGAGTTTCGCTCTTATTACTACATGCTGAAGTGAGACTCCTTTTATTGGCTTCATTTGAAGTGTAGCGTTCTGGCCTTCAAGAAAATCACCCTGAAGAATCTGGTGCATTGTTCTGTCATCCAATCCTCACTTTTTTTTTTGGTAGGTGAAACAAAACAGACAATGAGTATAGCACTACAGACAATAGCCACTCCAATGTATTTTGTTGTACGAGAATTTTTGTAACTTTAGTAACCTCTTAATTTTCCATATGAGACTAACATACAAAAAACAAAACGGATGATCATTCACGCAATGTACTTCTCATGTGTACAAGGCTTTAGCCTGCTCGCAGCAACAGACTAAGTCATCAGATCTGCCCACTTTTCACTTGCAGAGCCTGATTAACCCCTACAGCTGTCCCTCCCTCTTCCAGTCTGAGTGTTGCTCTCCAGCGGAGAACTATATGTAACCCTAGGTTCACACCAAAGCATTTTCTGAAGTGTTAAACAGAAACACAGTACAGTCCATTTAACATGATTTCCTATGGGACAGGTTCACATCTCCACGTTTTTACCCGGTGCGATTTTTGGAAAGGGTCAGGGACTTTTATGAATGCAAAAAGTTGCATTTTCTATAGACTTCAATGTAAATGCTGCAGAAAAGCATGTATTGTGTTTTTAAAGCTGCCTAGCCAGAAGAAAAATTAAACAAAAATGAAAAAACGTGGCAAAAACACAATGCAGAAATGGCTCAAATGCAACCTGCATAGGTGTGAACCCAGACTAAAGGTGCATTTTTTTAAAGTTTTTTTTTTAAGAATCGCATAACTATATTAAATGTTTTTTGTTTTTTTTTTAATTATTATGTTTAAATATTTTCAAGAGGTTCAATTCTAACATCACTGAGCAATGCCAAAGGGAAAAATACATCTATTTATGTGAAGTACTGCAGGCAAATCTTTTTTAGCAATGTTCCGTTCTGTAAATTCAGCCTTGAGCAGGATTGCTTCATTTTCTAGTTAAGTATCAGAAGCTGTTCCATAAATCGGATCCCTGCTATGCTGTTGAAATGAAAGGCAGTAATGTGTAAGCTTCTTATTTATTGACCAGACCTGGTGAGAATTAATCACGTACTTTATTTTACCAGTCACCATCTGCTGAGCCAGTTAGTGATTTTTCCGAGTGCTTGTAGTCTGTTCATTCTTCATAAGGGCTATTATATAGCAAGTACATTCAGGGCTGTCAAATCTCAGGAACTAAGCAGGCAATAGTAATCTGTACCTAAAGCTTTTTCTGATGTTACTAGTATAGCTGATTGAAAGGGAATGTATTTTCCAGTGACATTCTCCCCCGCCCGCCCCTTTACAGGCATTCCCCGGTTTATGAACAAGATAGTATTTTTGTCCTTAAGTTCAATTTGAATGTAAGTTGGAACAGGTACATTTTTTAAATGCAACTCCAGCCAAAAAATTTTTCTTGTTCAAAGATTTTATTGATTTTAACAAGAAAGCATAAACGGGACAATGGAGTTATACAATTCTCATACAAAAAATTGCATAGGTACAAAATTAGGTATCAGTAACAAATGAGACCTTATAGGAAAGGGAAGAGAAGGAGGGGAGGGATAAAGAGAGGTAGGTGACTCCACGGTTAAAAGCAAAAGAAGAACGTGAGATTGGTGGGTGGTGGTACCAATGTAGCTTGAAGTATTTGTTACGGGTTGAGAAGTGAGTCATCAAAGTTAGGCAGAAAGAAATGTTCTACCCAGGGGTTCCATACCTTCTTGAATTTAGGGATGGTATCTAAAATTGTGGCTTCTACTTTTGCATGAATCATAGCCTGGGTAACTTTATTTTTAACTACTGCGATGCATAGCGAGGGAGATTTCCAAGATTTGGCTATGACCTGCTTGGCTGCTGTAGTAACTTGCAGGATAAGTTTGAATTGTGAATTTGTGACGTTCAGGGGTCGTAGGTTGAGCAGCGCAGTTGATGGGTTCGGTTGGAGGATTTGTGCGCTTAGTGTAGAAAGCATTCTAAAGACTTCTGCCCAGAAGACTTGGGCGGTTGGGCAGTCCCACCATATATGGAAATGTGTACCCAGGTCTACACAGCCTCTGAAGCAAGTTGAGGGGTAATTAGGGTTGTACTTTGCTATTCTTGCTGGGACTAGGTACCAGTGAGTCAGGACTTTGTAGTTGGTTTCTAAGGCCACGATATTTTGCGAGAACTTTGGTATTGGACCAGATGTGGTCCCAATCAGAAGGGTCGAATTGCCGGCCTAGGTCCGTTTCCCATTTGCGTATGTATGAGGGTAGTGGAGTAGTGGTCGAGGTTGTGAAAAGGGAGTACAGATATGATATGAGGCCTCGCCAAAAAATAATTTTTAAGTTTTGGATAGCATAAGAAAAGGTTAACTGGCCATGCAGTGATGTGGGATTGTTAACAGTAAGTGGCAGCATGTGATGAGCAGCAAGATGGCCGTGCGGTGGCTTCCAGGTCCAGCGTGACGTCATACCGTCTTTGTTCTTAAGTTTGAGTCATATGCAAGTCGGATGTTTATAACTTGGAGCCTGCTTGAATGCATTTCTTAATTGTATAACAAAGGACACGGGGGTTGACTTACTAAAACTGGAGAGTGCAAAATCTGGTGCAGCTCTGCATAGAAACCAGTCAGCTTCCAGGTTTTTTTTTTTTTCTCCAATGCTTAATTGAGCAAGCTGAAGTTAGAAGCTGATTGGCTACCAGGCACAGCTGCACCAGATTTTCCACTCTCCTGTTTTAGTAAATCAACCCAAGGGTGTCTTCATATGCTCGACTACTTGGGTTATGCTGCCAACTTCATGTGAATGGATACTGGAAAAGGACTTCTTTTTGTGGGTTATAGTTCCTTTTTTATGGCTTGTTGTAAATACCCCTATTGGGGTAGGGAGAGACTTCTTCCAGATCAGTTACCTACAGCCAGAAGACCAAGAAGAACTGTATTCGGACCCTGCATGCAAGTGCAGGAATGGCTTGTAATGTTGCCAGCCTGTGAAGGATTCTGCAAGCAGCGATCTCCAGGGTACTATGTATCCATTAACCTTGCTGTATGGGGGCTTTATAGGTCCAGGGCAGTGATCCTTTTGGGGTAAGTTGAGTACCTGAAGGCCCAGATGGGGTAAACCTGCCATGAGGGATGAAGAAAGGGCCTTCTGCCCATGCAGCAAGGACTGCTGAGTGCCTTTATGATGGACTATGTGTCTCTGTGTTCCCTGAGCATCTAGGGCAGTACAGGCTGATTTCTTCATACGGTGCAATATACTGCAGTACTGGTGTTCAAAAGGCACGGACTGGTGCAAATACCTCTGTGCAGTAAAGTGAACAAAGTCACCTGCCAACTACAACACAAATACAACTCCAGCGGTCCAGATACACTCAAGCACAGCCTGCCCAATCAGCTGAACACAGAAAGAAGGCACTTCTAAGTGCAGTAACTTTGGCGATTTATTTGGACACATTAAAAGCACATGATAATAGTAAGGTACAACAGTCAAGCTCCTGTCATATGTAAATCGGGAACCACCTGGCTGGTCAGCGTTTGTGGGAGCTGTGAAACGCAGAAACGCAGGAACCAAGATGTCCATCGTACTTCCCGGGAACATCGTGGAGCACACAAGCTGGATGTGAAGTCAAAATTGGGGCAGTAACGCATTTCGGAGCATGCTCCTAAGGCTGAGGAAGGACCTTCTGAGCATGCTCCAAATGCGTTACTGCCCCAATTTTGACATCACAGCCTCCAGTCCGCTCCGGGAAGTGCAGCAACCATCTTGGTACCTACGGTTCCCGCAGTCGCTGGCCAGCTGTGTGGTTCCTGTTTGACATCTGACAGGAGCTTGACTGTTTTGATGAACCTGTACCTTTTAATCTTGTGTCCAAATAAATCGCAAACACTACTGAATTTAGAAGTGCCTTCTTTCTGTGTTTATTCTCCATGTTAGAGTCTTATTCTACTCACTGAAGAGCTGCTCTAGTGCCCTCTTCATTTCCTGCAGACAACCCCCTCCCCCACCCTTTTAGGGTGACTAAGAGTTACAGCATTCAAGAGGTCTAGGCCAGGCAGAAGCACGCTATGAAATTTCTATTACCTTCACAATCGCAACAGCCTACAGTGCATCTGCACCAGGCCACAGCAAATATTGGGACATTTGTCTAGTGGTGGTTATGCAATAAAGTAATGAAGACTTAGTGTGACATCCCGAAATGTCAGAGAAAAGAATGGAACCAGGAAAGGAAGATTATACATTCCCTGCCAGTCTCCAAAGTATGAACGGACTTTATTGGTACACCAGAAGACAACAATTAAAAATCAATTGTTAAAATATAAACAACACATATTGATAAAACAGGTATCCATGGATCTAAACCTTCAGGGCTTCTTCCCACCATGGTGCAGAAATGTCAGGTTCCCCAATGGCACAACAAAATCAATTGTTCTCTACAGTGCCTTGAAAAGGTATTCATACTCCTTGAAATTTTCCACATTTTGTCATGTTAGAACCAGAAACGTAAAAGTATTTTATTGGTATTTTATGTTATAGACTAACACAAAGTCGCACATAATTGTGAAGTGGAAGGAAAATGATAAATGGTTTTCAAATTTTTTTACAAATATTTGAAAAGTGTGGCATGCCTTTGTATTCAGCCCCCTTTACTCTGATAACCCTAACTAAAATCTAGTGGAACAAATTGCCTTCAGAAGTCATCAAATTAGTAAATGGAGTCCACTTGTGTGTATTTAATCTCAATATAAATACAGCTGTTCTGTGAAGCCCTCAGAGGTGTGTTAGAGAACATTTGTGAACAAAAAAAGCATCATGAAGGCCAAGGAACACACCAGACAGGTCAGGTATAAAGTTGTGGAGAAGTTTAAAGTGGGGTTAGATTATGAAAACAAAATCCCAAACTTCGAACATCTTACTGAGCACTGTTCAAAACATCCTCCGAAAAGAGTATGACACAACTGCAAACCTACCAAGACATGACTGTCCACCTAACCTGACAGTCTGGGCAAGGAGAGCATTCATTGGTGAAGCAGCCAAGAGGCCCATGGTAATTCTGGAGGAGCTTCAGAGAACCACAGCTCAGGTGGGAAAATCTGTCCACAGGACAACTATTAGTCATGCACTCCACAAATCTGGCCTTTATGGAAAAGTGGCAAGAAGAAAGCCATTTTTAAAAGAAAGCCATTAAGAAGTCCCATTTACAGTTTGAGAGAAGCCATGCAGGGGACACAGCAAACACGTGGAAGAAGGTGCTCTGGACAGATGAGACCAAAATTGAACTTTTTGGCCTAAAAGCAACATGCTATGTGTGGTGGAAAACTAACACTGCACATCACCCTGAACACACCATCCCCACCGTGTAACTTGGTGATGGCAGCATCATGTTGTGGGGATGCTTTTCTTCAACAGGGACAGGGAAGCTGGTCAGAGTTGATGCGAAGATGGATAGAGCCAAATATAGATGGAGGTTCACCTTCCAGCAGGACAATGACTCGAAACATCCAGCCAGAGCTACAATAAAATGGTTTAGATCAAAGCATATTCATGTGTTCGAATGGCCCAGGCAAAGTCCAGACCTAAATCCAATTGAGAATTTGTGGTAAAACCTGAAAATTGCTGTTCCCAGACGCTCTCCATCCAATCTGATAGAGCTTTAGCAATTTTAAAAATGTCCCTCTCTAGATGTTCAAAGCTGGTACAGACAACCCTCAAAAAACTTGCAGCTGTAATTGCAGTGAAAGGTGGTTCTACAAAGTATTGACTGAGAGGAGATGAATACAAATGCACACCACAGTTTTCACATATTTATTTGTAAAAAATTTTGAAAAGCATTTATCATTTTCTTTCCACTTCACAATTACGTGCCACTTTGTGTTGGTCTATCACATAAAGTCCAAATAAAATAAATTTATATTTTTGGTTGTAAGGGGTTATGAATGCTTTTTCAAGGCACTCTATGTACCCTGTTCACACCACAACACTAGTATCACGTGCAGATTTTTTCTGTGCAGGAATCTGAAACATATATAAACTCATTGAAGTGCAAATGAAAACTGATGTCTATGCAAGTGAAATCTGTGTGTCATTTTTTCTGCATGGATGGTGTGAATGAGGCCTAAATGCTTTAAAAACACATATAATACCATCTACTGGATTGGTAAAGCACACAACCTAATGTAGGTCCATATATATTTGGACACAGGCACAATTTTAGATTTTTTTCAGGTATTTATCAAAACATACTCAAGCTATAGTTATATAACGGATATGGGCTGAGAGTGAACACTCTCAGGTTTATTTGAGGGTATGTACATCCAAATTGGAGGAAGGGTTTAGGAATTACAACTCTTTAAGAGTAGCCATCCCCCTTTTTCAAGGGACCAACAGCAATTGGACAATTGAATCAAAAGCTGTTGTTAGGATCCGCCAGGCGGAGCCCTCCGTCTGCCAGCTGGTAGACCTACCCAGAGCGTGGGGTCTAAGCCCGGGCTGTGCTTTCACCAGGGCCCCTGATGGTGGGGATGGACTTGAAACAGTCCCGGGCCAGGTCACGACCTCTGAGCGGGCCACCAGCGGCCGAGGAGGCCTCCGGGGATGTATGTAGGTACCAGGAGAGCCAGCTGTGAAGAGGATGGCGGCCCCAGCAGGGTGGTACGGATAGTGGCCCCGTGGGGTAAGCGGGGTACCGAATCGGCGGGCTAGGAGTAGTCGGGTCACACGCAGGGTCAGCCGGGTAAATCAATCCGTAGGAACAGTCGGGATAAGCCGAGTCAAAACGCAGGAGCAGGCAGAATAGTCAGAACAAAGCCGGGTCAATCACAGGAGCGGGTAGAATAGTCAGAACAAAGCCGGGTCAATCTCAGGGGCAGGCAGCGTAGTCAGGGTCAAAAACAGGGTCACAGCAGGAGCAGGTATTCAGGATCACACATAGACATTGCGGCAATTTGTGACAGTGCAGGGCATCTTTAAATAGTGCACCCTGCACTGTCATTGGCTGGCTAGGACGCGCCCCCGGCTGTCATTGGACGCCTGAGGCGCGCCCGCGGTTTCTACTGCGCATGCGCGGCGTCCTGTCAGCCGCGGCTCGCCGGGACCTAGTTCCTGTGTCCCGGCGTGATCTGCCGCCAATGCGCATGCGCGGGGGACAGAGCCGCGATTGCGGCAGACGGAGCCGGGATCCCTGACATTGCCCCCCCCCAACGGGCACCCTCCGGGAGCCCCACTGATCTCTCCACCGCGGGTGAGCACGAAAAAACTCCCGGATGAGCCTAGGCGCGTGAACGTCCTGGGCGGGTTCCCAGGAGTTCTCCTCAGGACCATAACCCTTCCATTTTATCAGGAACTGAGTCTGGCCCCCCCTCCTTCGGCAACTGAGGATAGCTTCCACCTCAAATTCCTCCTGGTCACCTATGGCGATTGCCTCGGGAGGTCTGGATTCTCGGTCTGGGAAGGGATCCGGTCTGGACGGCTTCAGGAGAGATACATGAAACACAGGATGTATTTTGAAAGTCTGCGGAAGCTCGAGTTCGTAGGCCACCTTGTTGACCATTCGTTTAACAGGAAATGGGCCAATGTACTTGGGTCCCAGCTTCTTTGAGGGGCACAGCATCTTCAAGTTGGCTGTTGCCAGCCAAACCAGATCTCCTGGTTGAAGCAGTAAATCTCCTCTTCTCTTTCTGTCGAAAGCCTTCTTACTGTCCTCCTGGGCCTTAGCGATGGCTTCCTGAATAGTCTTGTTGTTGACGGAAAAGAAGTTCAAGATGTCCTGCGACGCCGGTACCAGATTTTCAGGCATTAGATCAGGGAGGAATGTGGGGTGATACCCATAATTAGAAAAGAATGGCGATTGACCCGTAGCTGAGTGACTTGAGTTGTTGTATGAGAACTCCGCAGAAGGCAACAACGTCAGCCAGTCATCCTGGAGATAGGAGGTGTAGCATCGTAAATACTGTTCCAGCGTTTGGTTGGTCCTCTTGGTTTGACCGTTGGTCTGCGGGTGGTAGGCGGATGAGAGCGACAGCTTGATTCCCAGCGCTTTACATAGGGCGTTCCAGAACCTGGAGGTGAATTGCACCCCCCGATCCGACACAATGTCTTCGGGGACTCCATGAAGCCTTACCACTTCCCGAATGAAGATCCGTGCCGTTTCCGGTGCCGATGGGGTCTTCTCCAGGGGCACGAAATGCGCCATCTTCGAGAAGCGGTCGACGATCACCATTATCGCCGTGTGGCCTTGGGATGGTGGGAGTTCGACCACAAAATCCATGGCTATCATTTGCCAGGCCCGCTTGGGTATAGGTAATGGACGTAACAATCCCCATGCCCTACTCCTGGAGGGTTTGTTCCTTTGACAGGTGGGACACGTCCGGACGTAACGCTCACAATCCTTGATCATATCCGGCCACCAGAACGAGCGCCGTAGCAGTTCTAGAGTCTTCGTCACCCCGAAGTGACCTGCCATTGGATGGTCGTGGCAATGCCCTAGGACCAAGGTTCGCACCTCTTCTGGGACCATGATTCGGTCTTCCTTCCAAAACAGGCCACCGTGGCTCTGGAGGGGTGAACCAGACGGAACGGGTAGCCTTACCGAAGCATCAAGAAGCCGGGAGCGCAGTTCCGTTTGTAGCGCGAGGAAGCTTCCAGAAGGCAGGATGGTGTCTGGTACCGCAGCGTCGTCGGGGTCCTCAAACATGCGGGACAGGGCGTCTGGTTTGGTATTCTTAGTACCGGGTCGGTACGTTATATGGAATGAGAATCGAGAAAAGAAAAGAGCCCATCTCGCTTGGCGTGGTCTCAGTCGTTTTGCCGTCCTTAAATATTCTAGGTTTTTGTGATCTGTAAATATTAGGATGGGGTGAGTGGCCCCTTCCAGTAAATACCTCCATTCTTCCAGAGCGGTTTTAATGGCCAGGAGCTCCCGATCTCCAATGTCATAGTTGCGCTCCGCTGGTGTCAGCTTCCTGGAGAAGAACGCCACAGGGTGCAGTAGTTCCTTGGTACCATTCCTTTGGGACAGAACCGCTCCTACCGCGTTTTCGGAGGCGTCAACTTCCAACACATATGGGAGCGAAGAATCCGGATGGCAGAGAATGGGAGCAGAGGTGAACAGTCTCTTGAGCTTATCGAAGGCCGACTGAGCTTCGGAGGTCCACTTAAAGCGGACCCCTTGTTTCGTCAGTTGCGTGATCGGGGAGACCAGACCGGAGAAGTTCCTAACGAATTTTCTGTAAAAGTTAGCAAAGCCGATGAAGCGCTGTACCCCCTTTTTGTCGGCGGGTATTGGCCAATCTAAGATCGCTGTGACCTTCTGGGGATCCATCGCGACCCCCGCGGAAGAGAGAACCAGTCCCAAGAATGTGATTTTGTGCTGTTCAAAACAGCACTTTTCAGCCTTAGCGTATAGCCCGTGTTGGCGCAACCGTTCTAAGACCCGTGACACGTGACCCCGATGAACCTCCAGTGAGGGGGAAAAAATTAGGATGTCATCCAAGTAAACTACCACGAAAATATCAAGAAAATCGCGAAAAACATCATTGATAAAATGCTGAAAAGTCGCCGGGGCATTACAGAGCCCGAACGGCATCACCAAATATTCGTAGTGACCGAATCTTGTACGGAACGCCGTTTTCCACTCATCCCCCTCCCTGATACGAACAAGGTTATAGGCCCCCCGCAGGTCTAATTTAGTGAAAATCGTTGCTGATCTCAGTCTCTGGAGGAGCTCGGGGACTAGGGGTAAGGGATAACGATTCTTTACCGTAATTTTATTTAGGTCACGATAGTCTATGCAAGGCCGTAACGATTTGTCCTTCTTCTCTACAAAGAACAACCCGGCCCCGGCTGGGGATGTGGAAGGACGAATAAAGCCCTTCCGAAGGTTTTCGTCGATATATTCCCTCAGCACCCCCGATTCCATTTCGGACAAGGGGAAGATACGGCCGAAAGAGATTTCCGACCCGGGTAGGAGGTCAATGGGGCAGTCGTAGGGACGGTGTGGAGGTAGAACGTCAGCTCCCCGCTTACTAAAGACGTCCAAGAAGTCATGATAGGCCGGAGGAATCACCTGGGATAGATTGGTGTCTCCGTCCAAGCACAGGAGGAACCGGGGAACCATGGGTCCTGTGACGTGGCAGTGACTCAAACAATAGGGTGACCGAAAATGAATCGTTCCCTTTTCCCAGTCAATCTGGGGGTTATGGGCCCTCAGCCAAGGGAGCCCCAGAATGACTGGAAAAAGGGGGGAGGCGATGGCGTCCAAACGGAGGAACTCCTGGTGATGGTCTGCCATAGTGGTGAAAATGGGTGGCGTCTCCTGGTCCACCACCCCAGATTTTATACTGGACCCATCTGCCAAGAAAATGTTGAACCCCCTTTCTTTGGTCTGGAGAGGGATTTTTTGCTGGTGGGCAAAAGTCAGATCAATAAAACAGCTACAGGCTCCTGAGTCAACGATCGCGGTCACCGACAATATTCCTCCGGGGAGCTGTAAAGACACAGGAATGGCCAGGTAACTAGACTGATCATCCCTGCCTGCAGGTAAGGAACAAGAAACGGGCGTGGACTTACTCGTTTTTGCAGGACAGGAGCGCACCTGGTGACCAGCTTCCCCGCAGTACAGACACAGGTTCAGTGAGCGCCTCCTCTGGCGTTCCTCGACCGATAAGTGGGAACGGGCCAGTCCCAGTTGCATGGGTTCCGAGTTGTCTCCCATCTCCGTGTTTCGCGGATGGTTCCCTGGGGCTGGAGTTGTATCTCTTGATGGAATCCATGCCACCCTTTGACCCTGGCCGCTCCTTTCCTGTCGACGTTCCCTTAGTCTACGGTCAATTTGAATGGCCAATTCAATCAATCTTTCCAGGGAGTCAGGTAGGCCTACTCGTGCGAGTTCGTCCTTGAGAGGCTCAGACAGTCCAATGCGGAACTGGTGACATAAAGCCGCATCGTTCCATCTGGTGTCTCCCATGCTACGCCTAAAATCGGACGCGTATTCTTCCGCTGCCCGGCGGCCCTGTCGCAGAGAGTATAGGGTAGCCTCTGCGGAAGCAGCCCGCTGAGGGTCGTCATACAAAACGGCCATGGCCTGAAAGAACTCGGTCACGGAGTCAAGATGGGGGTCGCGCCTCTCCATCAGACGGTGGGCCCAATCCTGGGGCTCATCCTGAAGGAGAGAGACTATAAACCCCACCCTGACGGTCTCGGAGGAGAATGTGCGAGGCTGCAAGTTAAAATATAGTGTGCAAGCGTTCCGAAAGGCTCGGAAACGGCTCCGGTCCCCACGGAACCGCTCCGGCAGGGGAACGCGGGGTTCAGGAGCTAAGGGTGTGGCAACCGCTCCGGATACCGGGGTAGCGGGAGGTTCCACAGACGGGGAACTCTGAGCAGGGGGAGTCTGGGGGGCTAATGTCTCCATGCGGTCTTCCAGTCGGGCGCAGCGACTGTGGAAGTTCTGGAAAGCCTGGGTCAAAGTTGCCAGGTGCTGGCAAATATCCTCTAGGGATGCCGGTCCACTTCCTGGCTCTGTCATGGCCGCAAGGTACTGTTAGGATCCGCCAGGCGGAGCCCTCCGTCTGCCAGCTGGTAGACCTACCCAGAGCGTGGGGTCTAAGCCCGGGCTGTGCTTTCACCAGGGCCCCTGATGGTGGGGATGGACTTGAAACAGTCCCGGGCCAGGTCACGACCTCTGAGCGGGCCACCAGCGGCCGAGGAGGCCTCCGGGGATGTATGTAGGTACCAGGAGAGCCAGCTGTGAAGAGGATGGCGGCCCCAGCAGGGTGGTACGGATAGTGGCCCCGTGGGGTAAGCGGGGTACCGAATCGGCGGGCTAGGAGTAGTCGGGTCACACGCAGGGTCAGCCGGGTAAATCAATCCGTAGGAACAGTCGGGATAAGCCGAGTCAAAACGCAGGAGCAGGCAGAATAGTCAGAACAAAGCCGGGTCAATCACAGGAGCGGGTAGAATAGTCAGAACAAAGCCGGGTCAATCTCAGGGGCAGGCAGCGTAGTCAGGGTCAAAAACAGGGTCACAGCAGGAGCAGGTATTCAGGATCACACATAGACCTTGCGGCAATTTGTGACAGTGCAGGGCATCTTTAAATAGTGCGCCCTGCACTGTCATTGGCTGGCTAGGACGCGCCCCCGGCTGTCATTGGACGCCTGAGGCGCGCCCGCGGTTTCTACTGCGCATGCGCGGCGTCCTGTCAGCCGCGGCTCGCCGGGACCTAGTTCCTGTGTCCCGGCGTGATCTGCCGCCAATGCGCATGCGCGGGGGACAGAGCCGCGATTGCGGCAGACGGAGCCGGGATCCCTGACAGCTGTTTCATGGCCAGGTGTGGGCTACTCCTTTGTTATTCCTTCATCAATTAAGCAGGTAAAAGGTCTGGAGTTGATTTTAGGTGTGGAATTTGCATTTGGAATCTATTGCTGTGAACCTACATCATGCGTTCAAAGGAGCTGTCCATGGAAGTAAAACAGCCCAGTGTAAGGCTTCAAAAATGAAACAAAACCATTCACAAGCCTGAAGAATAGAAAAGCCAGATTAGATTTTGCCAAAAAACACCTATAAAGCCAGACCAGTTCAGGAAAAGCATTCTTTGAAACTAAGATTAATCTGTACCAGAATGAAGGGAAGAAAAAATTGTGGAGAAGGCTTGGAACAGGTCATGATCCAAAGCACACAACGTCATCTGTAAAACATGGTGGAGGCAGTGGGATGGCATGGGCATGCATGGCTTCCAGTGGCACTGGGTCATTGGTGTTTATTGATGATGTGATAGAAGACAGAAGCAGCCGGATAAATTCTGCAGTGTTTAGAGATTTACTGTCAGCCCAGATTCATCCAATTGCAGTAAAGTTGATTGGACGGCGCTTCACAGTACAGATGGACAATGATCCAAAACACACTGAAAAAGCAACCCAGGAGCTTTTGAAGGAAAAGAAGTGGAATATTCTGCAATGGTCGAGTCAATCACCTGATCTCAACCCAATTGAGCATGCATTTAATTTGCTGAAGGCAAAACTAAAGGCAGAAAGACCCACAAAGAACAACTGAAGACAGCTGTGGATCCAAATACACCACGTCAGAAAGGAAGAAACTCAGTCTTTGGTAACGTCCATGGGTTCCAGACTTCAGGCAATCATTGCTAGTCAAGGATTCTCAACAAAATATAAAAAATGAACATTTTATTTATGATTATATTCATTTGTCCAATTACATTTGAGCCCCTGCAAATGGAGGGACTGTGTATAAAAAATGTGTACTTGATATTTATGTTCAGCCCCTTGAATTAAAGCTGAAAGTCTGCACTTCATATTCATTTTGATTGTTTCGTTTTAATTTATTCTGGTGGCATACAGAGCCAAAAGTATGAAAATTGTGCCTGTGTCCCAATATATATGGACCTTACTGTACGTATGCAAACATTAGATATATGTTGTAAAGGTAGGATTCTCCATAGCTTCCTGATTTTGCTCTTTAATGTATACTATACAGCTGCTGGATCACTTTTACAGGTGGTGGGAGGTGGTCTAACAGACCCCAGATCTCTCAGTAAAGCGTGCCTGTCGCTGCCCTTGCTATCTCAAGGGATGTTGTTTATCCCTTGTGATAGCAGTATAGTTGATGATGAATTTTAAAGAAAATTGTCCAAACTTTTTTTTAACTAAAATAAATAATAAAACATTTAAAAAATATAAAGTGCCCCCATGCTCAAGCACAAATGCTAATAAATGCATACGCACATATGTAAACGGTGATCACACTACACATGTGAGGTACTGTAAGTGTCAGAGCAAGAGCAATATTTCTAGCACCAGACCTCCTGTTTACCTATAAACTGGTAACCTGTAGATGTTTTTAAAGTATCATCTATGGAGATTTTTAGGTACTGTAGTTTGTTGTGGATCCAGGGGCATGCACAATTTTAGAGCATGACATGTTAGGTATCTGTTTACTCTGTGTAACTAAATAATTAGGTATTATGTTGTGTTTGTGTGCACTAAAATTCATGAAAGTGTATTTTTTCCAAAACATTTATGCTTGAAAAACCACTGCGCAAATATCATATGTCATAAAAAATTACAACTACCATTGTTTTTCTCCAGAGCCTTTGCTTTCATAAAATATGCAATGTTTGGGGGTTCTAAGTAATTATTTACTAAAAATTTTTACATGTATTTGAAAAGCATCAGAATTGGCTTCTTCTTCAGGGAGAAGGAGTTTAATGTTTGTAGTCATTCCTCAGAAATAAGGTCCTCCAGCCCCCTTATTAGCTTTGCAACCTTGTTCTGGACTCTGCAGTTCCAACACCTCCCTCCTGAGGATTGGAGACCAAAACTGGACAGGATACTCAGGATGAGGTTAACCTGCCGTTTTGTGAAATGATAGACTTATAGTTTTATCTCTTGAGTAAGTACCATTTTTACTGTATAATGGCAGTCTGCTAGTCTTGCTTTCTGCAGCTTGAAATTGCATGCAATTGCTAAGCCTGTCATCTACTAGGACCCCCAGATCCTTTCACATCTTCGATTTCCCCCAGAGGTTCTCCTCCTAGCAAGTAGCTTATATTCTTTTTTAGCCCCCAAATGCATTACTTTACATTTTTCAATGTAAAACCTTATTTCCATATGGTTACCCACCTCTTTATTTTATCAAGGTCTCTTGTAAAGTTGCTACATCCTGTTGTGAAGTTATTCCCTTGCTTAGCTTTGTACCATCAGCAAACGCTGAGATTGAACTAGTTATACCAACCTCTATATTATTTATGAACAAATTAAATGGTAATGGTCCCAGAACGATGGCTTGGGGTACCCCACTTACACCTCCAGACAATTCAGAAGATACACTATTTATCACCACCCTTTGGACACACTCCCATAAACAGTTTCCTATCCAGGTACATAACACTATTGCCATGCCAACAGACCTCAATTTGCAAATTAAGCTTTTATGGGGAAAAGTATCAAAGTATGCTTTGCCAAAATCCAAATACTCCACGTCCACAGGCATTCCTATAGCCAGATTACAGCTTACTTCCTCATAGAATGTTAAAAGGTTGGCCTGGAAAGGACAAGCTTTCATAAATCCATTCTGGTTACTACTAAACATACTATTTTTAGCAGCAAATTCTTGAAAATGGCCCCTTGCCATCCTCTCCGATAGTTTACATACTATTGATGTTGGGCTGACTTGTCTGTAGTTTCCAGGTATGTATCCCTGCATTTTTTTGAATATTGGTACCATGTTAGCTTTTTGCCAATCAGCTGATACCATTCCAGTCAGTAAACTGTCCTTTAGAGATTAGGAATAGCGGCCTTGCTATAACATGGCTACGTTCTTAGAGGACTCTCGAGTGCAATCCATCTGATCCTGGTGATTTATTAACACAAAGTTTTTCAAGTCTTTTGTGAACACTGGCTTCTGTTAGCCACAAGGGTATATTCCATTTTGTGTTATTATCAACACCATCTTGTTTTATACCCCTCCTCCTTCTTTGTGAAATGAAAATGTATTTAAAACTGTTGCTTTCTCCTTGTCACTTACCCAACCTCCCTTGAATATCCTTTATGAGGCCAATAAGCTCCAACCTCCCATGGTTACTATTAATATATTTAAAGATTTGGGGGGGATTTTTTTTCTTTACCTCTTCTCCACCACATGTCTCACGTGGTCTATTTTAGTTGCTTTGATCACGGTCTTACATTTCTTATTGCTTTCTTTGTAGTGTTAGGATGCCGACGGTGACCCCTTGGCCTTATATTTTTTAAAGGAGTTTTTTTTCTCACTAAAGTGCTTGTAAAGGCTCAGCTTTTTTAACTTAACAACCTGCTCTTTGCAATATTTTTACCCAGAGTGGTCATGAAGCTTTTCTTCTGGAGTCCCCCACTCTCTTTTCTCTTCCTCTTCTGTGTCCACCTCCATAGCAAGAACAAGCTATGGGGGCAGGAGTATGGGATCCCTCTCAAGCCAGGCTGGGTGTGCCCATAGACACGCACTGCGGCTCACCCCTGCCCCTCTCTCCCTTGTACCTGTGAGGGTAATGAGAGAGAACAGCGATGCAGCTCTCGGGCACAGTGGTGGATCAAAAGAGGAGCCAGGTAAGTATTTTAGGGCGGGGGGCTGGGGGCAGCTGATACTGGAAGGTTTTTTTTTACCTTAATGCATAGAATGCATTAAGGTTACAAAAAAAACCCAAACCTTGTGCCTTTAGAACCACTTTACATGTCATTTTTCGGCTAGAATTTAGCCACCGAGGTTTAGCTTTAGTTCTTTTATATTTGTTGCCCTTTGGAATACACTGGCTAATGCCACTATTTAATATGCTCTTAACCTCTTCCCGCTGACTGTACCTTTATATACGGCCTCTTGGTGGGTGGGCTTTAATGCCGAAAGCCTGCAAATATGCATCCCAAACACAAACAATGCTGTGCTGAGAGCATGTACCCTGCGCGCTCCTAGCACAGCTACCGGCAGGTAACAGCTCCTGATGTCTACTTGTCATCAGGAGCTTTCTGATCATGTGACCACTGTGACAGCTAATCATGGCGGTCACATGATTAGAAAGCCCGCCTCTGCCTCCCGACATCAAGAATGTCTTTAAGGGCTGGGAGTTGGTGGTGGGAAGGGGTTAAAGCACTCCCATGTTTCCTCAGTGTTCTTTGTTTCTAGACTTTGATCCCATTAGTTATCATGCAGTATGGAATGCAGTTTAGTAAAGTTGGCACTTTTGATAGTTACTGATCCTGTACTACCTTATGGAAAATCACAGGGTCCTGTACAGAATAGTTTCAGTGCCCTTTGCTGTATGCAGGTAGTAAAACTTTCTTCTCAGCTCAGCCCACATGATGTTACTCATGACATAAGTGGAGCACATTCCACTTGCCCGTTGATGGAGTGCATCTTTTGTAGCTCATAACCCTGTACATTTGTGGGGGTCTAAAGCTTTTGCCAAGTTTAAACCTGCCTGTAATCACTGGCTCCTCGTGTCTATACTGTATGCAAAAGCTGGGAGGCTGGTAACTCTATTTTGAATGTAGACACTATATTTAACATCTCAAATTTTTTGTTTATATGCTTGGGGTCAAATTGCTTGTTGGGATATCTTTCTTCCAGTCCTTGGAGCAAAAGAAATACTTAAAAGGGCTGTTTTGCTTGTATTTATGTTTTGTAATATTCTTTGTTCAAGCTTTTGAATATCAAATATAATAAACCAACTTTTTTTTAATTACTTTAAAGCCCCAGGGCCCAATCTGTGGCCCTTTGACACCTACTATGTGGTCCTTGGGGCCCCCTCAGACAGTACTATGTGTTTTCCTTACTTTTCAAGCCAGTGAAGAAAAAATATTAGACTGGATTCTAATAGTTACAGTAACTTATTTTTTTCTAAATCTTCCTTTTTTCTGCATTGTCCATCCCTTTCCTGTTTTATGTATTTTTTCTTCTGATATTTTATATTTGATCTTAGTGAGAGAAACAATCAACTATAGCACAAGTCATTTTTAAAGGGTCTGTAAGAACTGTCTTGGAAATTTTATAGATCGGCAACTCTTATCCTAATATTGATCAGTGGTTATAAATTAATATTAGTGACTGCAGAAGGGAACAGATGCAAAGATACACCCATCATTTTTCCGAACAACTGTTCATTTTCTTTGGTGCATTTGAGGTTTTCTTATTACCATGCTTACATAGGGATCACATTAATGTTACAATTGTAAGCAGTACATAGACAAGATAGTTTCTTATAGTTAGTATGATGCCATGGACATTGGCTGCACTAGACAAAGCATACAAAATTAAATACATGTATATACAGAGTTTAAAAATTCTTTCACGGAAGTATAATAATGAAAGCTCTGATTTATAAAGGGGTCAGTAATACCAGCAATCTCTAGCAGTCTCATGTAATATGTCTCCAATCTATCACTGCCTTCTGGAGTCTATCCCCAACATCTCCTATAGCATGGTCACAGTCTCTGATCATGTTTTGTTACATGTTTGCAGTCTCAGACAGCTTTCTATAGCATTACATACTAGACATATGCGTTTCATTGCGGATCAATTTTTTGGGCAAAAGTTTGATTTTCGGAGATTTGGATGTATAATATTCACTGAATGGACATAGTATTCAATGTTGACGAATCCAAAAAAAAAGTATACCAAAATTAATGAATGCATTCATTTCATTCAGATGATGTCACATAATGTGATAGTAATTCAGGCCCAAATAGATTACATTTTCGAATTTGTTCGATAATTTGTATTCTAGTAAATTTGTGATTTAAATAGAATTTGTAATTGTCAGTCAGACAGTTCAGTTCCACAGTCTAATGCAATTCTTAGGTTTGAAGAATTCTCTGCCGCCGAATTTTGAATTCTATTTATTCCGTTGCATTCGAAAATATGGAATAGTTTTAATATATGAATAATCCTAGATTGTAAGCTTGAAAGAGCAGGGCCCTCGATCCCCTCATGTTTTGCATTGTATTGGTATTGTTCTGTCACATGTTCTGTCCCCCTTTATAATGTACAGCGCTGAGCGAACTATTGGCGCTTTATAAATACTGTATAATAATAATAATAATAATAATGAATCCACCTGAAATATTGAAACTGAAAACGAATATATTGCAATCTTCTGAAAAAACTGCAAAATTTTTTAAAAACTACCCAGTCCAATGAAGAAAGAAAACAAATTACGAAAATGAATCAGTTCACCATAACACATCCGAAATTAAATGAAAATTTCCGGTGTGTCTATTACATGCACTGAATATTATGTGAGGACCTTTAATGAAGTCATAGGTCGCACTCAAGGTCCCCTATATCTAGAAAGTTGACACAACTGCATGGTAGGCAGGTTTGCACAGCCCAAATCAGAGACTGGGTGGTAACCCTTTAGGTAAATGAAACCGGATTAGATTATATTTTAAGAGCCTGTTCGCACATACACTAGATTGGGTCGCCTGCCTTTACATGTACATGAAATTTAATGGCATCCCAGTCTTAGTCCATACGGTTCAATATTGAGTTGGTCTGCCCTTTGCAGCTATAACAGCTTCAACTCTTCTGGGTAGGCTGTCCACAAGGTTTAGGAGTGTGTCTATGGGAATGTTTGACCATTCATCCCAGAGAACACGTCTCCACTGCTTTAGAGTCCAGTGGCAGCGTGCTTTACACCACTGCATCCAACACTTATTGCACGGGTGGCAACCTAACACGGTACCATGCTTGAATTCACTGAGCTCCTGAGAGTGACCCATTCTTTCACAAATGTTTGTAGGAGCAGTAAGCATGCCTAGGTGCTTGATTTTATACACCTGTAGCCATGGAGGTGATTGAAACACCTGAATCCAATCATTTGGAGGGGTGTCCCAATACTTTTGGCAATATAGTGTATGTGCTGGGGTATCATATGTGAAAACTGTAACATGCAGTAATGCACCATACCTGTGTTGGTTTCATTTAAAAAAACAACACAGATGGCAAAATAAGCAAGAATTATTGTCACATTTACTAACACATACTGAGGCTGCTAAAATTGGTCTAGGCATCTATGCATCAGTTATCTTGCAATGGAAGGGTTAAGTACTCTGTGTTGTAGTTTTACTGTTTTTGAGCAGATTTTTTTTTTGGTCGGTATCTACTGCATAACTGGCAGTCTGGCAGTAATTGTTTTTCCCATTATCTCTGCTCTGCAGTGTCTTAAATCCATGTAATAGTTACCCATTGTTTAGGCTCACAGGGAGTTATATCATATAATAGATTGGTGGGTAATTTGTGAAGACACTCTTGGTTGGGTATTCTCTCCTGCTGCACAGTGATAAGTATGTAAATGGCTGGATTAACAGGCCACACGCTGGGCTTCCACTTTAAGTTATGAGAATTTTCTAAATTCACATAAGCGAGCAGTTATGATATCCTGACCAGCATGCATGTGGTACATATCAGCCGTGTACAGTCAAGGACTTTCATTAGCTAATTGGCTAAGCAGATTAGCTCATTGTACAGTGCTCAGCTTAAATGAGTACACCCCTTTTCAAGAGTAAGATTTTAATCAATATTTGAATGAACACAAGAACAATTTCAAAAATTGTGACAAAACTGAGTTTTATAGAACATTTATTTAGCTCATTACATGAAAGTAAGGTTATTAATATAACTTCGATTACAAAATCTTCAGTTTTACTCAAATTGCTTGATGCAAAAAAATTACTACAACCCACAACAAATACTATTACATTTAGTATTTTGTATGACCTCCATGATTTGTAAGAACAGCACTAATTCTAGGCATGGAATGAACAAGTTGGAGACAAATTACAAAATCTATCTTTTTCCATTCTTCAAGTATGACCTCTTTTAGAGCCTGGATACTGGATGGAAAGTGATGCTCAACTTGTCTCTTCAGAATTCCCCAAAGGTGTTCAATTGGGTTCAGATCAGGAGACATACAGTTGCAAGAAAAAGTATGTGAACCCCTTGGGAGTACGTGGAGTTTTGCATGAATTGGGCATAAAATGTGCTCTGAACGTCATCTAAGTCACA
This sequence comes from Staurois parvus, assembly GCF_062004578.1. Classification (NCBI taxonomy): domain Eukaryota; kingdom Metazoa; phylum Chordata; class Amphibia; order Anura; family Ranidae; genus Staurois; species Staurois parvus. Next base: position 1,216,273 of record NW_028318654.1, on the reverse strand, counting down.
ACAATAGAAGAACACAGTCTGCTGAACATAATACTACACAAACATTAGATGTTGCCATGGTTTAATTGCACATAACATGTAAACATTCACAGCGCAGGAAGGAAAAAGTATGTGAACCTTTGGACTTAATAACTGGTTGACCCTCCTTTGGCAGCAATAACCTCAACCAAACGTTTCCTGTAGTTGCAGATCAGACCTGCACAACGATCTGGAGTCATTTTGGACCACTCCTCTTCACAAAACTGTTTCAGTGTAGCAATATTCTTGGGATGTCTGGTGTGAATCGCTCTCTTAAGGTCATGCCACAGCATTTCAATCGGGTTGAGGTCAGGACTCTGACTGGGCCACTCCAGAAGGCGTATTCTGTGCTGTTGCAGCCATTGTTTTGTTGAGTTACTTGTATGCTTTGGGTCATTGTCCTGTTGCATCACCCATCCTCTGCGGAGCTTCAGTTGGCGGACAGATGGTCGTACGTTTTCCTGCAAAATGTCTTAATAAACCCTGGAATTCATTTTCCCATCAATGACAACAATGCGTCCAGGCCCTGAGGCAGCAAAGCAGCCCCAAACCATGATGCTCCCTCCGCCATGCTTTACAGTGGGGATGAGGTTTTGATGTTGGTGTGCTGTGCCTTTTTTTCTCCACACATAGTGTTGTGTGTTCTTCCCAAACAACTCAATCTTGGTTTCATCTGTCCACAGTATATTTTGCCAGTAGTGCTGTGGAACATCCAGGTGCTCTTTTGCAAACTTCAAACATGCTGCAATATTCTTTTTGGACAGCAATGGCTTCCTCCGTGGTGTCCTCCCATGTACTCCATTCTTGTTTAATGTTTTCCTTATTGTAGATGTGTCAACAAAAATGTTAGCATGTGCCAGAGATTTCTGTAGGTCTTTAGCTGACACTCTGGGATTCTTCTTTACCTCATGCAGCATTCTGCGCTGTGCTCTTTCAGTCATTTTTACAGGACGACCGCGCCTAGGGAGAGTAGCAACAGGGCTAAACTTTCTCCATTTGTAGACAGTCTGTCTTACCGTGGACACATGAACATCAAGGCTTTTGGAGATACTTTTGTAACCCTTTCCAGCTTCATGAAAGTCAACAATTCTTGATCGTAGGTCTTCTGAGAGCTCTTTTCTGCGAGGCATGGTTCACATCAGACAGTGCTTCTTGAATCCAGTAAACCCAAAACAGGTGTGTGTTTTTTAAGGGCAGGACAGCTGTCAGCAACACATCCAATATCTTCACACTGATTGGAGTCAAGGTTGGCTCACTCCTGGCTACAATTAGCTCTGGGAGAAGTCATTAAGCTAGGGCCTCACATACTTTTTCCTCCCTGCACTGTGAATGTTTACATGTTATGTGCAATTAAACCATGGCAACATCTAATGTTTGTGTAGTATTATGTTCAGCAGACTGTGTTCTTCTATTGTTGTGACTTAGATGACATTCAGAGCACATTTTATGCCCAATTCATGCAAAACTCCACGTAATCCCAAGGGGTTCACATACTTTTTCTTGCAACTGTATTTGGCCACTGAATCACTTTCACCCTGTTTTTCTTCAGAAATGCAACAGTTGCCTTAGATCTGTGTTTTGGATCATTGTCATGTTGGAAAAGTGCACAACGACCAAGGACACGGAGTTATGGTAGCATCTTCTTTTTCAATTAAGAGCAGTACATCTGTAAATTCATGATACCATCAGTGAAATGCAGCTCCCCGACACCAGCAGCACTCATGCAGCCCCACAGAAGGACACTGTTACCACTATGTTTCTCTGTAGGCACCATGCATTTTTCTTTGAACTTCTCACCTTTGAGACGCAATACAGTTTTGAAGCCATCAGTTCCAAAAAACATTTATCTTGGTCTCACCATTCCAGAGTACAGAGTCCCAGTAGTCCTCCCCTTTTTCAGCATGGGCCCTAGCAAATTCTAGGCAGGCTTTTTTGTGCATGAGTTTTAGGAGAGGCTCCTTTGTGGACGACACCCATGCATGCCATTCCTCTGCAGTGTATGCCGTAATGTGTCCTGGTAAACAATCGCCCTAGTTTGGCTTTCTACTTCTTTAGCTAACTGCAGTGAACTTGCATGGCGATTTTCTTCAACCTTTCTCATGAGAAGACAGTCCTCACGTGGGTGTTAACTTCCATGGATGGCCTGGATGTCTCTGTGAGATGGTTGCAGTTCCATCTTTGCTAAATATTTGTATCACTTTTGCTACAGTATTCTGGTTGAAAAGTAAAGCTTTGTTGATCTTCTTGTAGCCTTCACCTTTCTTGTGTAAAGAAATGATTTTCTTTCTAAGGTGCCATTGCTGACAGTATGGAATGGGAAGGGGTTTTCTTTGTTAAGATGTGGTGCCATGCTGACAGTATGAAATGGGAAGGGGTTTTCTTTGTTAAGTAACACCCTTGTATAATTAACTGTCTACTGGACACCTGTTTAATTAATTATTAGACTCGCCTGTAGTTGTATTCTTGTTATTTAGGATTTTGTTGTCTAAAATTTAGCTTTGCTCCTAAGACTTTAATTGGGGTGTATTCATTTTTGCAACATGGTTTTGAATAATGTTGTTATGAAAAATACTTTTTTGTGTGTGCAAATCTTGTTTGTAATCATGGTATGCGTTTATGGGAGTATTTTATAGTATAGTGTTCCATAGAAAATGTTGATTCTGAAAGGAAAGTAATGGTTTTCTGACAAATCTGTTGGGGTGTACTCATTTATGCTGAGCACTGTACAGTCAGGTCCATAAATATTGGGACATCGACACAATTCCAACATTTCTGGCTCTATACACCACCACAATGGATTTTAAATGAAACAAACAAGATGTGCTTTAACTGCAGACTGTCAGCTTTAATTTGAGGGTATTTACATCCAAATCAGGTGAACGATGTAGGAATTACAACAGTTTGCATATGTGCCTCCCACTTGTTAAGGGACCAAAAGTAATGGGAAAAGTAATCAAACTTTCACTTTTTAATTCTTGGTTGCAAATCCTTTGCAGTCAATTACAGCCTGAAGTCTGGAATGCATAGACATCACCAGACGCTGGGTTTCATCCCTGGTGATGGCCTGCCAGGCCTCTACTGCAACTGTCTTCAGTTCCTGCTTGTTCTTGGGGCATTTTCCCTTCAGTTTTGTCTTCAGCAAGTGAAATGCATGCTCAATCGGATTCAGGTCAGGTGATTGACTTGGCCATTGCAGAACATTCCACTTCTTTCCCTTAAAAAACTCTTTGGTTGCTTTTGCAGTATGCTTTGGGTCATTGTCCATCTGTGAAGCGGTGTCCAATGAGTTCTGAAGCATTTGGCTGAATATGAGCAGATAATATTGCCCGAAACACTTCAGAATTCATCCTGCTGCTTTTGTCAGCAGTCACATCATCAATAAATACAAGAGACCCAGTTCCATTGGCAGCCATACATGCCCACGCCATGACACTATCACCACCATGCTTCACTAATGAGGTGGTATGCTTAGGATCATGAGCAGTTCCTTTCCTTCTCCATACTCTTCTCTTCCCATCACTCAAGTTGATCTTGGTCTCATCTGTCCATAGGATGTTGTTTCAGAACTGTGAAGGCTTTTTTAGATGTTGTTTGGCAAACTCTAATCTGGCCTTCCTGTTTTTGAGGCTCACCAATGGTTTCCATCTTGTGGTGAACCCTCTGTATTCACTCTGGTGAAGTCTTCTCTTGATTGTTGACTTTGACACACATACACCTACCTCCTGGAGAGTGTTCTTGATCTGACCAACTGTTGCGAAGGGTGTTTTCTTCACCAGGGAAAGAATTCTTCGGTCATCCACCACAGTTGTTTTCCGTGGTCTTCCGGGTCTTTTGGTGTTGCTGAGCTCACCGGTGCATTCCTTCTTTTTAAGAATGTTCCAAACAGTTGTTTTGGCCACGCCTAATGTTTTTGCTATCTCTCTGATGGGTTTGTTTTGTTTTTTCAGCCTAATGATGGCTTGCTTCACTGATAGTGACAGCTCTTTGGATCTCATCTTGAGAGTTGACAGCAACAGATTCCAAATGCAAATAGCACACTTGAAATGAACTCTGGACCTTTTATCTGCTCATTGTAATTGGGATAATGAGGGAATAACACACACCTGGCCATGGAACAACTGAGAAGCCAATTGTCCCATTACTTTTGGTCCCTTAACAAGTGGGAGGCACATATGCAAACTGTTGTAATTCCTACACCGTTCACCTGATTTGGATGTAAATACCCTCAAATTAAGCTGACAGTCTGCAGTTAAAGCACATCTTGTTCATTTCATTTCAAATCTATTGTGGTGGTGTATAGAGCCAAAAATGTTAGAATTGTGTCGATGTTCCAATATTTATGGACCTGACTGTATATAGCCATGGCCAAAAATATTGGTACCCCTGTATTTCTGTCAGATAATGCACCACTTCGCCCAGAAAATTGTTGCAATTACAAATGTTTAGGCATTCTCATGTTTATTTCTTTTCTTTGTATTGGTATGACACAAAAAAGTGGAGAAGCAAAATCTGACACATTCCATGTAAAAAAATGAACTGGACAAAACCCTCAATTTATAATTTGTAGCACACCCCTTGGAAAAAATAACTGAAATCAATTGCTTCCTGTAACCATCAACGAATAACAATATACCTCTCTGCTTGAATTTGGACTTTTGAAATATCTCCACAGGTGCTCTATGTGATTGAGATCTGGACTCATTGCTGACCAGTTCAGTACTCTCCAATGCGTTGTCTGAAACCATTTCTGGGTGCTTTTTGACGTGTGCTTTGGGTCCTTATCCTGCTGTAAGGCCAATGACCTTTGACGGAGATCCAACTTTCTGACATCGGGCCCTATATTGCACCCTAGAATTCTTTGGTGGTCTTCAGATTTCATAGTGCCATGCACGCGGTCAAGACATCCAGTGCCTGAAGCAGCAAAGCATAAGTGTAATACAGAGAAAAGACTCCACGGATCCACACCTTCCTGTGAATACTAATGTATTCTTCACTCACCAGAGATAAGAATAAATTGCACTTTATGGATACAATATTATCCTCCAATTCCCAGGGAAAATTTCCTCTCCATAGCCTCCTCCATATACAAGAGCTTCCTTACATCCAACTTCAAAAGGGATTCCCCCTCATAAAGATGTGTGATATAGGAAAGGAAAGGAGAACCAATAGTGCAATATTGCAAAGACTTTTAATTGAATAAAATAGTGCTCAATCTACTCACATTATAGCTTAAAATAAGTCGCCAATTGACAAAATCCTCCAAAACAGACTTCCTAGTGTAAAACGGATTCCAGAAAGTAAATCAAACAAGCAGCGCTAAGTAAGAGATCAGCTCTAAACATGTACAGGATGACCCTGGAACGCACCGACCGGCTTGCGCTCCACTCACCCGGATATGACATCACACACTCAACATAGGAAACCGGAAGTACGCTGACGTGTTTGGCCCTTCCTCCAGAGCGTTATCAAAGATCTAGACCTCCGGTTCCTCATCACATATATGCTACACTGGCATGCCTCCCACCTAAGAATTAACCAATCAGGATTACTTATGGTAAATCGGGGATAAATAGGGAGATATCCAACCTTCCCACAATGCCAAATAGTCATTAATAAGCTGCCAGTATGTTTACCTATTGTGTCCCCTTTCATAATAAACAATACAATTAAATCAAAATCAACAATGTGTAATAAACAAAATAAAACCAACAGAAATCTCTATGACATAGAACTTATGCAAACATATTGTTCACACACCATGAGTGCTACAAGAGATGATGAGATAATTAATAAAAATTCAATAATAATATTTATCAGTATAAAAACACAACACTTACTAATACAAAAACACTATAGGTGTAAAAATAAAAACATATTACATTTAAATATAAAACAACTCAATAAACAAAATTAAATATACCCCACAGTGTTATTTATTCCCCTAAAAGGATAATGGATCCATCCATCCATATGAATGGGGGACAATAAAATACTACCAATCAGATCAAAAACAATTTAAATCAATTTCAACATTGAGCCCTTTAGGGGGTCAATGTTTTTAATGACAGAATCCATTTTGTTTCATTTTTGAGATTGATCTGGTCAAATTACCCCCACGCCAGTGGGGTTCCACCCTATCAATCCCGCAAAATCTCAAGACAGACAGATCCTTATTGTGGAATTTCCTAAAATGATTGGATAAACTGTGATGTTTGAACCTCTTTTTTATATTTCTAATGTGTTCTCCCAATCTGGTAGACAATTTTCTAGTGATTCCTCACTCCAGAGAACACATTTTCACTGCTCTAGAGTCCAGTGGCAGCATGCTTTACACCACTGCATCAGGACCTTTGCATTGCACTTGGTGATGTAAGGCTTGCAGCTGCTTCACTATCGAAACTCATTCTATGAAGCTCTCTACACACTGTTGTTGTACTAATCTGAAGGCCACATGAAGTTCGGAGGTCTTTAGCTATTGATCTGCAGACAGTTGGCAACTTCTGCGCACTGTGCACTTCAGCATGCGCTGACCCCGCTCTGTCATTTTACATGGCCTACCACTTTGTAGCTGAGTTACTGTTGTTCCCAGTTGCTTCCACTTTGTTATAATACCACTAACAGTTCCGGTGGAATATTTAGTAACAAGGAAATTTAATGGATGGACTTATTGCACAGGTGGTAACCTATCACAGTACCACACTTGAAGTCACTGAGTTCCTGAGAATGATCCATTCTTTCACAAATGTTTGTAGAAGCAGTCTGCATGCCTAGGTGTTTGATTTTATACATCTGTGGCCATGGAGGTGATTGGAACACCTGAATCCAATGATTTGGATGTCCCAATACTTTTGGCAATATAGTGCATCTTCCCCATAAGGATTCTGAGCACAGACCTTTTAGAAGCAAATAATGGCTCAGCTACACATGGACACCAAAACAATGTCCACCATCCAGTACAAGCTGACTTTGATGCAAGAGGATTAGCAGCAGCACACAGTCACTGGGATCTCACACACCATTCTGTAATGCCTAAAGACCTTGGACAAATGAAAGCCTCCTTCCAATATCTTCGACACACCTCTCCTGTGAAGACTTTAGATCAGATCCCCAAAAGAAGTCCCTCAGTCAGCTTCAGCAGAGTTCAGAATAGGCCCTTCAACTAGTCAGTTGGGACCTCAATGAGCAGTAGAAAAGCACAGCAGCCCTTCAGGCTGGGATCTCCTCCTCCAGGACAAGAACAGGGCAGCTCCAGTCTTCAGACTATTTAGGCTCCCTCCCAGCCACCATCTGGGCACCCTTCACCAGGTATGGGCTGAGACTACATACAATTTTCAGCTGCTGATTTGCTTCATCAGCCCACTATTTTTCAGAACTATCCAGAAGGCAGGGAGAAGCATTCAAACCCACAGCCAGTGAAACTCAAAGCAGACCAGAACAATCACACACTGCTCCACTGATTTATAGAGGAGTTAAAAAAAGAACAACATTTACCTGACAGCCTAGCACCTACCTAGGAGGGTGCTATGTAAGAAGAATGCAGCAGGAGGAGCAAGACTTCCTTGCTTGACTCTGCATTAGCCATAAGACAAATCCAATAACAAGAACAAAAAAAATCACATTAAAAACCCAATAACAAATCAGTGGAGCTGTCGATTCTGAGTTGACAGGATCTCCAATCCCCACCCCATGCGACTGGATTACCCCGCTTATTTTTTTATTTTTCCTTTTCTCCATTCCCCCCCTTTATTTCTCACTTCCCTCCTCCCCTCCCCCTCCCCCCCCCCAGGGGCGGACTGACAACTCATGGGGCCCCCGGGCAATAAGGGATCATGGGGCCAGTGTGTCCCTGCCCAAACAAAAAAGCCTATAAAAAAGGTACCAGGGGCATCTCATGGGGCCCCCTACTGACCCTTGGCCCTCGGGCAGTGCCCGAGTTTCCAAATGGTCAGTCCGCCCCTGCCCCCCCCCCCTTTTTTTTTTTTCCAAAAAAAAAACAAAGTTTATTGAAACAAGATACAAGTGATCACACGAAAATGTACAGATGAAGTGTACATAGGACATACCGCAAAGCATGTATCATACAAAGGCAATTGAGGTCCAACGCAAAACCAAACAGTGTGGATGAACTAGGCCACGACAGGGTTGTGCCTGTAATATTTAGGTAGGCTTGTCAAGTGCTAAAAAGAAAGAGACGTTTGGCCTCCTACCATATTGTCTTGCGGTAAAAATCTGTGGGGGGGAGACGAGCAAATACAATACCTAAGTAGAAGTCAATACTACAGAATACGATGGTGGAATTGTGCGAATGTAGGAGTAATTGTCGTGGGAACCGCTGATTAATTGCGAGAGGTAATGCTGACCACCTACTCAATGTGCTATTGGAAAAATTGTCCGAGACGTGTGTAAGCAAATGAAAAGAAAAAGAAAGGAGAAGCGAGAAAAAAGGGAAAGAAAGAAAGAGAGAAAAAAAAAAAAAAAAAAAGGGGAAGGAGGGGAGGGGGGGGAGGGAGGAAGGGAAGCAAATATGGAGGGTAAAATAAGAGAGGGGACAACTGTAAAAAATATCTTATCCTCAATACAAACAGTAACGGGAGTGGGTGGAACATACGCTGTCATCGGCGTCGAAAGAACCCCCCCCCTTTTTATATGGCTCTCACCTCCCTTTCCTCACGTTTTTTTTGTTTTGCCTGGATTATTGTATACGGGTCAAAGTGTTTACACTGTTACATAAGTCCTTGAGCATGTTTTGTATTGCTGCTTTAATCTTGTTATTGTTTGTAAAACGTAATAAAACTCTTATGGAACTAAAAAAAAAAATCAGTGAGTGATTTAATGTACTTTTGTCTACTCATAACTCGGTTTTAGCAGAAGGACCTCCTTTAAAACACAAAAATACTATAAAAGAATAGAGCAATGCATTCCACCTACATTCACATTTTATGTGCCAATTCTTGGATTTAAAAACATAACCAATTAGGGCTTAAAGAAATAATTTAGAAGAATGTTCCAAAATCAGTCTTTAATTAATGTGCAATTACCCAGCATTCCCTTTGAATTGTCCCGCATGAGTCCTGCAGGCGAACTTTGTGTTCTAAGAGCAGTGTCTCAGCTTGGTTATTATCCTGCCATACTAATGATACCTTTGTTATCCTCCCCTTGAAGAAAATTGAATTTTCAGGAGCATGGCTCTATGGAGGGGACCCATCTAAATGTCAGACGATTTCATCTGGAAAATGCCCGAGCAGACTATATAAGAGAAAATGTTTTAATGGTTAGGCAGAAGCTGCTGTGTAAATGAAAGATCAAGAAGCCAGCATCCAGGTTCAGATTAATCATGGAGAAATATGTTTTTGTGAGGGACCATCCACAAACTTCAGTGTCAAGAATAATTGAAGAGTGCCAGAGCCTGTCAGAGCAAAGAATAAGGCAAGCATTACAGCCTTTTCCTCAACCCCCCTGGATCAGCCATGAAATATATACAAAGCATATCCCTCTATAGCAGTGGTTCTCAACCTTCCTAATGCCGCAACCCTTTAATACAGTTCCTCATGTTGTGGTGACCCCAACCATAAAATTATTTTCATTGCTACTTCATAACTGTAATTTTGCAGTGGGAGGAATAGTGCCACGTCATTGGTATCAGTGGGAGGAATAGTGCCACATCATTGGTGTCAGTGGGAGGATTAGTGTCCCATCATTGGTATCAGTGGGAGGAATAGTGCCCGATCATTGGTATCAGTGGGAGGAATAGTGCCCCATCATTGGTATCAGTGGGAGGAATAGTGCCCCATCATTGGTGTCAGTGGGAGGAATAGTGCCCCATCATTGGTATCAGTGGGAGGAATAGTGTCTTATCATTGGTATCAGTCGGAGGAATAGTGCCACATCATTGGTGTCAGTGGGAGGATTAGTGTCCCATCGTTGGTATCAGTGGGAGGAATAGTGCCCCATCATTGGTATCAGTGGGAGGAATAGTGTCTTATCATTGGTATCAGTGGGAGGAATAGTGCCACATCATTGGTGTCAGTGGGAGGATTAGTGTCCCATCGTTGGTATCAGTGGGAGGAATAGTGCCCCATCATTGGTATCAGTGGGAGGAATAGTGCCCCATCATTGGTGTCAGTGGGAGGAATAGTGCCCCATCATTGGTATCAGTGGGAGGAATAGTGTCTTATCATTGGTATCAGTCGGAGGAATAGTGCCACATCATTGGTGTCAGTGGGAGGATTAGTGTCCCATCGTTGGTATCAGTGGGAGGAATAGTGCCCCATCATTGGTATCAGTGGGAGGAATAGTGTCTTATCATTGGTATCAGTGGGAGGAATAGTGCCACATCATTGGTGTCAGTGGGAGGATTAGTGTCCCATCGTTGGTATCAGTGGGAGTAATAGTGCCCCATCGTTGGTGTCAGTGGGAGGAATAGTGTCCCATCATTGGTATTAGTGACACCAATGATGGGGCACTATTCCTCCCACTGACACAAATGATACTTACCTTGCTGACCCCTGATCCAGCCTGGGCTCTCTCCTTCCCTCTCCCATCTACAGCCAGCATACCTGGCTGCAGCAGCACCATCTGCGCGGTACAGCCACTTACCGGTCAGCTGTCTTCCTTCTCCGGCCGATCTCCTCTTCACTCCGGCAGCTCCCTCACTTGATCTTCTTTGATCTTCGTGCTGCCGCTCGGCTCCTCCTCTCCAAGCTCCACCTCGCCGGTGATTGGCCACCTGTGTGCCTCTCCTGAGCTACAGTTCCGGCAGCCAATCATTGGCGAGGAGGTGGAGCTGTTGAGTGATCCCGGGGGTGTGGCCAGATGACAGGGGCGGCATGTCATCCCGCCCACACATCGCGGTCAAGGGAAATGTGGGCATATCTGCGTGTGGGCGGACCCGCCTGGAGACGGATAGAGGAGCGGTGTCTCGGTTCCTAAGACCATCGGAAATATGTGTTTTCCAATGCTCTTAGGCGACCCCTGTTAAAGGGTCGTTCAACCCCCAAAGGGGTTGCGACACACAGGTTGAGAACCGCTGCTCTATAGTGTGTACTTTTCTAAATTAAGAGCACTACGTGTCATTTCTGTCTGCTGCTTCATTTCTCTGCTATCAGCATGAGTCACTGCAGACAAGTTTTCCTGACACCAAGAGAAAAATGGTGACGGGGGGGGGACCTCCAGCAGATTGACAGCCTCAGCTCTGTTCCTCTGTACTGTGAAGAGGGGTGTGTGTCTTTTCCCTCCAATCAGCTCTCCTCACTGCTGTAACTTCAGCTCCCCACCCCGTGTTTTTCAGAGCTGAAAAATCCTGTGTAAATTCACTTCACTTCAAGGGTGTGTTTTGTAATTCCTGGAGCTCAGATTTAATACCTTAATTCATGTATCACCAGCCACCAAAAGAGCTTTGGGTGGAAGCCAAATGACCTGCTATTCTGTTTCTGGGCTCTGGAGAGAAGCCTACATAGTCACAGAGAGAACAAACAATCTTTATGTAGAACAGGTTAATGGAACCTGAACCCAGGACTTCTGAGCTGCATTACAACAGTGGTGATCCCCAAGGTTGGACCTCACTCCACCAGACTTCATTGCTGTATCCTCACATTTGCTTTGCTCCTATTTATTATTTTATTTTGTACAAGTCTATTTAGGAAACAAAATTAATTTTAGGATGCATTCTTAAAGACAGAATGTGATCGCCTTTATCTGAAGAGATTTTTTTTTTTTTACTATAAATTGCTTGAGGTAATTTTCCCAGTAGTTTACAGGAAAAGAGTTTTGGACACAGCCTTATGAAAAGCGTTTCAATCAAAGAAGAACATTATTTTAAAAGCTTCTTGTCCTGATTACATACGGTGTAAAAGAACAGAGTCCAATTTCCTCAGGGTATTTACAGTACAACTAGTATCGCAAAGAGATTAGTTTTAAATGAAGTTTGAGAAGGGGCAGAAGATAGAGAGGGACAGTGGGAAATAAAAAGGAAATCGAAAGCAGAGGTAATGTCTAAATGCGAGACACCCCAGTGCCAGGAAATTTATTCAGGCCATTACTATTAGGTCTGATTTAATGAGATTCCAGGGTTGCCATATAGCATTTAAAAAAGGTCTAGAGCAGGGTTTCTCAACTAGGGTTCCACCAGAAGTTGCTAGGGGTTTCTTGAGCAATGAGCAATATCGGCCTCTCAGATAGGTTCCCACTGACACCATTGATATTTTTAGCTATCTATAAGGGGGTAATTCTTCTCAATGAGCACAAGTGTAAGGAACATTCTTCCCACTGACTATCACACAAATGTATCATGAGCTGTAGATACAGTAATTTTTAGCAGGGGTTCCCTGAGACCAAAAAGTAATTTCAAGGGTTCCTCTGTGTTGAAATGGTTGAGAAAGGCTGGTCTAGGGTGTTATGAAGTCTGACTGAAAAGAGCTCTCTCAGTTGGATCTCCCCAATACGGGTGTAGAGATCTTTTTGCGGAGATGGCAAAGTTTGTTTCCAATGCAGTGCTATCAGGCATTTCAAAGCATTCAGGATATGAGCTATGAGTTGATGCTGAGATCACCGCATCACCCTAAAAAGGGTGACACAAAAAAGTCTAATGCCCTGCCACATCCACTGTGTTCTTAATAATGCCTCAGTACACTACATACATTAAAAAAAAATTAAAAAGCTGCTGCAAACACCAATAAATGTGTTCCCACATAAAAATATTAAAAGCATATCAAAATAGTGCTGTGCAACTCCCTCATGTGTAACTTCTACAGTTGCAAGAAAAAGTATCTGAACCCCTTGGGATTATGTGGAGTTTTGCATGAATTGGGCATAAAATGTGCTCTGAACGTCATCTAAGTCACAACAATAGAAGAACACAGTCTGCTGAACATAATACTACATAAACATTAGATGTTGCCATGGTTTAATTGCACATAACATGTAAACATTCACAGTGCAGGGAGGAAAAAGTATGTGAGGCCCTAGCTTAATGACTTCTCCCAGAGCTAATTGGAGCCAGGAGTGAGCCAACCTTGACTCCAATCAGTGTGATGATATTGGACGTGTTGCTGACAGCTGTCCTGCCCTTAAAAAACACACACCTCTTTTGGGTTTACTGGTTTCAAGAAGCACTGTCTGATGTGAACCATGTCTCGCAGAAAAGAGCTCTCAGCTGTATATCACATGTATACGTTAGTTTATTAACTTTATGCAACAAAGTACTACTGTCCAAAGAAATTACAAAATGCAGACATCAGATCACTGAAATCTAAGATCTGTGGGAAGCCTATCAGTACTAGACTTTCTTTATAAAATTAGAGAAAATGCCTGTTAAATAAGGGCAATGAAGCGATGTATATGTAGCGCTACCCGTTTGAAAGCACAGCCCCTGCTGACAGCACCATAAACCTTTGGCCAGGAGGACCCCCTGGCTTTGAACCATAAAATAAACACAGTTTAGAGTGAACAGATATTCTGGTTATATTGAGGTCAGAATATAAAGAGTGCACACACCAAGAACGACAGTAGATGTGCATAGAAGAAAAGTTAAACACTCTAAAAGGTTCAACAAAGTAATAAAACACAGTGGGGTGCATGGAAGCCAATGAGCTTCTAACCTCAGCTAGTTCAATTAAGCTTTAGTAATAAAACCTGTAAGCTGATTGGTTTCTATGCAGAAATTCACAAGCTTTGGCGTGAACCAGCTTTAGTAAATAAACCCCCGTATCAATTTAAACAACCCCCAAATGTCCTGCAGGATCAGAATTTAAACATCAATTCCAACTTCTGATATGTTTCTCCCTAAGTGAGCTGGTGTGAACTGTCAACCTGTCAGGCTAACTCACTTTTGGGTTCTCAGTTGCTGGTAACTGGGTTTAAGTCTGGGGATAAATACTTTTGTTATAGGTAGTACTGTCCCCTTATTCTGTTTAAATAAATGTGTCAAATCTTCTGCACGCTTGATGGGGCCCCAGTTGGTGCACATAAATGTTCAGATCCTTCCTTGGGTGAGAGCAAGAGTTCCTTAAGATGGTATAATCAAAGCCAGACTCCACCTTTGAGTGATGTTGAATTTGAGTACAGTCTCTTTTACACAAAGGATGGAGGCAAAAATTAGCTAAGACTGTAGAAAGGGGAGATAGCAGACTTCTCCAGAGGTTGACCCCCCTTAAAGATGGTAAACTAGTCTGGTGAAGTAGGTTCCTTTGGAGTTGGAAGAGGCTTGAAATGAGATACTAATTTAATCCTGTTTTCAGGGTGCATGTGCTGTAGCCAGAGTCCTGCGGTGTCAGGATGTTAATGAGACACTAAAACAGTAGGCTGTAATACAGAATGTGCTAGACAGTCTAGGCCTCATTGTGATAAGCTGTGGTGTAAGGTGCAACCTGTGATGATCTGTGTATGGAACCCTCTCACCCCATCTGTAGCCTTTGCAGCATAATAGTTAGTCTCTCAGTTGGGGCCCCCATGTTCTTTTGGTCCCTATGTTAAGCAGCGATGCCGATGACAGCACCACGACCCACCTGTCTGCAGGATTGTCTGTCCAGCAGTCTGCAGTTCTTCTTTTCTTCTTTACTTCTCCACTCAGGAGCCTGATCTAGCCCAGATCTCCAGAGTCCTGCATGCCCTTCTCCACACACACACCCTTCCTCTGCCTCTCACCATCCACTTCCTTCCTATAAAGTTCCCGGGCTTCTCAATATATATATGCTCCCGCCCCTTTGCCAGCTCTTCTGGGAAATATATTCTGTTCACTCCTTGTCTGAGCAGTGCAGAGGTCCTGCGGCAGCATACGAGTTTAACAAGGCTTTTTTCAATAGAATACAATTATAATAAGCGTCAAAAATTACAACATAAACGGTCGCAGGATGTGGGCATGATGCTGCATGAATAGAGTCTGGTGGCGTCTGACGCCTAATGCCTATGAGGAAGTTGATTGGATGATGAAACGCGTCAGTGGCATGTGACATCAGACAGATGAGATGTCAGATGCAACTGGAAACACCGCGGTGGCTATTTTGAAAATTGGTAGAATCAGGCTGTGTATACTTCAGAATCATTTAAGTGCAATTTTTATTTTTAAAGTGAAATTTTAAGCATTGCTGCACTATGGGAGTGTATTTTATCTTTCGTGAACACTGAAAATATATTAAGAATCAGAGATAAGATTGAGCACTGATTATATATTGTACACTTTGGAAGGCAGTTTTCAAGACATACAGGGTGCATACATACATGCATGAAGGGGAAAGGGACCGAGCACAGTGGATTTGATTGTTACACAGGTGGAGGATGCAGTATGGTCACAGGAGTAATCTTTGGATCTTTGCTATGCACGGATTAAAGAGTGAAATGCACATTTTGCATCCTAAGAGGGTGAGTATTTAGGGGATAAGTAGTGGACACAATATGTTTCACATTGCATGGTGCACAAGCATCACACACAGATAGATAGATAGATAGATAGATAGATAGATAGATAGATAGATAGATAGATAGATAGATAGATAGATAGATAGATAGACAGATAGACAGACAGACAGACAGACAGACAGACAGACAGACAGACAGACAGACAGACAGACAGACAGACAGACAGACAGACAGATAGATAGATAGATAGATAGATAGATAGATAGATAGATAGATATAAAAATACTACACTATATTAGTATTTTCTTTTTGATATTTGGATCACTTTAGTGGAAGATTAACCACTACCTGTCCGGCCCATGTATATAAACGACCGGACGGGAGCAGTGCAGTGACAATCTGTGACCAATCAAAGCTCACACAGTATTTCTCAATGGCTGCAAGAATGCAGCCAGAGAGAAGGAGAAATGATTGTTTTTACAACCTTTATGGGTGTAAAAGCAATCAGTGTAAAAAAAAAAAAAAAAAAAAAATTCTTCATCACCCCCCTAGCGTGACAGTATGTAAAAAAAATCCATAAATAATAATATAAAAAAATTAAATAAAAATGTAAAAAAAATGTAGAAAAATTATAATTTTTGGTTAAACTAATTTGGGTTATTTTTTTTTTACTAAAAAGATAACTGAATAAATTTTGGCCAAGATTTTTTTTATAAGATAAACACTTTTTTCAAAATTTTTGGACTTTTTAATTTATACAGCAAAAAAAATCCCAGTGGTGAATAAATACCACCAAAATAAAGTTTTATCTGTCTCAAAAAAATGCTAAAAAATTCATATGGGTACGGTGTTGCATGACCGTGCAATTGTCATTCAAAGTGTGATAGCGCTGAAAGCTGAAAAT